>NC_045989.1:11400027-11750027 GCF_010909765.2 Amblyraja radiata
GTGCACCTCCAGACTTTATCACTCCACCACTGGCAACTGTGCTGTCAACTTACTCCCTGTGCCTGAACTCAGTAATCCCCATCCTAAACCTTACACCTCACAGTTCTTCTTCAAGACACCTTCTACGGTCCATTTCTTTCATTGCATGTACTGATACCTCCATATTTTAAATTAAATTGATATATTTCAATCAATGGTGCATTATCGAGCTGAAATTCTAGCTCTGTTTCATTCCACTCAGATGCTGACTGACCTGCCGAGTGTTTCCAGTTTTTCGGTGTATTTTCCGTTTTTATTTCAGATTTCTAGCATCTGCAATTTTTGTTTCAATTCAAGAGAAAAGAGAAATACACAGGAAAATCTAGGACCAAATCGCATACTTCCCAAATCATTTGAAACAAATCAAGAGCTCGTGCTATCCAATCCTTTTCTAGCTCGGACCATAAGATCCTTTTCCAGCCTGAAGGTTCGCTCTTTAACGGAAGCACATAATCCACCTCGATGACTCCTGTTGTAGCCTGATCAGTAGATTATGCAAAACCATGTACAGGGTGGCACAATGGCGAAGCAGGTAGTGCGACTGCCTCACTCCTCAGGCGATCTGAGTTCAATCCTGACCTCTGCTGCTGCCTGTGTGGACGTGGCGTCTTCACCCTGGGTTACCCTGGGTGCTCAAGCTTCCTCGTGTATCTCAAAGACCATTAGGTCGGTTAAATGGCCGCCATATGTTGCCCTCAATGTTGACAGGTAGAAGAAGACTTTGACTGGTATATGAGAGAGAATTAGCTGAGGAGAATAACTGGGTTTGTTCTGAGAACCAGCCTGGATTTATTGGGCCGAATGGCCTTCTTGTCTTTAGTTTCGTTTGGAGATACAACAAGGAAACAGGCCCTTCGGTCCATTGAGTTCTCACCGACCAGGGATCACGTATGTTAGTTCTATCCTACACACTAGGGACAATTTACAGAAGCCAATTGACCTACAAACCTGCACATTTTTGGAATGTATGAGGAAACCGAAGCACCCGGAGAAAACGCACATGGTCACAGGGTGAACGTACAAGCTGCATCCCGATAGCACCCATAGTCGGGATTGAACCCGTGTCTCTGGGTCTGCAAGGCAGCAACTCTACCACTGTGCCACTGTGCCGCCCCTGTGTTCTCTCATGAAAGACTATGCGGGACAGTTGTAACTATTCCATCTGTACTCCATTACTTTTGTAAACTTGGCTCCGTGTGTCCTCAGTCACAGCTTCCCCGCAGATGCCATTGTGGTTCAGCAGCTAGAGGATTGTGACCTCCCTCTGAACTCAGGAAATGAGGGTGAAGATGACATTGGAGCTCGCTGTGTGCGGCTTCATGTCAGAGAGCATGGCCAATAAACTGGCACCACATAAGTGACAGGAATCCACTCGGGGTCATGAGACAAGACCAAAGGATACTTCAAGGGCTGTGATGCGGATGGTTTACCCCTTGCACCGCATTGTGTGTCTGAGTTGGACGATGGTTGGCAGAAGTAGACTGGGAGAGAAATATTATGCTTCCAACAACCCCCGCCTTTATTGAGAGCAGAATTGAATGAGTAAGTGGGTTGGGCCAAACATGCCTTATCATGAAAGGTATTGGTGTTTATATAGCGAGAGCTTCTGCCCACAGCTGAGTTGACATAGATCCTCAACAGAATAAGGAAGCTGCATCATGTTACAGAATGACAGTACGTAACAGATACATGCTGCAAGCAGGAACCAGATGATGACAGGGCCGTTAGTGGTGCAGTTAGCAATGTTAGGCTGCATCCAGTGTGTAAGAAGGAACTGCAGATGTTGGTTTTAACCGAAGATAGACACAAAAAGTTGGAGTAACTCAGTGGGACAGGCAGCACCTCTGAAGAGAAGGAATGGGTGACGTTTTGGGTCGAGACCCTTCTTCAGACATCCAGTGCAGGGTGAGATCGATTATAACAAACAGTGTTGTGTGTGCCACAAGGCAGATGAGCAGGGACCACGCCTAGAAAGACCGCTGAGCCATGCTCGTCAACTGCGATGGAAGAGGCACCTGATGCTCCCATGTGAAGGAAGGGATTACATTCTGTTTCCTTTGTAAAGAGAAGGTTGGTGGACTGATCTAATGAAAGTCATCAAAATTAAGACGGCGTGTAAAAGAGCCCGAGGTAGCACAGCACTGAAGCACAGCTGCATTCAGCACCAACGCTCAATCTGCTCCACCACACAACCGGGCACGTTCCAGTTTGACAGGGCTCTAGGGTGACCACCGCCCCTGTCCCACTTAGGAAACCTGAACGGAAACCTCTGGAGACTTTGTGCCTCACCCAAGGTTTCCGTGCGGTTCCCGGAGGTTTTTGTCAGTCTCCCTACCTGCTTCCACTGCCTGCAACCTCTGGCAACCACCTGCAACCTCCGGGAACCGCACGGAAACCTTGGGTGGGGCGCAAAGTCTCCAGAGGTTTCCGTTCAGGTTTCCTAAGTGGGACAGGGGCTTAGACCCGGAAACCAGCACTAACATGGGACCTGTATGGTTCCTGATGGGACCTCACTATTTTATGTATTTGCCAATAGATAAAGGGGATCAGGCCTCCAAAGCGTAGTCTCTATGGCAGCCTCGACACAACGGTGCCCTCTATGGCTGCCATAGGAGAGAGAGAAGGAGCTCCCCCCATTCAGACCTAGGGAGATCAATGAGCAGAAAAAAAATCACTCGTTCAATGGCAAGAGGAACAGTGGAAGGTCCTGTGTTTCAGGCAACCTTCTGGACCCACTGTAGGACGAGGCTGGCCAGAGGGTGATTGTTGTCTCTTCCAGGGGTGGGAATCCGCACAAAATGGGGCAATGTAAATATAAATCTTGTCTCTATAAGGCAAAGCAAGTGGCCTGCACAGTATTGTTTCCACCTGAAGAGTGGACGTCTTTACAAAGAGGATCACTTCACTTATTTTAGACGTACAGGAAACAGGCCCACGCCCCATGCACAAGCACCATCCTGCACATTAGGGACATGGTTTACAATTGCAGAAACCAATTCATCTGTAAATCTGTATGTCTTTGTAGTGTGGGAGAAAACCGGAGCTCCTGGAGAAAACCCACGCGGTCCATGGAGAATGTCCCCACGGACAGCACCAGTAATGTGGTGTACACATGGTGTATTTCATACTGAGGTTTGAGCTCTCTAAGCAGGGTGCCAGTCATCAGAAAGCACAGAGATGTTGCAACAAGCCACTGGGGTTAATGGAGCAGTGATCTGTTCAGTAATGTGATGTGTGCATTGCGTCTGGGCATGACAGCAGGGTGTAAGAACCATCTGCGTCCCCTGGATCATTGGAGCACTGTGTAGGCGTGCGTTTGCTGTTTGATTTACACTGGGGACAATGGTTTCCTCAGCTCCTCACCAAAATGTACCAGGATGGAGTTTGTTTTACCCTATAAGGTCAACGCTCTCTCCCCTGCTCTGCTGAGGTGAGGCTGTGGGTGCTGAGCACAGGATTGGGAGTAATATATTGGTATGGACCAATGATTTTTTCAAGAGAGAGTTAAATTTAGCTCTTAGGGCTAAGGGAATCAAGGGATATGGGGAAAAAGCCAGAACGGGTACTGATTTTGGGACGATCAGCCATGATCATATTGAATGGCGGTGCTGGCTCGAAGGGCCGAATGACTTACTCCTGCACCTATTTTCTATGTTTCGATGGACTGAAAATTGGTTAACAGACGGAAAGCAGAGCAGGAAATAAACTGCTGCCATTAGGTTGGCAGGCTGCAAGCAGAGCCTGCTGTGCTGGATCAACTTATATCAGCGATTTGGATAAGGAGACCAAGTGTAATATCTCAAAGCTTGCTGCTGTCCTATTGCTATGTAGTGTGGCAGTACTGGCGTGCTCTCTCCCAGTGTGCAGGTTAGAGTGCTCAACTTCAGCACAGTATAGTTCAGTTCAGTTTAGTTTAGTTAAGTTAATTATTAACATGTGTACTGAGGTACCGTGAAAAGCTTGTGTTTGCTTGCTATCCAGTTTAAGAAGAGACCGTCCACAAACTGTCCACAGTGCACAGATAAAATATATAGAGTCAAACATTCCGTGCAAAATATAACATTAAAGTCCGATAAAGTCCACTTAAAGATAGTTCAAATATCTCAAATTAAGTAGATGGGAGGTCAGGACCACACTCTAACTGATGAGATCACCCGGAAAAGAGCTAGGAAGAAACTGTTCTGAAATCTGGAGGTGACCAGTGAATGTGTGCCAATGCCCTCTTCTCATCTGCATTGCCCATGTGCCTTTACCAGTAAAGTCTGCAATAACTGTAGTGTGTGCAGTTTCTAGTATGGTCTATTCCAATGCAGCGTGTGCAGTTCCTGTATGCTCTATTCCAATGCAGTGTGTTGCGCATGTGTGCTATTTTCCCATGCAGTGTATCCATTGCTTGTGTTCTAATCCAATGTGTGCAGTTCTGTTCTGTATGTTCTCTGTAATGCCTGCAGTGCTTTTGTTTTATGTTCCAGTAGTGTACAGAGTCTGTGTCATCTATCCCAGTGCAATACACTACCAGTGCAGAATGACATCCCTAAAACATGGCAACCATTAGCCTGTCCAATCAGTTGCAAACTCTGCCCCCATTATTTTTACAGGGGTGTTAAATAGTTTGTAATAAAGTGATTAATGCTTCCGTTAATGTATAATGGGAAGCGGTGTCAGAGGAGGCATTGAACATTCGCACATTTCACCAACTGTGATCTGTCGTCTCCGACGCGTACTCAGTGCTTTTTTTAAAAAAGGAGAATTAATAGCCTCAGGAACAGCTTTGCCTCCTCACAGCCTTTTGAAGCGTGAGGAGTGTTAAAATGAGCACACTGTTTTCTATGTTACTGGGAATCTGGAATGTAAAGTGACAGCACCAATCACAATATTTCATTGTGGAAGCTTGTGCACAGCACAATTATGAACGTCTCACTTGCCAATCTCGGCTCAGAGAACAGCGAACAGCTCCCGGTCAGAAGGTAATGAATTCTGATCCCATTCCAGAGGCCAGGAGACAAGATGGAGGTGCCCAGCACCCAGTGCATTGCTGAGGGGGGGCTGCCCTGTCAGGAGTGTTGCCCCTCAGCTGGATGGAAAAGATATCTTGCTGTTATTTCGAGTAAGACCTGAGAAGTTGTGCCCAACAGCTTTACCGAAAATTACCACGACAAATTTCTAAATCAAGTGGTTTGGGATGATTTATTTTATTGCCAGTAGTGTGAATATTTTGTGCATAAACTAATCACCACATTACTTGCGATGTTGTAATTGCAAGTAACGACAACATTACCGATGACAACATTTCCAACGTGCTTCATTGTCTTTAACCTGTTCAATGCCACTTCTGAGTATACTCGGGTCAAGGCCAATAATAATAATAATAATGGATGGGATTTATATAGCGCCTTTCTAATACTCAAGGCGCTTTACATCGCATTATTCATTCACTCCTCAGTCACACTCGGTGGTGGTGAGCTACTTATGTAGCCACAGCTGCCCTGGGCAGACTGACGGAAGCTTGGCTGCCAATCTGCGCCTACGGCCCCTCCGACCACCACCAATCACTCACACACATTCACACACATTCACACACAGGCAAAGGTGGGTGAAGTGTCTTGCCCAAGGACACAACGACAGTATGCACTCCAAGCGGGATTCGAACCAGCTACCTTCCGGTTGCCAGCCGAACACTTAGCCCATTGTGCCATCTGTCGTCCCGTCAATAGTGAAACAATCAACGGCAGTGAACAGGTTAAAGGAACGTGTCTGGTTTTATTTGTTCCTAGGATGTGAGTCTCAATGGAAAGCTCAGAATTTATTGCCCCACCAGCAACTATTGCAATGTTTAAGAAACATTTAGACAGATCCATGGATCGGACAGATTTAGAGGGATATGGGCCAAACACAGGCGGGTGGGACTGGTGTAGATGGGACATGTTGGCTGGTATGGGCAAGTTGGGCTGAAAGGCCTGTTTCCACGATGTTAGACTCTATGACCCTAATTGTCCCAGGGACAGTGGTGGTGAGCTGCCTCCTTGAATTATTGCAGTCCTTCTCGATAATGGTACTCCTACAGTGCTGTTGAGCAGGGAGTTCCAAGATCTAGGCCCAGTGACAGTGAAAGAATGGCCAAACATCTCCGAGTCAGGATAGTGCATGACTTTGAGGGGAACCTGCGGAGAATGGTGCTCATTTGTACCTGCAGTCTTTGCCCTTCTTGGGAGTAGAAGTCACGGTTTGGAACATGCTGGTGGAATAACCTCAGTATATTTTGTAGCTCGTGACCACTGGTGCAGGGTGGAGAATCTGGTGCTGATCAACCAGCCTCATTAGTCCAGTGTAATGTCAAGAGTTTTTCATGCAAAATATTTCAAGATTTCTATTTAATTTTTTTTCATCCAGAAGTATTTTGAGGTATTTTTCTCTAGTTTTATTTGTAGGATGTTTTGATTCACCTTTCAAAATTGGTTATTTTGCTACAGAGATTTCCATTGGAGATTTTACCTGGATTTCATTCATGGGGCTTCCAATCGATTTGGTTAACATTGAACTGATCAACTCTTTGTTCATAGTGATAATAGGGTTATGGAGACAGAAAAACAATTCTGTATGAGAATTTTTTATTCCTATGTGGTTACCCTGTGACAGTCTGCCCTCTCCTCATTCTCATCCACTTCACCTCCCAGTACTTTCCCACCAGTCCCTCCTTCTCCTCGCCTGCCACTCCTCTCTCATCAGCCCAACTCTCCTCACCTGTTGCACTCAGTTGCCTCTGATCACCTATTAACCCGGTATATAGACTCTCCTCACCATCACATAGTGCCAGATTGTCCTCAGCATTCATGCAAGACTCTCCAGCGATTTCCCGACTTCCTGCCTGGCTTCGACTCTCCTTTCGTCTGTCCCTCGCTGGTTTGTTTGCATCGTGTGTTGGATCTCCTGGTGACCGGACCTTCCGCTACCCCGACTACGTCTCCTGCCTGCCCCTCTTCGGAACCCTCGCTCAATCCTGAGCCTCTGTGTGAGTACGGTGTACCCATTCCTGTGTTACTACTCTGTGTTACAGTATCGTAATAAAGTTCGTTACCAACTATACCTGCCTGATTCTGTGCTGCTATTGGGTCCAAGCTATACCCGTTACAGTACAATCTGGCCAACAATGGACTCAGCGCACACAACGTCTCCGTCAAACCGCTTCGAGAGGATTGAGCACACGCTCCTGCAGCACGAAGCTATGCTCACTGCCTCCAACTCCGAGGTTCGACAGGCTGTGTCAAACCAGGAGCAAGCATTGGTTGCACTAGCCACCCAGGTCCAACAGCTGACGACCACCCTCGCCCAGGCTACACCCCATGCTTCGCCTCCGGCTCTGACAGCACCAGCTCCCGGTTCGCCAGGACCATCACCTGAGCCCCGGGTGGGAACCCCGGAGTGCTACGCTGGAGACCCGGAAGGCTGCAACCCATTCATCACGAACTGTTCCATTCTCTCCGCCCTACAGCCCTACACCATCGCCCAGGAAGCGGCGAGAGTGGCGTTTACCATTAATCACCTGACTGGCAGAGCTCGGCTGTGGGGAACGGCTGAATGGGAGCGACGCACGCCGGCTTGCTCCTCTTTCCAGGCCTTCGCCGCGGAGCTTCGCAAGGTGTTCGTGAGGTTTCGATGGGTCCGGACGCTGCGGGAAGTCTGCTGGGGTTGAGCCAGGGGAACCAGAGCGTCGCTGACTTCGCCATCGACTTTCGCACCAGGGCCCGTCAGAGTGATTGGAACGCCCCGGCCCAGTGTGACGCTTTCTTGCTGGGCTTGAATGACTATATCAAGGATGAGTTGGTGTCCCACGACCTTCCTTCTTCTCTGGATGGGCTTATCGAGCTAACGACCCATCTGGACCGACGCATCCTGGCGAGACGTCGGGAGAGGCGACAGGGACAGGTGGACCGCCAGCTATCCACCCAAGCTCGTTTTCCTCTGGAGACTGGACTACCCTCGTCGGGGCAACCGTCGAGGCAACCCGAACCCATGCAGGTGGGTCGCACCAGAGGAACGTCGGCGTCGGGGGAACCTCTGTCTCTATTGTGGCCTGGTGGGTCATTACATCTCCAAGTGTCCAGTAAAAGGCCAGACTCACCAGTAGCGGAGGAATTACTGGCGAGTCGAACCTCTGAACTTTCCTCTGCCCGACGCCCTCTTTGTCATGCCCGTCTGCTGTTGTCTGATGGTTCTCACACCCTCGCCACCTTCATAGACTCTGGTTGTGACATTAATCTTATGGACAAGGAACTAGCCCGCCAGCTTGGCATCAGTTGTGTTCCCCTGCCTGAACCTGTTCCCGCCAACGCCCTCGACGGCCATCTCCTGGGGACTGTTTCTCACCAGACGGTCCCAGTGCGCATGCTCCTGTCTGGTAATCACCATGAGACCATCCAGTTCCACATCCTGCAGTCTCCCCGTCTTCCCCTCATCCTGGGTTACTCCTGGCTTCGGCGACACAACCCCAACATCGACTGGAGGACGGGGGTCATCTTGGGTTGGAGCCCTTCCTGCCACCAAGTGTGCCTGAAGCAAGCCTCAGCTCCTCAACCGGCCACCAGTTCTGCTCCAGTTCTGCTCCAGATCTGACGGGGGTCCCAGCCGAGTACCATGACTTTGGGGAGGTTTTTAGCAAGTCTAGGGCCACCTCCCTTCCTCCTCATCGGCCCTATGACTGCACCATAGACCTCCTGCCTGGTTCCGCTCCTCCTAGGGGTGGCCTTTACTCCCTGTCCGCCCCTGAGAGAGGCGCCATGGAGAAATACATAAACGACTCCTTGGCTGCTGGTCTCATCCGTCCCTCCTCGTCACCTGCTGGGGCTGGGTTCTTCTTCGTGGAGAAGAAGGACAAATCTCTGCGTCCCTGCATAGATTACCGGGGGCTCAACGGCATCACTGTGAAGAATCGCTACCCTCTCCCACTCATCTCCTCTGCTTTCGAGCTCCTGTAGGGGGCCACCATCTTTTCGAAGTTGGATCTACGCAACGCCTACCACTTGGTCCGCATCAAAGAGGGAGATGAGTGGAAGACCGCCTTCAACACTCCCACGGGACATTATGAATACCTGGTGATGCCCTTTGGCCTCACCAACGCCCCGGCCGTCTTCCAGGCTTTGGTCAATGACGTTCTCAGAGACATGTTGAACAAGTACGTGTTCGTCTATCTTGATGACATCCTCATCTTTTCACGGACCAAGGAGGAACACGTACACCACGTCCAGGCAGTTCTACATCGGCTCCTGGAGAACTCGCTCTTCGTTAAAGCTGAGAAGTGCGAGTTTCACTCCCCGTCAGTCTCCTTCCTAGGATACATCGTTGGCCAAGGGAACATCAAGATGGACCCCGCCAAGGTCTCTGCTGTCACCACCTGGCCTGTTCCTGACTCCCGCAAGCAGCTCCAAAGGTTCCTGGGGTTTGCCAATTTTTACCGACGGTTCATCCGTGGCTACAGTACTGTGGCCGCACCCCTCACGGCACTCACCTCCTCCAAGGTTCCGTTCCGGTGGTCTGCCGCGGCCGACGAAGCTTTTCAGACACTCAAGACACGGTTTACATCGGCCACCATCCTCCAAGTTCCGGACTCAGAGAGACAGTTCGTGGTGGAGGTGGATGCCTCCGACGTGGGGGTGGGAGCTGTTCTGTCCCAGCGGGCTGCCGGGGACCAGAAGCTCCATCCATGCGCCTTCTTCTCCCGACGCCTGACCCCTGCTGAGAGGAATTATGACATTGGCAACCGAGAACTGTTGGCGGTTAAGTTGGCGTTGGAGGAATGGCGTCACTGGCTGGAGGGAACCGAGCAGCCTTTCTTGGTTTGGAC
This sequence comes from Amblyraja radiata, assembly GCF_010909765.2. Taxonomy (NCBI): domain Eukaryota; kingdom Metazoa; phylum Chordata; class Chondrichthyes; order Rajiformes; family Rajidae; genus Amblyraja; species Amblyraja radiata. The sequence goes on from NC_045989.1 coordinate 11,409,905, forward strand.
TGACCACAAGAACCTTGAATACCTCCAGTCAGCCAAGAGGCTCAACTCGCGTCAGGCCCGCTGGTCTCTCTTCCTCACCCGCTTCAACTTCTCCCTCTCCTACCGACCTGGGTCCCGCAACATGAAGCCCGATGCCCTCTCTCGACAGTTCTTGGCGAAGGAGGAGCCTGCCTCTGGCCCCAACACCATCCTCCCGCCCTCGCACAGGGTTGCCTCCCTCACCTGGGAAGTGGAGGAGAAGGTCAAGGCGGCCTTGGAGAACCAGCTGGGACCCAGCGCATGCCCTCCTGATCGCCTGTTTGTGGTTTCTGCCCTGCGGTCCGACGTCCTTCAATGGGCCCACAGCTCTCGACTCGCCTGTCATCCCGGCATTCAGCGGACCAAGGAGATGGTGCTACGGAGGTTCTGGTGGGCATCGCTGGAGGTGGACACTCGGGAGTTTGTCAACGCCTGTCCCGTTTGCAACCAGCACAAGGTCTCACACCAAGCTCCTGCGGGTCATCTGCTTCCAGTGCCTGTACCCCATCGACCATATTCCACATCTCCCTGGACTTCGTTACCGGCCTGCCCCCATCCAGTGGTCACACCACCAACCTGACCGTGGTCGATAGATTTAGCAAGATGGCTCACTTCGTGCCCCTGCCCAAGCTTCCGTCAGCCAAGGAAACTGCCGAGCTCATGTTACTCCACGTCTTCAGGCTCCATGGTCTCCCCGTCGATGTGGTCTCCGACCGGGGACCCCAGTTTGCCTCTGGTTTCTGGAGGGAGTTCTGCACGCTTGTGGGGGCACCGTGAGTCTGACGTCCGGATTTCATCCCCAGTCCAACGGCCAAACTGAAAGGAAGAATCAGGAGATGGAGACGGCGCTGCGGTGTATGGTGTCCAAGCATCCCTCCTCCTGGTCCCAGCAGTTGTTGTGGGTGGAGTACGCCCACAACACCCTGACAAGCTCGGCTACTGGGCTCTCCCCTTTCCAGTGTGCCTACGGGTTCCAGCCTCCACTGTTCCCGGCGCTGGAGAAAGAGGTTTCCTGCCCGTCCGTCCAGGCCTTCATTCGTCGCTGCTGCAGGACGTGGACCCAAGCCAGGGCGGCTCTTCTCCGCTCCGTGGACCGTTACGCCACGGCTGCCAACCGTCACCGCACCAAGGCCCCCACCTACCTCGCGGGCCAGAAGGTGTGGCTGTTGACCCGGGACCTTCCCTTGAGGGTGGAGTCCAAGAAGTTGGCACCCAAGTTCATCGGTCCCTTTGAGATCCAGAAGGTCATCAACCCAGCGGCTGTGAGGCTCAAGTTGCCTCGTTCCATGCGGGTCCATCCTACGTTCCACGTGTCCAGAGTAAAGTCAGTCCGGGAGAGCTCCCTGGTCCCCGCAGTCCCTCCTCCTCGTCTCATCGACGGAGGCCCTGCCTTTACGGTGCACCGCCTCCTGCGCTCCCGCCGTCGTGGGAGGGGTCTCCAATACCTGGTCGATTGGGAGGGTTACGGTCCAGAGGAGAGGTCCTGGGTTCCTGCTCGACACATCCTGGACGCCTCCCTCATCAGGGAGTTTCACCGGCGTCATCCCGACCAGCCGTCCAAGTCCGCCACTCCTAGAGGGGTCGCCGCCCCTGAGACTCTGTCCCCTCTTCTGTCTGAGGCGCCCAGTGACGACGAGTCGGAGCTTTCCTCTGATGCTATGGAGGAGGATGCGGACATGAATGTCTCGGACGAATATTAGCCCTCCTCCGGTCCCCGTCCTCCCACCCAACTCTGCGTGGGATTGGGTTTATTTTCTTTATTGTGTTTTTTGTTTTGGGACGTCAGGAGCCGTCCCTTGAGGGGGGGGGGGTTCTGTCACAACATTGAACTGATCAACTCTTTGTTCATAGTGATAATAGGGTTATGGAGACAGAAAAACAATTCTGTATGAGAATTTTTTATTCCTATGTGGTTACCCTGTGACAGTCTGCCCTCTCCTCATTCTCATCCACTTCACCTCCCAGTACTTTTCCACCGGTCCCTCCTTCTCCTCACCTGCCTGCCCGCCACTCCCCTCTCATCAGCCCAACTCTCCTCACCTGTTGCACTCAGTTGCCTCTGATCACCTATTAACCCGGTATATAGACTCTCCTCACCATCACACAGTGCCAGATTGTTCTCAGCATTCATGCAAGACTCTCCAGCGATTTCCCGACTTCCTGCCTGGCTTCGACTCTTCTTTCGTCTGTCCCTCGCTGGTTTGTTTGCATCGTGTTGGATCTCCTGGTTACCGGACCTTCCGCTACCCCGACTACGTCTCCTGCCTGCCCCTCTTCGGAACCCTCGCTCAATCCTGAGCCTCAGTGTGAGTATGGTGTACCCATTCCTGTGTTACAGTATCGTAATAAAGTTCGTTACCAACTATACCTGCCTGATTCTGTGCTGCTATTGGGTCCAAGCTATACCCGTTACATACCCATAATGAGTTTTTATTCCACCGAACACTGCATCTTTTTCATTCGATTGCATATATTTTCTTTCTCTCTCCATTTGTCTCTTTTTCTGTGTTTGCATTGAATTATTGTCACATCTTTTCCTGCAAAGATTTTCTCAAATTTTGTTTGATTTCATAGTTCTCCGTTTCCGCATTTACATCCCACACGTCACTCTTCTGAGTTTTTGTCAGTTTCCCTACCTGCTTCCACTACCTGCAACCCCCGGCAACCACCTGCAACCTCCGGGAACCGCATGGAAACTTTGGGTGGGGCGCAAAGTCTCCAGAGGTTTCCGTTCAGGTTTCCTAAGTGGGACAGGGGCTTTAGTGTTATTTGTAGTTCTTTTTCTCGATACTAAGAAATCTTAATTGCACACAGCAAGTTTGAATTCTCTGCTGGTTGGCATTCCTGCAAAACTCTGCCCTAATTTATTTGATTTTGAGCACTTAATTGTGGTTGAATCAGCATTTTGACAAATATGGACGAATGGTAGAGTAACTCAGCGGGACAGGCAGCATCTTTGGAGAAAAGGAATAGGTGATGTTTTGGGTCAAGACCCTTCATCAGACATTTCCATTTAGTGGGAGAACAAGATAGAGGGGCCAAATAGCTCCTTGCAATTGTAATGTTCAGGAAAGATTGTGGTGGGGAGTGGGTGGGGGTGTGCGCGTTAGACGGCAGGGTGATGACAGAGAGAACTGTGAAAAAGAAATACTGCGTGAAGTCCAACTATATGTTTTTATAAATAAAAGATCCAATTGGCATTACCAGAGCAGAAAATAATGAGTTACCAACAGTTACCTCATTTCACTCAAGTTAGAAAATTAGGTTTATACTTATATTAGTTTTACATTTGAAACAACACTACTCTTTTCAAAGCTCAAAAAATAAGGAATAATGTTAACTTTGCAAACTGATCCAACAATAACATTTTTTCCCAGAGACAGGAAATTCCTGTGACTCTTACGGTTTTTGATTTTTTTTTTTGGAGAAAAAAAAATGCAATATTGGATTCTGTTAATCCAGCTCCCCATTTCTGAGGTAATGTCACAATGTAATTTGTACCTTTACATTTTGACAAATCTATCTTTGTTGTAACCATAGCAATGCTGACAAAACAGAAGTGGTCGATGAACTCCAGAGGCACTGAGATGCATTCCAATTGCATACAAAACTGCAGAATGGGGCCAATGTATATTCACAGGCCAACTAGAGATTGGTCCCAATACTGTAGGGATTGAGAGAAGGGGAGCTGTGGTAAATGATATCATTTCCTTTGGCCTTGGAATTCGTTCCCCCGTAATCAATTGGATTGATTACAACTGAGAAGTTTTTAGTTCGAAATACATTTCTCAGCATCAATAAGGATTAATGTTGCCAGGCAGAAATTAGCTAGTCATTTTCTGTTGCGAAGAAGGATTTTACATCTTTGAGTTGATCTAAGTGTACAGTCGGCACACACTCACCTCTGAATCAGAAGGTCACGGATTTCTATTCTTACCTCAGAGTTCATGTTCATATATGATAGGAGTGGGTGGAAGATTGCAACCTTCACGTGGTCCACCCTGTTTCAACTAATGCAATCAACTTGACGTGCACAAACAGAAGGTCAAATAGAACAAGTTATCCAACAACTTTAGGCTGTGCACGCCACACGAAAGAAGAAGAAGTGATAGGAGCATAATTACTCCATTCGGCCCATCGAGTCCACTCCGCCATTCAATCATGGCTGATCTAGCTCTCCCTCCTAACCCCATTCTCCTGCTTCTCCCCATAAACCCTGACAACCGTACTAATCAAGAATCTATCTATCTTTGCCTTAAGAATATCCATTGACTTGGCCTCCACAGCCCTCCATGGCAATGAATTCCTCAGATTCACCACCCTGGACTTGAACAGAATAAACAGTGTGGACATGCATGGTGAAGTAGTGTGGGAAGGTTGCACTGTCAGAGGGGCAGATGCAAGTGCACCCGAGGAATAAGGCCAGTCAGCATTCCCAGTTCTCTCAACTGGTGAACATTGCTTCTGTGAACTCTGCAACTTGAAGACCTCCCTCCATGTGGTCAGCTACCGAGGGGAGGCTCGACAGAACTCAACAAGGTGTGAGCTTTAACTGGGATGCCCCTGTCCAGGTCCGGAGCTTCAGGGTCGAGCTAGGTTGGTATGGGTAGAAAAGAGAGAATCGATGAGAACTTCAATTTGACTTAAAGTGGCCGCAAGAAGTTTCTTCAAAATGAATACTGCTTGAAAATAGTTTCTTTTCATATTTTTAAGTTTTTAATTTTCCTTCCTTCTATTTTCTCCAACCTCTTCCATTAGCTCAAGTGGATTGTTCATGCCTGAGCCTAAGTAATACTTTGTGAGCACTTAGAGAGTTTCTCAGCTGCCAAGGTTCAGAAATGATCAACAACCCCAGCTTGTCTCTTCCTTCCCCAACCGGCCCCCCAGCACATGCATTTCAAAACCTCCCCCCAGCGTACTGTGTCTTCCTGACGTCCGAAATTCCCTCAAAAGTCCTGCATCACCTCCTTGCGTCATCAAAGCTTCCAGTTATGATGTGACCCACGCCCCTCATCACCAACAACAATGCTTCCAGCCATAACAACCTCAAACATTTTTTATATTCCCGTAATTCTCCCCTTCCCATAACATCATGACGGGGTTAAAGGCCTCATAATCATCAGTGGCCCTAGTGCTTCAAATGCCAAAACACTGAGAGTTTTTGCTGCATAAAAAAATAAATAGGTTGAGAAGCAAAATATTGCAGATATTGAAATGAAAAGCAGAAAATACAAATACTCGGAATGTCAGAAACCTACTCTGGGGATAAAAACCGTCAATATTTCAATGACCTTTCACATCAATCTAAAACATTAACTCTGTTTACATAAAACATAGAACAATATAGCCCAAGAACAGTTCCCTTGGCCCACAATGTCTGTGCTGAACCTGATGCCAAGACCAACTCTTATCTGCTTGCACATAATCCATATCCCTCCATTCCTTGAATAGCCTTATGCCTTTCCAAAATTCCCCTAAATGCCACTATTGTGTAGGCCTCAACCACCACTCCAGCTGCACGTTCCAGGCACTCACCACCCTCTGTGTAAAAAACATGCCCATACATCTCCTTTAACATTTCACCTCTCACCTTGAAGCTATGCCCTCTAGTATTTGATATTTCCATCCTGGGAATATCTTATCTATTATCCTCACACAATTTAATATTCTTCTATCAGGTTTCCAGGCAATCTTCGGTGTTCCAGAGAAAGCAATTCATCTGTCCAACCTCTCCTTGTAACTAATACCCCCTAACCCAGGCATCATTCTGGCTAACCTCTTCTATTCTATTCTATTCGGCCTTCCCAAAGCCTCCACATCCTTCCTGTCAAGGGGGGACCAGCACTGCAAATGTAGCCTAACCAAAGTCCTATGAAGCGACATATTATCCTCTTATACTCAATACCCCGACTTGTGAAAGTAAGCATACAATATGTTTTCTTCACTCAATCTCCTTGTGTTGCCTCTTTCAGGGAACTATGGCCTTGGATCCCAGGATCCCTCTGTACATCAATGCTGTGAAGGATCATGCCATTAATTGTATATTTTCCCCTTATTTTCACCTCCCAAAGTGCAACTCCTTACACTTGCTCAAATTAAACTCCATCTACCATTTCTCCGCCCTTTTCTGTCGCTGATCTATGTCCCGCTGTATACTTTGACAGATTCCTCACAGTCAACAATCCCAGCAATATTGGTGTCATCAGTAATGGGCCTGTCCTACGTAGGCGATTTTTTAGGCGACTAGGCTGCCGCCACATGGTCGCCTGGATGCTTTCCTCAGTCGCCCAAAGAGTCGTTCCATTTTTCTGGTCGCCGCTGGATTTTGAAATGTTCAAAACTTGTCGGCGACAGTCGGCGCCTGTGAGCTTGACGCCAACGATCATAGCCTGACATAGGTTGTCGCCAGGATGACGTAGGTTGTCACCAGTGCTGACCTCGGTGAATTCATTGGCGACTACCTACGTCAGCCTATGTCAACCAGCGGCAGGTACTGGTGACTGAATTGTCTTAAGTTGTCGCTGACAGGGTCATATCTTGTCGTAGATTGTCGTGGGTGGGCGTAGGTTATCGTAGGTGTGGTCGTAGGTGGACGTCTTAATGGGTCGCCGGTTGTCGGTAGCTTGACGTAGCTTGACGTCGACTAGGTGGTAGGTTGTTGTAGACATTGTCATAGGGGGGTCCAGTCGCTCGTTTTTCAGCGACCTGCTACGACTATGACAGTCGCTGGCAGTCGCCGAAAAAATCGCCTATGTGGGACATTACTACCACCCCGTCTATACAAGTCATTGATATATACTACATTACCACAGATGCTGCCCCACCTGCTGAATATTTCTGACATTAATAGGTCAATATTTAAGAGTAGAGACAAAGATTTGCAGATACTGGTTAATACACAAAAGGACACAAAGTGCTGGAGTAACACAGCAGATCAGATAGCATTTCTGGAGAACATGGATAGATGACATATTGGGTCAGAACCCTGTGTGGTGACGTTTTGGGTCGAGAAGGGTCTTGGTCCAAAATGTCACCTAACCATGTTCTCCAGAGATGCTGCCTGACCACCTGAGTTACTCCAGGAATTTACGTCCTTTTGTAGGTCAATATTTAACCAGTCTTTGGACAATATCTTTGCAGCCAAAAGGGACGATGAAAATAATTTTAATGATTCTTCTTACGAAACAGCTCATTTTATTTCCTGCTAAGTTCACCTAATAGTCGAAGATACTTTAAAGATTAACAGTACATTACATCTTAAGGGGTTGGACAGGCTAGATGCAGGAAGATTGCTCCCGATGTTGGGGAAGTCCAGGACAAGGGGTCACAGCTTAAGGATAAGGGGGAAATCCTTTAAAACCGAGATGAGAAGAACTTTTTTCACACAGAGAGTGGTGAATCTCTGGAACTCTCTGCCACAGAGGGTAGTCGAGGCCAGTTCATTGGCTATATTTAAGAGGGAGTTAGATGTGGCCCTTGTGGCTAAGGGGATCAGAGGGTATGGAGAGAAGGCAGGTACGGGATACTGAGTTGGATGATCAGCCATGATCATATTGAATGGCGGTGCAGGCTCGAAGGGCCGAATGGCCTACTCCTGCACCTAATTTCTATGTTTCTATATTTCTATTGCATATTTTTGTGCCAGTCTCTGTTGACGGAGTTGATCAGTGACAACTGCAATGTAATCCAAAGAAGCGTTACAGGAAGGATACTTAGGAAGGAGAAGCATGAAGGCAGGAGAATCAACATTTACAATTGTAGCATCTCCTTTCCTTTATCATTCAGTGCATTGAGTTCAGTGGTTGGGATGCCATGCTGCAACTCTACTTGTCACTGGGCATTAATACTTGCACCTCTATCACCATCAACGAACATTCTTGGTGATTAAATTAAAAACCGAGAAAGGAAAAAGTATATTCATTAGCTTGGTTCCCATGGGGCTGTAAGATTTATAATACTCAGACTGAGGCCCAGGTTCTGATTAATTACATCATTCAGCTTCAGAATATGGCTGAAATCCTGTAGATGACATTACTCAGAACAGTGAAAACCACAGTTTCCACCTCAGGATTAATTGTCTGGCTGGTAGTTTTTGGGGGGGGAAGGAAATTATAAAAATTCTTGCTCCTGCAACAGTCCAGCATTGTAAACTATGTTTAAGTCGCTCTTTCTAATGGGTCAATGGTATTTGCCACGTACTGTGCTACAGATACCAGCTAGACGTTTTTAAGGTTTTTATATTTATTCATTTGTGGGAAGGGACCCAGGTGTAATTGACCTTGAGCAGGCTATTTGAACTGCTCCTGTCTGTGTGATGAAGGTGCTTCCAATTTGCTGTTTTCTGGAGCGAACCAGAGCTCGTGTTATGCAGGAGGAGCGATGAGATATTTCCAGGTATGCTTGTGGGAGAAAAACCTGGAGGTGAAGATGCTGTCTGTAAAAACGCTACTCGGAGGGAGAAGCAGTAAGTTTAATGTTGAGGAAGCCTTGAAGAGATGTCGCCGTGCATTTCACAAGCACAGCAGACGTGTTGAATGGTGCAGAGATTGTCTAAGGCTGAGTGTTCATTGTCCAGACAAGCTAACATAATATAACACTGACTGATGCTGGAAATATTCACCTGGTTTGGTAGGAGTTGTGGAGTAGGAAAAAAAGTTAACATTTCAGGCCCTGACATTCTGTTAAATGGTAACAGCCTTCTGGTCACAAGAACGCAAGCATTATCTTTTCCTTCCTGCTACCGAGCTAATTATAGATCTAATTTGCAAAACTCACCTTGATCCCATGAACATTTACTTTCTTGTCTAACTTGCTATGTGGAACCATGTCAAAGGCCTTGCCAAAACACATGCAGGCCACACCAAAAGCACTTTTCACAACTTCAAACATAATGTAACCGAGTTAGCCAGAGCTGAAATTCTTTTAACAAACCCATGCGGACTTTCTCTGATAAATCTGTGTATTTCTAAAATGAAAGATTATGGTTACCCTTTGCAATGGATTGTAATAACTTGCATTAAAAAAACTAACTTCAATTACTTGGTTTATCACTTTCACCCTTTCTAAACAACAGTGCAACCGACCAAGTAATGATTGCTTTCAGGCTGTGTGTGGCAAAACAGAGACCACTCATGGACGGAGTCTTTTTTTAACTAAATTCTATGCAGGAATTTAGACCTAACGGAGTATCAGGAGTAGTTGGGAACGTTCAAGGTCATGCAGGATCTGGTGTCTGGCTTGGACTCCATCCCTCACCAAGAGAAGGTGAGGGAAGTTGGGCTGTAAGCTGGAAATTAAAAAAAATAGTTAATGCAATCAGATAAAGCCACAAGCTCCTATACCAGCTTGTCATGCAGGCTTTGCAACGCTGCAGCGAACATTAAAAGTGCTGCTGTTTCGGAAACAGCTGGCCTGCTCTGGGCCCAGAGCGGAACATTTGAGTTAACCGCTTGTAGACCTGAAGGTGTCTGCTCTGTGTCGTGTTCCCTAAGAAGATGCTGCAAGCTTACCGAAGCTGTCAGGAGTACAACTGCCATCCAAAGGCCACCTGGACTTTGTGGCTATTAGAGCACTTCCCGTCAAACTGTTGAAGAAGTGAAGCAAAGGGCTCCAATTAGCGAGCATGAAAGATCTCAGTCAGTCACCCATCACTAATGCTCGGGAGAACATTTGACAGCATTTTCTTTTCCTGTCCCTTATTATTTGTGATGATTCTATCCAGAGTTTGCGGCAATACTGAATAGGCAGAAGATCTTTTTATTTTCGTTAATCTGTTGAACATTGGCTCTGTCTCCTGCCCTTTAGCTGCACATTGTCCTTTGAAGAGCAAAGGAACAATCATTACTGCCTTATGCAATATGGAAAAACCTCAACTGATTGATTTTAACAGTTACTTTCAGATCCAATTTTTCTTCCCACCCCACCCATCTCTCAATGTCATTATCGGGTGGGAATGAGTGCGAGAAAGAAAATGGAAGGGAGAAAGAGAGAGAGAGCCTGAGAAAGAGAGATGGGGAAAAAAGAGAGAGAAAGAAGAACGGGGGAAGAAGGAATGAACACTTAAAAATAAATACTTTATAAATGTGGTCGCTGTTGTAGAAACTGCAACAGCCAATTTCGTAAAGCTAACTCCCACAAACACCAGTGTTAAAACTACCAATTTATCTCTTTAAACTAGGGACAAATCGTGGCCAGGACATCAGGGAGAAGCCCCTTAACTCTTCCCCTGACTACTTTCTTGGATTGCTTTATATCCTCCTGAGAAGACAGATAAAATGCCTATTATTGCTAACAGAAAGAGTGCTCGGGAGCATCATTCTTAATTCATAAAGGACATTAATAATCAGCAAGAAACCTTTATCCAAAATTGCTGGGGAAACTCAGCGGGTGCAGCAGCATCTATGGAGCGAAGGAAATAGGCGACGTTTCGGGCCGAAACCCCTTTCGGCCCGAAACGTCGCCTATTTCCTTCACTCCATAGATGCTGCTGCACCCGCTGAGTTTCCCCAGCAATTTTGTGTACCTTCGATATTCCAGCATCTGCAGTTCCCTTTTGAACACAGAAACCTTTATCCTACTGGTTCAGGTGAAAACATAAACTATTTTGCTAGTTAAGAGAGTAAAATAATCAGAAGATTATGGGTTTTAAGTCCGATGGCAGAGCCTTGAGTAAAGGTCTAGGCTGACACTCCAGGGCCATTCAGAAACATAGCTGGAGGAGCCATGTTGACGATGAGATGACAGAACATGACTCCATCTGTACTTTAACATGGATGATATCCCATGAGATGCTAAGTTCTTCCCACTATTCTGGCCAATATTTATCCTTCAACAAACATCATTAAGAAACAGATTATCTTCTCAGTATCACTTTTTGTTGTTCGAAGTATATTATTTTGCTCCACTTTTTAAGTAGCAAGAGTGACAATGCCCACCTTGGGATGTCTGAAATGTGTTACAAATGCAAATCTTTCATTCATCTGTTATACCCACCACAATACCAAAATGTTACATTTGCATATCAATTTTGTTCCAATTTCCTCCAACATACCAAAACACAAGTGTAGATTATTTACTTATTACACCCCAGAAGGGGGCCTTCAGTCTACTGGCACCATGCCAGCCGTGAGAACACAAAAGTGACATTCATTTTGCACATAAGGACGTGCGGTGTTCATTTGATTGAGGCACATAGATCGGGGCAGAACCAGAACACTTCAACCAAAGCAGATGTTATTAAACTATGCATTCGTGATTATGTAGGGCAGTCTTCCGCTAACCTTGCTCAGAGTCTGGGAGGGACCAGGCATGTGCGTCTGCGTTTTCATTCGATAAATATTTTTAAAGTAATATTTACCATAGCAACAGAGCTGAACATTATCTTCAACATGATCTAAGCGCAGTAGTCCCAGACAAGAACGTCATTGAGGCAGCTAGACGTATTTGGTTAGTGTGAACAAGTGCAATGTCTGAATGGATATCCTTACACGTTTTCACACTTCATCAGACAAAGCAAAACTGGAATTCATTTTGGGGAATATTATTGTGGTATCAGTGACAATGAACAAGGCAGCAATGAGATGATTTGAGATGATTCTTCATTCTCCATCTTGCTTTTGCCAGCTGCAATATAGCTTCGAAGGTCATGAGACCTTTTCCGACCAATCTGCGGCCCTCGTGTTTAATGGGCAAAGTAGGTATATTCTGCAGTGTCAAGAATGATCATCTCAGCCAACTGCTCGGAGAAAATCCACAGAGCAGATCTAATACCGATGTAAAAAAGGAGGATTTTATTCACCCAAAATTAATGATTTAATTACTACCATGAGAGATCAGGATAAAAATCACCAATGCTTGGCAAGAGTTAAAGAAAATACTTTTTATTTTAACTCTAATATTTTAGATGGATGTTAAGTGATTGGGAAGTGTATTAGAATTGGGAAATGAGAGAAGTACATAGTTCTAGGGTATTGGCAAGAATGGTCTGCATTTGATGACGGCTTTGATAGCCCAGCCTTATTCCGTGATGCTGACAGCAACTTTGGGATTTCTGCCCATGCTTAGATCAACGAGGAAGTCCCAGAGATGCTGTCAGAGAACAACCACTCCTTACAGGCTGCCCTGTTTGCATCTTTCTTCACCACAATCAAGGAAAGTCCCTTGATGTAACATGAGCTTAAGCTATGTATTTTCTAACCTCAACCGTAAAATTGTCTGAAAACTTGTGCCACGATGCTCATGAGCTTTTAATTATATACAATGCCAGAATTATCGTTTCAACAAATAATCTGGCTCTGAAAGTCTAAATATGTCTAAGTGGAAGTGATTTTCATATTTTTCTTTGTTTATATTTCAACTTCCACCTAAATTGCATGATTAATATTTATTTTCTGCAAATAATGTCAAGAGTCAAGAGTGTTTTATTGTCATATGTACTGAAACGGAACATCGAAATTCTTAATGGCAGCAACACTACAGATTTGTAAACACAGTGCACAATAGGCTTGAAAGATTAATTGACAACTTTATTTTGTATTTCCCTGAAGGTAGACACAAAATGCTGGAGTAACTCAGCGGGACAGGCAGCATCTCTGGAGAGAAGGAACGGGTGACCTTTCTAGTTGAGATCCGTCTGAAGAAGGGTCACCCATTCCTTCCCTCCAGAGATGTTGCCTGTCCCTCTGAGTTACTCCAGCATTTTGTGTCTATTTTTGGTGCTAACCAGCATCTGCAGCTCCTTCCGACACATTTTGAATTTTCTTTTTGCTATCTCTAAGAGTTCTCTAAACGTGTTAACATCAGCACTGCTGGATGCCAGGGATTCGTTTGAACTGATGTTTGCCAATCTGGCACAAGCCATAGAAGTTTACCCCTCTGAGGCTGCTAAATCTTAAAGAGCAGCTTTCTTCATGCTCAGTGGCAGGTGCTGTAGATCTGCTGTTAATTACAAATTCTGGATCATTGAGCTCGAAGTGAAATATGTTATCATTTTAACAGTGAGAATTCTGGGAGCAGTAAATTATGTAAGAATGCTGGTGTCTGAGATTCGATATCTTCGGTCTTTTAACAGGCATACGCACTGTATACACTAAAATAAAACTGAAAATGCAGGGAATGTTCAGCAAATAAGAAACAGAATTAAAGCCTCAGAACAAAAGCCTATCGTTTTTTTGATGAGGTATTGAAGGTGATCCACGATGGTAGGTCATTGGATGTTGGCTGCGTGGATTTTATTAATGCATTTGACAAAGTCCACCATGCTAGGCTGATCCGGAAGATTAAAATACATGGGATTAACGGTGACTTGGTCGTTTGGATTCAGAACTGGCTCACTCCTAGCAGACGTAAGGTCGTGCTGGAAGGACAATATTCAGGCTGGAGGTCTGTGACCAGTGGAGTTCCGCGGAGACCTGTGCCGGGACCTCTGCTGTTTTGAGATACAATGCCCTCCATAATGTTTGGGACAAAGACCCATCATTTATTTATTTGCCTCCGTACTCCACAATTTGAGATTCGTAATAGAAAAAATCACGTGTGGTTAAAGTGCACATTGTCAGATTTTATTAAAGGGTATTTTTTATACATTTTGGTTTCGCCATATAGAAATTACAGTTGTGTTTATACATAGTCCCCCCATTTCAGGGCACCATAATGTTTGGGACACATGGCTTCACAGGTGTTTGTAATTGCTCAGGTGTGTTTAATTGCCTCCTTAATGCAGGTATAAGCGAGCTCTCACACCTAGTCTTTCCTCCAGTCTTTCCATCATCTTTGGAAACTTTTATTGCTGTTTATGACCATGAGGACCAAAGTTGTGCCAATGAAAGTCAAAGAAGCCATTATGAGACTGAGAAACAAGAATAAAACTGTTAGAGACATCAGCCAATCCTTAGGCTTACCAAAATCAACTGTTTGGAACACCATTAAGAAGAAAGAGAGCACTGGTGAGCTTACTAATCGCAAAGGGACTGGCAGGACAAGGAAGACCTCCACAGCTGATGGCAGAAGAATTCTCTCTATATTAAAGAAAAAAACGCAAACACTTGTCCGACAGATCAGAAACTCTCTTCGGGAGTCAGGTGTGGATTTGTCAATGACCACTGTCCACAGAAGACTTCATGAACAGAAATACAGAGGCTAAATAAAGACGGGTTGGTTGGAAAGTTTGCAGATGACACCAAGATTGCTCGGGTCACAAACTGTGAAGAAATGCTGCCAAAGTAGACAGTATATTGGGGTCTGTTGGTCAAGGTGTCGAGGATCCAGTTGCAGAGATGAGTGCTGACTCCAAGTCCCGCGAGTTTGGTGATGAGCTTGGATGGGATAATGGGAGAGCTCTGGTTTATGTAGTCTGCTCCTGAGCCTGGCCAAGATGGCCATTCACAGTTCCAGGCAGATTCCGCTTAAATTTGACTGCCTGGACTTCTGAGGATATCTCCGGGTGTTCCTGAAGAGGGAGCACACTGTGTCCACTGGCTCTCTGGAGGTCGCCTCACGGACTGGGCGCCGCATGGACTGGAGTGCATCCTGGCCAAGGATGGCAATATTTCAAGTTAATGTTGTAATTTAATGTACATTTGTAAATAATGAATTGGGAATGATGTAAATATATAAATAAAAACTCCTTTTCTTTAATACAAAAACAATTACACAGAATGGTGGAACCGATCCCAGAGACTGAGTGGCCTCGTCGTTGTTCCTGTCTTTTATCTTGACTCAATCACTGAAAAGGTCTCAAAAAAAACTTCTCAATGGAAGATGCAAGCTCCTGACTGCTGCTGTGAATGTCGCAGGAAGTCATGTTGTTTTTCGTGAGTGTAACAACAGCATGTTTTTAAAGATACTGCTATGAGCATAATGAGAACATTGTAAGGCACACTCTTTGAATTCATTCTAGTCACAAATCTCTGGCCAACATCAGCAATTACTTTCTCTTCTCTCTTGTTTTTAATCGTTATTTCACTTTTTTTAAAAACATTTCCACCCACTCTCCAACACACAATCGTAGCAAAACATATTTATTCCTATTCCTTCCCAGTGAAACAATTCAGTGCTAATCTAAGTTTTTTTTTCAAAATATGGGTACTTCCGAAAAGCTTTTGGTTTTAAGATGCGGAAAGCAAGTTGGAGGGCTTAACATTCATGCCTCAGGATCGAAGCCGAAGGTCTTTGAAGCTGGATAAAGAAATGGGCTGCAGTGTGGACATTGGGGTTTTATAAACAGGGGTACAGAGAGGAAAACAAATGAAGTAAACCCAAGTATTCTACATCAGAGGTTAGGCCTCAGCAGGGAGATTGAGTCCATTTCTGGGCCCTGAATTTCAGGAAGGATGCAAAACTCAGGAGTGGATGCAGAGGAGATTTACGCATTGTGGTCCCAGGATGAGAGTACCAATTCCATGGAAAAACCATGGAAGGTGGATACAATGATGATAGAAGGGGTTGAGTTATACGGAGAGACAGGAATAGTCTGAGTGTTTTCCCAGGAGTGAATGAGGCTGAGGAGTGTTCGCACAGAGGTTAATAAATTCATGAGGAGCAGAGATAAGGTGCTTGGTCACCAACTGTTTCTCTGGGTAAGGGATTCTAAAACTAAAGGGCATATGTTTAAGGTAAGAAGGGAAAGATTTAAAGGCATGTTTTTCACACAGTGGGGTGGTGAATACATTTAACGAACAATCAGGTGAAGGAATACTCAGTGCAGGGAAGTTGAACCATCACAATTGTTTTTGTCTTATAACCAACAGTCCTGAACCAGTGGGGCATGGACCGGGTGGATAGAGAGTGGTGAACGCCTGGAATAAACGAGCAGATGACCTGAGCAAGTTCACGGTAGATTTTCTCCACAGGAGAAGTATTTGAAGGACAGGGCGATGTGCAGGTGGCCTTGCGAGAGCTGCGTGTTCGATGCTCTGCCTGAACCTTTGCCTTTACTATTTGGCACCCAGTCAACTGCGCACAAGCACCAAGCCACGAGTTCAGAGTTTGTGTCGCCTTTCAAAGCATTTTACAAGCAAATGAAAAAATCAGAGGAAAGCACAATCTGTCCAAACTAGGTGGGATTCGGTTTAATATGAGAATCCAATTTGCAGATTTGGTTCAGTCTGTGGAGGTAGCTCATAGTCGTACTCTCTGACCCTGGTACTGATTTTGTATTAATACTGTGTCCTTCATTGTATCTGTCATGGACTTGGATGAAGCCAGTGAAGAAATTGCAGGAGCCCTGACTGAGATATTTACATCATTGTTAGCCTGGGTGCCGGAAGACTGAGGGTGGCTAATTTAGTTTAGTTTAGTTGTTGAGATACATCGTGGAAACAGGTCCTTCTGCCCACCAGGACCAGGCTGACCAACAATCACCAGATCATACACTAGTTCTATCCTACACACTAGGGTTAATTCACAGAAGCCAATTAACCTACAAATCTTTGGACTGTGGAAGGACACTGTTTATGTTGTGCCTCTATTCAAGAAGGGATAGTTTGAGTTTTGACAACATGAGTGGGAACTGATAAGACAGATGGGAAGAAACATTTCCCCAAGGCTGGGGGATCTGAGAGCGGGTGATATTGGAGTGAAGCTAGGACATTGTGGGGCAGAGAGGAACTAACTGAATATTGCTTTGTAATAATGGCAAAGCCACGATGATTTGAAGAGCATCCTCTCTGGTGCAAGCTTATGTGAAAGCTTGCAATGATACTGAAGCTGGATCTCACTCGTGTGTAGCCCTGTGTTTTAGTTCAGGGCACTGACTGCCCGCTCATTTTAACCGGTAAATCAAGTTGCCAATATCTGCTCACTTGCAGCCATTGAATATCGAGCTGGTTGCTGAATGGGAACAAGCTGCAAACATTAGTTTCTCACGAAAATATGGAATTTCAGAGTTTGCAGTTAGCAAGTGTCGGACAAGCTATTTTGTGTGTCTCTTTGGCTCAGTGTTGTCTTTAGCAAAGGGAGATCAAAGGGCAGTGGTTCAAGTGTGCATCCTTTATATTCAGCTGGCCTGCAGTTTATTGAGGGATGCGAGGACAGCGAAAAACAGAGCATAGTGTAATTTGTTTGATTTTAGAACTTGCCCCTCAGTGGGGTGGGGGCTTTTGCATGGTGGGGGAAGGGAGAGAAAACCAGGCTTTGCTAAACCTTCAGGAACAAAATTGGCTGTGAAATAAGAGAGCTGACTGTGTCTTCCACCTCCTTCCTGTCCCTGTGAATCTTGAGGTGTTCTGTGACGTTCATGGTAGGTTAGTGTGTCACAGAGCTTGTATGATTTTTGGCATGCTCGTGGGATGATTTGCTGAATGGGGGACCGAGCATTTTCGCGTAGCTTGTTGAAAAGACCTCGAGCGCTGCAGAAAATCAAACTGACAGGACAAAGCAGAAACCCCTGACAAGAGAGAAGTTAATAGGAACCCAAGAATGGCCTTTAACCTTCTGGGATTCTGTTGCTACATTCCAGGACAGTGTCAAACCAGTTCCGAGCTCAGCATAACTGCTCACTTGCTCACTGCTTGTACGGGGATATTTCTCATAACAGGATAAACTTTCTTTTGTATATGATCCTGCAATTGCGTTGCATCATTATTGGCCGGAAAGAAATCATTTAAAGGGCAAATACTTTTTCATTCACTTCCTCTCCGGCAGTTGCCAGGATACAGAGCACAATCTATTCATTCTCTGCTGGCTCAAGCTAATGTTTGCTCTTCTAATTTTCTCTCAGGATGTGGGCAATATTGGCAAGGTCACTTCTATTGCCAATCCCCATCCATGGTTTTTATAACTGGGTGGCTTGTGCGGCCATTTCGGAGGGCGTTAAGCCAATCACGCCGTGTTCAACCAGGCTGCGCGTGGACTGGGCCCCACCCTCACATCAGTCTGAAGAAGGATGTCAGGCTTGTTGTCGGGCCCCCTCCCCATCCATACATGACTGAACTGATGGGGTTTTTTTTTACAGTCATGCCGTCTCTTGGCTTGAAAACACATCAGTTGTTCCTTCACCATCAAAATGTGAGCAGAGCCGCCGGTGAACTTTCACCTCACGGTCTAACCTATCCACTCTTAAGGGCCTGTCCCACTTGTGCATTATTTGCGCGTCATTTAGGCGACAAGCTGGTTGTGACTGTCGCGCGAAAATCGTCTAGCCGTACGACAGTCGCGCTCCAAGTGCTCATGAGGGCCCTTCTTCTTTTGGGAGCCATTTGCGATGTCGTTGGTACTTAGTCCAATCTCCGTGGCAAGGATTGTCCCAGTGAAAAAAATGTCAAAACTACGTGTGCTTTATACCCGGATGGCCATGCAGTGCGGCACTCATATGACGTGCAAATATCTCGGTTCGCAATAACCAACCTGATCTCCCGGTGGCTCAGCACTTCAACTCCCCCTCCCATTCCGAATCCGACCTTTCTGCCCTGGGCCTCCTCCATGGGCAGAGTGAGGACCACTGAAAATTGGACCTCATATTTCGCTTGGGCAGTTTGCGGTATGAACATTGACTTCTCTAATTTCAGGTAGTCCCTACTTTCCTCTCCCTTTCTCAGCTCTCCCTCAGCCCACTGGCTCCACCTCTTACTTTCTTCTTCCCGCCCCCCCCCCGCCCCCCCACCCTCACATCAGTCTGAAGAAGGGTCTCAACCCGAAACATTGCCTATTTCCTTCGCTCCATAGATGCAATAGACAAAAGACAATAGACAATAGGTGCAGGAGTAGGCTATTTGGCCCTTCGAGCCAACACCGCCATTCAATGGCTGATCAACCCCTACCAGTACCCCATTCCTGCCTTCTCCCCATATCCCCTGACTCCGCTATTTTTAAGAGCCCTATCTAGCTCTCTCTTGAAAGCATCCAGAGAACCTGCCTCCACCACCTTCTGAGGCAGAGAATTCCACAGACTCACAACTCTCTGTGAGAAAAAGTGTTTCCTCGTCTCCGTTCTAAATGGCTTACTCCTTATTCTTAAACTGTGGCCCCTGGTTCTGGACTCCCCCAACATCGGGAACATGTTTCCTGCCTCCAGTGTGTCCAAGCCCTTAACAATCTTATATGTATCAATGAGATTTCCCTCTCATCTTTCTAAACTCCAGAGTGTACAAGCCCAGCCGCTCCATTCTCTCAGCATATGACAGTCCCGCCATCCCGGGAATTAACCTTGTAAACCTACGCTGCACTCCCTCAATAGCAAGAATGTCCTTCCTCAAATTAGGGGACCAAAACTGCATGCAATACTCCAGGTGTTGTCTCACTAGGGCTCTGTACAACTGCAGAAGAACCTCTTTGCTCCTATATTCGATTCCTCTTGTTATAAAGGCCAATATGCCATCCGCTTTCTTCACTGCCTGCTGTACCTGCATGTTTACTTTCATAGACTGATGTACAAGGACCCCCAGATCCCGTTGTCCTTCCCCTTTTCACAACTTGACGCCATTTAGGTAGTAATCTGCCTTCCTGCTACCAAAGTGGATAACCTCACATTTATCTGCATTAAACTTCATCTGCCATGCATCTGCCCACTCCCTCAACCTGTCCAAGTCACCCTGCATTCTCATAGCATCCTCCTCACGGTTCACACTGCCACCCAACTCTGTGTCATCTGCAAATTTGCTAATGTTACTTTTGCTGCCTCACCCGCTGAGTTTCTCCAGCATTTTTATCTACCTAGGTGAAATGCTTTGTTTCATAAAATTACCTGGTAAAATCACACAGCAGACCTCACCTAGGCAGCATAGAAGTCGCCACGTCAACTTTGGTGGGAATGTTGACGTTTATGGTCCACCATTATGGTCCACCAAGCATAAGTATGTAATAAACGGGAGCGAAAACAGAGTGGTTTGGTTACTGGAAAGTAGCCAGCGTTCTGGAACACTGATATTGAAATCTGGATCGAATCCCAATATAATGCAGCTGGGGAATTTAACTTAAATGTGGATTGAAAAATCTGGGATTATTGATGTGACCATGAAACTACTGGATTGTTGTGAGAATCCTTGTGGTTCCTAATGATCTTCTGGGATCAACTCTTTTGTTTCTACTGCAGCTTTTTGCGTCTCGCCCATCCTCGCCCAGTTTGGCATGTGTGTGACTAAAGACCACAACCAATGAGTTGACTCTAAACCACTTACCAGTTCAGGGACGATTATGGATGGGTAATAAATGCTGGCATTGCCAGGCATGTCCCGCTCCTGTGGATGGATAGAAAGATGAGACATAAACTGGAGGGGAAACAATGCATCAATCACATTCTTGGAACATAGGCCAAGCCAGGTGAAGGACCCCTTTCTCAGAAGGTGCACAAGATGTATTTTAAGCCCAATCAAGTTGTTTCAGAACACGATTACTGATGCATGATTTTTTTATTCCTGGCTTATGTAATTGCTCAAATGTAATTGCCAGCGTTCGATATGAGTTTATGTCTTGGCCATTGGTCCTGATCGTTGGATACAATGGAAGTCACTTTCCAAAATGCATTAATCCGAACAGCGGTTTGTCAATGAAAGTTGGTTGGTGAGTCTGAATCTCTGTCAATTGTATTGCATCAATGTCCACACTCTTAAAAAACCACAGTAGTCACAGACTGATTTGCAAAATCTTATAATAGGTTTTATTTAATAGATGATTTTACAGTGGGTCAGTGGAAGGTCCCTTATCCCTGTGACTATAGGTCGGGGGTTCAAGTTTCATTACAGGCACTTGAACACAAAATCGGAGCTGACTGCAGTGTGACATGAACTATGAGATATTGTTGTATGAGATATTAAACCAAAGGCCTGGCTGCTCTGTCGGCACGTCCAACAAAATCTCTTCATCACCAGAGCATAGAAAATCTTTCCAATCATCATAAGCTTTCTTCAAGTGTACATTTGCTATTTTTTTCAGTCTCATTTTCTTCTGCCTTTATTTGCACTTTGTTTTAATCTTCCTTCCCGCAGCAAGATCTCTCGTGTGGCACCGAGCCACAATGGACAATTGTGCATTCTCTCTTGGCTGGTCTCCAAGATGTGTGTGATAGGTAACTTCGAGAGTGCAGGGTCTCAGAAATCTTAACTCTTCGAATGCCAAAGCAGAGTGTGTGTGTGTGTGATATCACACCTATCTGTGCATGTGTGGATGAATGTTTGAGGCCTATCAGGTCTGAATGTGCCTGTAGATATTATCTGACACCATAAGCAAAGTGTTCTCCTATTTACCAGCAGCACTATGTCTCAGCGTGTGGAGCTGCTGCCCAAACAGCTCCAGCGCCCCAGGTTCAATCCCGACCTCAGGTGCTGTTTGCATGGAGTCATAGAATTGGAGTCATACAACAGAGAAACAGGCCCTTCGGCCCATCTAGTCCACGCTGATCAAGATGCTCCATCTAAGCTGGTCCCATTTGGTCTCGTTTGGGCAATGTCCCTCTCAACCTTTCCTATCTATGTACAGTTCAAGTGTCTTTTAAATGTTGTTATAGTCCCTGCCTCAGCCACCTCCTCTGGCAGCTTGTCCCACATACCTAGCACCCTCTGAGTCTGCACATTCTCCCTGTAACTGTGTGACTTCCCCCCCAAGTACTACATCTCACAGATGAGTGGGTTAGTGGTGTCTAAGTGCTGGCAGAACGGGGCGATTTGGTGGCCACGTGGAGAGAATAAAATGGATTAGTGTAGGATTGGTTAGCACGCAACAAAAGCTTTTTACTGTACCTCGGTACACGTGACAATAAAATAAACTCCAATCGATTAATGTCGATTAGTGTAAATAGGTGCTCGAAGGGCCTCTTTCTGTGCCACAAGTTTATTATTCCAGCCCACATTCCCCTGTGACACAATTTCACAAAGAGACATAAAATAATTATTCATCCCCTTGCTGAGAGCAAATGTTGCAATAAACTATAGAGGATGTATTTGCCTAATAGCCACTGCACCTCAAGGTAATTAATTGCACGTGACAATTAATATTTTTTGATGGCTACGGTGGTTGTAAAGAGTATCATAGAGGTTATTTTTCTGAAATCCCGTGCTGTTAAATATTCCCCTCCAGGCCCCATAACATCCTGATATGGAAATGTGTTACTGCTCCCTCATTGTCACTGGGACCGAATCCAAGAACACCCCACCTCCACTGTGGGAGCACGCACCTTCTCCAGATGTTTAAGTCGGCAGCTCAGTGCTCCGTTACTGAGGACAGTTAGGGTTGACCACCCTAATGCCATTTTTTTGTGTGAAATGTGGCAAACCAGGGATTGATAAATAGTAACACCAAGCTTGATGTTATGAAGCTTGAGGCGGGGAGAGTATATGTTCTTTATCATCTGGTTCTCCTCATTGGACAAGGAGATTGGACTTGAGCTCCTTAGAGTATAGAAGATGATGGACTGATCCAATTGAAGAGTTTAATTTGGGTAAAATAAAGTAGATAGGGTAACTATTTCCCCTGGTGGGAGACCCAGAATAAGGGAGATAACACCTTCAAACAAGAGCCAGGTCACTTGGGGCTGATGTCAACAACTATTTCTTTAAACGGTGGTCAAAATCTGGAACACTTTCCACTCAAGAACTGTTTGAAGTTAGAGCATGGTTTTTTTTTTGGTCAGTTGGCAATCTTAAAATAGAGATTTAAAAAATTTATATTGGGCAAGGGAATTATGGATTAAGCAACTGTGAAACATCTGGAGCTGAGATGTAAATCAGCTCGGATGAAACGGAATGGTGGAACACTCGAGTTAGTGAATGGTCTCATCCTGTCCCTATGATCACTGAAATGAAACAGGACAGTGAATCATGACCTTAGTGCAGAGGGAATGGGGATCCTGCGGCAGAGGGGTGTTTTAAATTTAGATACAATGCAGGCGTTGTCGATATAAACTACTGCATGCATCACCCAACATGACCTTAAAGTTACCTGCAACTCCACAATCTTCTGGGCATCCATCATCCCATTCTCCTTAACCTTCACCGTGTTATCACATGAACAGCTAAGTAATAAATGACAGAGTGCACTCCCGCAAAGCCCCTCAGGAGCTCCGGCGTTTCAAGCACTAATCCTATGGCAAAGCTTGGAGGAAGCCTTTATTATTTAATTGTTGACCAAATACGGTGCCAAAGTTGGAGGAGAGAAGCATCAAAATGAAAAAACGCCGAACAAAGCAGGGAGGTGTAAAAGAGTTCTGAATATCTGAACCTCACACTCGTTGCCTTGTAATTCCCTCCAGGAACCAGTTTCAAAAATTCCGTGGCTCTCCGTGGGAATGTGAGGAATGTGTCTATCAGCTCCATCCGCCAATATTTGATTTAGATACAATGATCGACACAAGCAAAGTATCTGTTTTGAACAAATACCAGGCCACCGGCGGTAAGGTAACACTGGCTTCAATTTGCCCCTGACATACCACAGCATGCAGAGTGGAAATGTAATAAATATTTAAATTATTTAACAACAAGGAACTTATGCAGTTCAAGAATGTATCAATTACACAAACTGGGACTGTATTCTATGGAATTTAAAAAGGTGTAGGGGATGTGACAGAAGTTTTCAGAATTTAAGCAGAAGTCCTGTGTTTTGCTGGTTGGATATTTAGGATATTAGGAGGCAGAATCTAAACGTTTGAGGCAAGTCCTCTCAAGGATAAAGTCAGGAAGCATTCCGCATGCTCGGAGGTTGGAATTTTGAATGTCCCTCTGTAAAAGACAATTGCCACTGTATCAGTTATTCATTTTAAGTATGTGATTGAGAAATGTTGTTAAACAAAGAGAGATGGGGAGGTCAGAAGTTATTCATGATCTCATTGAATAGTGTTTAGTTTGGTTTTATTTGTCATATGTAGGTTAACGCAGGGTCAACGTTACAATGATATGTTTTTGACAAGACAACGGGTCACCTCAGCAATGATATTACAAGGATAAGACACAGCACGGAAACAGGCCCTTCAGCCCACCGAGTCTGCACTGACCAGCGATCCTCACACATTAACACCATCCTACACACACACTATTGACAATTTTACACATACACCAAGCCAATGACCCTACATACCTGTACGTCTTTGGAGTGTGGGAGGAAACCGAAGATCTTGGAGAAAAGGGATTCAAAGATGAAGGGATTCAAAGTAACATTAGCAAATTTTAGAGGGGATCTTATTGAAACATATAAGGTTGTTAAGGGTTTGGACACGCAAGAGGCAGGAAACATGTTCCCGATGTTGGGGGAGTCCAGAACCAGGGGCCACAGTTTAAGAATAAGGGGTAAGCCATTTAGAACGGAGACGAGGAAACACTTTTTCTCACAGAGTCTGTGGAATTCTCTGCCTCAGAGGGCCGGTTCTCTGGATACTTTCAAGAGAGAGCTAGATAGGGCTCTTAAAGATAGCGGAGTCAGAGGATATGGGTAGAAGGCAGGAACGGGGTACTGATTGTGGATGATCAGCCATGATCACATTGAATGACGGTGCTGGCCCGAAGGGTCGAATGGCCTACTCCTGCACCTGTTGTCTATTGTCTATTGTCTATTGTCTAAAACCCACGCGGTCACGAGAAGAACGTACACACTCCGTACAGACAGCACCCGTAGTTGGGATTGAATCCGTGTCTCCAGCGGTGCAAGTGCTGTAATGCAGCAACTCTACCGCTGCTCCACCACAGCCGCCCTAACATCTTTCATGAGCTTGGCAATCTCCTCGTCTCTTCCTCTCCTTCTGGTAAAAATGATCCTGTGATTGAATGCAAACAAAGGCCCCAAAGCAGAAGCGTCCATGGAAACTGGAAGAATCCTGAGCTAATTCTGCCACCACCATCATCTATTCCGACAAGTGATGGCTTCCACTGATCGTCGCCGGAAGCTTGCGTCTTTTTCGGGACGGACGTTGGCAGTGAAGCCAACATCTGTAACAAGATGGACACGAAAAGAAGAAGAAGAATGAAAACAAATTCCGTTCTTCCCTCTAATCTTGAACCAAACTCCTTATATTCTTAGTACAATCAACAAGGTGTGTTTCATAATTCAGCCTTGATGCTGGCTGTGTCAATGCTCCCTGGTTTACCCTGGGTACCTTCTTTAATCCTGCTGCTCCCCTGATCTCTGAATCAATGGGGTGAGTGCTGGAGAAATCATGTTCCACACAGCGTATGGCAACAGGAAGTTTAGCTATCAATCATCCCGGTGAAGGTCAGCTTCACCAGGGAGCATTCCTGACACTGGGAATGTTGGTTAGGAATTCAGGCTTGGAGCTCAACCAGACAAACATTTTCTAACCTGTGTGAACTCTTCTCAACCGTCATCACCTTCCCATTACAGGGACAACCCTAACATAGACAGACCCTAACATGGGGCTGATGCTAGTATATTTCATTATAGAATCATGGGCAACTTAGAGTCATACAGCATGGAAACTGGCTCTTCAGCCCAACCTTCCCATGCTAACCCAGATGCCTCATCTGCACTAGACTCACCAGCCCGTGTTTGGCCCATATCCCTCTAAATATTTCCTAGCCAAATATCTTTGGAAGCGATTTAGGCCATTGTGCATGCTGTATCGTCCACTACTGAGTCATTCCTCGTGGACCTGTAATCTCTCTCGCTTCATGTTTACGGGATTCCTTTCTGAATTTAGCATTTGAATCTTCTTCCAAACCTTTCAGCAACATATTTGATTGGTCAAGTTACCTCTTGGGATTCTCCCACATGTCACCTTAAATGGTTCTATCCATTTTATTGCAAGTTGAGATTTAGGACACAGTCTCGTGATGAGTCGCTTAATGCAGTCATAACAACAACATGCAAACTCCACACGGACAGCACTGGAGATTAGGATAGAACCAATAACCTGGAGCTGTGAGGCATCTGCATTAACCACTGTTCCATTGTATTCTAAGTGCAAGGAGGGGGGGGGGGGGTGACAATGTTTTTCTTTGTCTTTGTCCTTTTTCAGTAAACATAAGTAATTTAACTCATTTTTCCAACAAAGGCTAGTGAACTAATTGCTTGGGATGGTTAGAATAGACTGATGCAGTGAGGATATACCCCCATTCCCTTCATTACAGTGAACTTATTCATCAGGGAATCATGAAGAAGCTATAGAAATGCAAGTTAGTTCTTTATCATAAGAAAATGCATAAACATGTATCTATTACACATGATGGCTCTTCTGATCTGATAAGAACACGCAGACATGGAAACATTGCCTCGGGTTCTAAGTGTACTATGCAGAGGTATTTCAATTAATCAGTGTTCTGAAACCCAAATGACTTGAGCCACAAAAATGTCAACATGTCTTATCGGTTTGATCTTTTTAAGGGGATAACAACAAGATATGTTGGTGTTTTCTGACATGAAAGATTGTAACAGGCAAAGAAAAGGCTTTAAAGTCATTCTAAGTTAACAAGTGATCTACTGTAAGCATTTCTTGGTTGGAGACTCAACATTGATGTTGATAATGTCTGGATGTTGCTTATTGTCACGTTGCAAGCTCTGCTGGGCTGAGTTGCTTCCAATATAGTAACGTGTACGATGTGAATTGATACGTGAGAGCCAAGAGGTTGTGGTATATCACGAAAGGGTCCAGAATTCACTTGACAATCAGCTATTCGACCATGCAAGATAGGTCAATACTGTAAACCCACAGGAACCCTGGCAGCACTACACGCAAAAATATTAAAAACCTTAAGAACATCTTTACCTTTGGAAGATCCATTTACAGAGGAAAAGTATTAAAGTAGTTTCCAAATAATCTGAAGGGGGAGGCGAGATGAACAGACGAACATGCTGCCTGAAAAGGAGGTTGAAGTATAGGTGGTAGAGTGAGGTAGAGCTGTGGAAGACTTGCTGCCTTGACACCCGGTTTCCATCCTGACTATGGGTGCTGTCTGTACAGAGTTTGTACCTTTTCCCCGTGACTGCATGGGTTTTCTCTACGTGCTCCGGTTTTCTCCTACTCCAAAGGCGAAAAGGTTTGCCAGTTAATTGGCTTTGGTAAAATTGTAAATTGTCCCCAGTGTGTAGGATGGAGTTAGTGTGTGGGGTGGTCGCTGGTCAGCACAGACGCAGTGGGCCAAAGGGCCTGTTTCCACACTGTATCTCTAAAGTTTAAAGTCTAAAGTAGTTATTGTAAATTGGGATATGGAAAGTTTAACTCTCATAACCCAGCGCATTCCCTGTGCCCAGGAGGATGCTCAAGAGAATACAAGAAGCTGAGTCACTGTTAGATTGTTTTCAGCAATAATGTAGTCATTGAACCTAAGCATCTGCCTATGGTGACAATCCCTGCAAAAACAGAATAAAATGGGATTACTGTAGGATTAGTGTAGATCATAAGGCGTAGAATTAGGCCATTCGGCCCATCAAGTCTACACCATTCAATCATGGCTGATCTACTTCTCTCTCCTAACCCCATCCTCCTGCCTTCTCCCCATAACATCTGACACCTGTACTAATCAAGAATCTATCGATCTCTGCCTTAAAAATATCCTCTGACTTGGCCTCCACAGCCTTCTGTAGCATAGAATCCCACAGATTCACCACCCTCGTACTAAATAAATTTCTCCTCATCTCCATCCTAAAAGAACATCCTTTAATTCTGAGGCTATGACCTCTAGTCCAAGAATCTCCTACGAGTGGAAACATCCTCTCCACATCCACTCTACCCAAGCCTTTCACTATTCTAATGAATGGGTGTAGTGTTAGGATATGGTCAATAGGCCTGTGTTGTGCTGTGCCACTGTGGCTTGAGGTTGCAACAGGTTTGTATTGCATTGATTTATGACAATCACGTGTACTGTGATCAGTGAAAACTTTTGTTTGCATGATATCCAGCCACATTATACTCTACATATTGACGCGATACACAGAACAGTACTACAATGGGCAGTGCAAAGAGAAAATTGCAAATGTGAAGAATACGGTATTACATCTTTATAGTGTTACACTTACAGAGAAAAAATGCAGGGTCCATTAAGAGGTAGGTTGGAAGATCGGGATTACACCCCAGCTTTTGGAAGGACCATTCAGTGGTCTGATAACAGCATGGAAGAAGCTGTGAAGCTGTTCCTCAAGCTGGTGGTGCATGCTGAGGTGCAATCTTTTGTTTTTTCTTTGAGGGGAAGAGGGAATGACTGTAGTGAAATGATCCTTGATTATGTTAGGCATTGCCAAGGCAGCATGAAGTGTAGATGGAGTCGATGGTTGGGTGGCTAGAGTGCGTGAAGGACTGGCTTATACTCACTTCACAACACTCAGCAGAGGAGCATTGTGAGAAGTAGCCGCAGATTCATTATGTGATATCCACCATCTAGATATTCAGCTCCTGAGTTATTCTAACTAACATCTCTCTTGCCTGTTTGTCCAAAGTCTACTCCTGAGAGTTCAGCAATAAATGGTTAGGTCATCTCAAGGAGTTTCAAAGTCTTAAAAGTTTGTTCTTCAGTTATAGGCAGACACAAAATGCTGGAGTAACTCAGGGGGACAGGCAGCATCTCTCGAGAGAACGAATGGGTGACGTTTCGGGTCGAGACCCTTCTTCAGTTCTTCAGTTCTACCTCTCTGGTCCTAATGGAGCAGTCAGAAATGGTGAGGTTTCTACCAAAGATTCAGTCAACATCTCTGTGTACTGTTTCGTTACATGGAGATGTTCTTCGGTCAAACATCGGTCAAGTCAGCATCTTAATGACATTACGCACAACACTGTGTGTACAGCCAGTTTTATCCTACAAATCAGAAAATAACTTGTCTGCAGAAAGCCAGATAAGTGCTTGAATAAAGGAAATTTATAGGTTCATGGAGAAAGGACAGATCTCTTCTCATTTCCCCACTTCTTAAAACTTGTAATTTTGAGTGAGATTTTGAAAGATGTTAGCTTGAACGCACTTGACTGAAGCTCCATCCGAGTTCACTTGCACTGGATGTGCTTTATAATTTCATGTTGCCGAGAGAGTGCCACATTAAACAAGCTGATTCCCACTGGAACAGCAGCGTTGAAACACTGCCTCTGGACACTGCGAGCTCGGGGAAAGCAAATGGGTAAACAAGGAAGAGGGGGCGGGGGAAGGGAAGGTGAGAGGGCAAACACTTGATCTTCGTGGGATGATCACTGCCTCAAACTCAAAGCCAGCGTTTGGGAAATGGCTTTAATATAAGAATATTTTAAAAGAATTGAGACACACAATTGAAGAGTCATGGTGCTTATGATAGATTTGACCACATCATATTTAGATTCAGCAGGACATGCAGCTTCTCTGGAGAGAAGGAATGGGTGATGTTTCAGTTCTTCAGACTGAGTTACTCCAGCTTTTTGTGTCTATCTTTGGATTAAACCAGCATCTGCAGTTCCTCCCTACACATGTTTAGATTCAGTAATAGATTCAAAGTCAGACAGCACAGACACGGGCCCTTCGGCCTAACTTGTCCATGCCGACCAAAGTGCCTAACTCTACTAATGTTATGTGCCTGCATTTGTCCAACACCCATCTAAACTTTTCCTATCCATGCACCTGTCCAAATATCCTCTACACATTGTAACTGTACCTGCCTCTACCACCTACTTTAGAAGTTTGGTCCACATGTCCACCCTCTGTGTGAAAAGGTTGCTCCTCAGATCTCCTTTGAAGCTTTCCCCTCTCACCTTAAACCTATGTCTTCTTGTTTTAGACTCCCCTACTCTGGGAATAAAATGTCACTATCTATGCCCATCATGGCTTTATCTATCAGGTCACTCCTCAACCTTCTTTGCCCCAAGAAAAAGTTATTTCTTATCTAATCTCTCCTTATAACTCAACCCCTTCCAGTCCAGGCAACTGTGAATCTTTTCTCCGCCATCACATCCTTCCTATGGTGTAGCGACCAGAATCACACACAATGCTCCAAGTGTGGCCCTAACAAAGGACTTGTACAAACACAACATGATTTTATGGTATTTTAAGATTATCTTGCAATTTTGCAATCTTGCACTGAATCAGAAGTTTCAGTAGCACTGAATCAGAAGATTGTGGGCTTGAAACTGGGTCGACCTGGTCCAGGACAATGCTCCTGGTGCAGAACTGAAGAAGTCTGCAGTCTCATGGATAGCTCAAGGTTCAAAGTAGGAGCAAGTGGTTATGATCTGGATGTCACTGCCGTCGTGATAAAAGCAAGTCAATCAGGACTTTCAAACAGGGAATTGGATAGTGGTTTGAGGGGGAGATAATCTGCAGGGGATGGAGGAAGAGGAATCGCTGAGGTTCCCCTACGAGGAACTGGTAAAGATTCGGTAGGCAAAATGGTTGCATTCTGTGCCATAACAGTTCAGTGATTCTATTCCCTCACCATTATCCATTCTGCTCACAGTCACCCTCCAGTAATCCCTGTTAAAAAATATGATGACGTCACTTGGGAGTCGGGGCTGCCTGCTCTGCCAACACTCACAGTCCAAGCTCACAGAGGTAAGGTGTCCACTCGGGTGAGCGGTCTGATTTTTGCCTGTGTCCGCGGGACCACACCGGGGAAGTTCACGGGAAAAAATCATAGACTGGCGGACACGGGAGGATAAAAACAAGCATTGCGGAGCAAAACATTGTGGAGCTGGTCTGGGATATATGCTTGAGTCCCAATCCCACCATGCTTTTGAATTCAACACATCTGGTAATTTGTGGGTTGGCATCAGAATAAAAACAATCCTGGAAGTTGCCAGGTTATTATAAAAATCCAGCCGATTTCCTGATCCTCGTGTCGGTGTGACTTGCACATTACTCCAGCCTCGCTCTCTGGTTAACTCCTAACATCCCCCACCGTGGCCAATCATTGCACTTACTTGTAGATACAGTGCGCCTCTACCTTGACCTCTACCTAGGTAAGGCTGGTACAATAAGGGCGGCACAGTGGCACAGCGGTAGAGGTGCTGCCTTACAGCGCCAGAGACACGGGTTCGATTCTGACTACAGGTGCTTTCTGAATGGAGTTTGTACGTTCTCCTCATGACAACGTAAGTTTTCTCCGGGTGCTCCAGGTTCCTCACACATTCCACAAGGTTTGTAGGTTAATTGGTTTCGGTAAATTAGTAAAATTGTCCCGAGTGCATAGGATAGTGATGGTGTACGGGGGGGGGGGGGGTTGCTAGTCGGCGCGGACTCTGTGGGCTGAAGTGCCCGTTAATCGAAATAACAAATGCGGTTGCTTGCATCCCAACATAAGAGACATTCAAGATGCATGTGAAAGTGAGTTCTTGCCTTTCTCTGAGAGTTATAGAGAGGTACAGCACGGATAAAGGCCCTTCGGCCCATTGAGTGCATGCTGACCACGAAATATCCATTTGCACTAATCCTACATCAACCCATTTATTTCCCCGCTCACTATCGCCATCCCCCCCCCCCCCCCCATCCCACAGATTCTACTATTCACTTACACTGGATGCAATTTATAGTCTCCAAGTAAGCTACCAATCCACATATTTTTAGGACATAGGAGACATTAGGACATGGAGCATCCGGGGGAAAGCCACGCAGTCACGAAGAAAGCTTGCAAACTCCACACACAGCACTCAGGTTTTCAGGTATTCTGTTCATTCTCACTGACATCAAAGAGGACATGACCTCATTGTTGACCAGGTACATTTAGCATTAACTTTGTGAATAAACTCAGTGTGAAACTATTGAAGCACAGCCACTATCATGCCAAGCCATTTTACCATTCACCAATGCCAGAAATGTTTTGACTCCACTTAGCGTTGAGTTTGAGAAATCACAGCTGTTTTCTATTTTCCCAATCTGTTGCTCGGAATCAAATGTATGCATAACATTGTGTTCCAGCATGTTTATTGGTGACAGAAACCCTTCTAAATCCTCGGTGCACTGCACTTACTTTATTGCTAGTATCATTTGAAGACATTTTCCATTACAGAAATGCTATGTAATTCATATACTGGGAAAATTCAACATCACATTTAACCTTTGAGGTCCTGAGTTTCCTGTAGATGCATGGCTGGATTTACGTATAAGCTAGACAAGCTTAAGCTTAGGGCCTCGAGATCTAGAGGGGCCTACTCACCTCACTGACCATCCGCCCACCGGGACTTCCTACTCTTTGCCCGCTGACCCTGGCCACTCCACCACCCTCCAGCAGCCCGCAGCAGTCGCCTTACCTGCAGCCTGTACTCAGCACCGGGCCTGAAGTTTCCACGCTGCAGATTCCCACTCCCCTGGGTTTGACTGCACTGGGTCTTAGTGCTAGGCCCCCTAACCCTGGTAATCTCAGTGGCTGTTCCACTGTGTCTTCCCCATTACCCTCAAACCATGTGACCCCAGCTCCTCCCCACCCACACTGCAGTCCTCATACCCCCCTCCCCCCTGACCACCCACCAGCCCTCCACCAGACATCGCCTCGGCCTCAGTCCACTCACCTGCCAACCCCCATTACTGCCATAGGCCCAACACTCCAGCTTCATACAGTGATCCAGGTAAGGTATCCGCGGTGAACCCAATATGTATTTTAAAACCAACTGTTTAATGACAACATACAGTAGGATCTAAAAGTGTCACACTGTCACTGTCGGGTAGTCATGGTCTTCTAGTCGTGGGGGTGGGGCCTCACAAGTGAAATAGCTTGGGGCCTCTCTTCATCTAAATCCGGCTCTGTGTAGATGCGTCTGAAAGAGAGAGAGAGAGAGAGAAAGAGAGAGAGGAGAGAGAATGGGAGAAGATGACTCCGAGGGTCAGACAGAATAAGATGGTGAGAAGAGTGGGGTGGGGCAGAATGATATGTAAAGGGATATACAGGCTAAGGAAGAAGCTTTGTGACAGAGAAGGAGAGAGAGAGAGAGAGAGAGAGTTCCAGGAAGGGCATGAAGGATATGAAGAAGGAATGGGAGGTAGACAGAGAGGTGGAGAAAGGAGACAGAGTGACAAAGAGAGAGCAACAATGACAGCAATGACAATGGGAGAATTATTGCCTCACAGTGCCAGAGACTTTTGATCCGGTGCTGTCTGTGCAGAGTTTGCACGCTCTCCCTATGATCATGTGGGTTTCCTCTGGGTGCTCAGGTTTCCTTCCACATCTCAAAGACGTAGGTTAATTGGCTTCTGTAAATTGCTCCCAGTGTGTAGGAAGTGGTTGCAAAAGTGGAATAACATAATTAGTGTGATTGGGTAATCGATGGACAACGTGGACTCGGTGGGCCAAAGGCCTTGTTTCCATACTGTATCTTCCAATCAATCTTTCAAAGCACTGCTGCCTGCCTATGTATGTGTATTCTGGATGCATGCCTTTTTTCCTTTTCCTCCATTTGCTCTCCATGAGTCTCCAAGATGACCCCTTATACACATCCTGGCTGGCATCCAGCTAAGAGTTGTTTGTGCAATGTGTCTGCTGGCCTTCAAAACACTTCCTCAAGACCTGCCTATCCTTCACTTTTAATGTCTGGACAACAGGCTTCTCATTAGTTATCCTTGGATGGGTGAGAGTTGGGAGTGAGGGAGGGAAATTGATTCATGAGGGGGCTAGACAGGGTGGATGTGAAGAGGATGTTTCTTCTGGTGTGAGAATCTAGAAGTGGGGTGAATGTTTGTAAATAGGTCGCCCACGTAGGACAGAGTTGAGTATAGGAAGGAACTGCAAAAGCTGGTTAACACCGAAGAGACACAAAATGGTGCAGTAACTCAGCGGGTCAGGCAGCATCTTTGGAGAGAAGGAATGGGTGACCCTGAAACATCACCTATTCCAGTTATCCAGAGATGCTGCCTGACCCGCTGAGTTACTCCAGCATCTTGTGTCTATCTAAAGAAAGAGATGAAGTATCTCATCAAGGATTGTGAGACATTCCTCAAAAGCAGTGTCTAAATATTTTTAAGACAGGTGTGGATAAATTCTAGATGAGCAACAGGGTAAAAAGTTACCTCAAGCACAGAGGAATATAGAATGAAAGTTACAATGAGATCAGCCATGATCTTATAAAGGGCTCAGGCCTTGTGGGACAGAGTAACCAGGCCACTGTTACTCATTTGTGTGTTTACATGAGGTTCTCCTCAGATTTCTGAGGATCATCACAGGCATTAGTGAGAATATTAATAATAATAATAATGGATGGGATTTATATAGCGCCTTTCTAATACTCAAGGCGCTTTACATCGCATTATTCATTCACTCCTCAGTCACACTCGGGGGTGGTAAGCTACTTCTGTAGCCACAGCTGCCCTGGGCAGACTGACGGAAGCGTGGCTGCCAATCTGCGCCTCCGGCCCCTCCGACCACCACCAGTCACTCACACACATTCACACACAGGCAAAGGTGGGTGAAGTGTCTTGCCCAAGGACACAACGACAGTATGCACTCCAAGCGGGATTCGAACCGGCTACCTTCTGGTTGCCAGCCGAACACTTAGCCCATTGTGCCATCCGTCGTCCCAATATCGTCCTTGCCATAAATGTGCAGCCCTCAGGACCATTGCACAATAAAGCTCCAATAACCTGGCACCTCACAACTTTCTGAAGAACAGTCTGAAGAAGGGTTTCGGCCCGAAACATTGCCTATTTCCTTCGCTCCATAGATGCTGCTGCACCCGCTGAGTTTCTCCAGCATTTTTGTGTACCTTTGATGGTTCTAGAATGGCTGATTTTCTGGACCATGTATATTATTCCTGTTCATAGCCAACACACTTATAATTCATTTCATTTAGTTGTTACGTGGTGATATAATGAATTTTCCGTTCAAACAAATGAGTTTAAAGGGCGCACAGGAATGAAAACCTGGTGAATTTCAGGAGAGAGCGGAGCCGGGTGAGCTGGAAGCCAAATGGTTGGGATGTCTGAAAACCTGGATAGCGGATTATCAGAGTTTTACTGTACGACATCCTGGTTCCGATTTCCGTCCACTTTCTTTAATATTTTGATGCTTGTTAGCGTGGTAAAACTGGCCATAAACTTCTGGAGTAACACAGCATCTCTGAAGAGAAAGAATGGGTGACATTTCAGAAGAGTCTGAAACGTCACCCAAAACGTCACCTATTCCTTCTCTCCAGAGATGCTGCCTGTCTCGCTGTGTTACTCCAGCATGTTGTGTCTACCTTCAGTTTATACCAGCACCTGCAGTTCCTTTCTACACATTTGGTAAAGATGAGGTTGTTTTTACTATTGACCAAGTTAGTAGTTAAGAGAATCTAGATCTGTTGCTTGTGGCTGTACGACAAGGATGGGCCATTATACCTAGACAAACATATTCAATTAATGTTTAATTAGCAGGAAGAGTTCTCCCCACTATTCTGATCAATATTTATCAACCAACAATTTTTCATAAATAGGACAGATAATTATTATTATGCAGCGGGCCCTGTTAAGTGCTTCCAGAATATTCTGTTATTATTTCAAGTATATGCCGGTTTTGAGTTTCATTGTTATTGCCTCGTCTCTGATTTCCTTCTGCAGTAAGATTGCAAATAGAAGTGGAACTTGCCTTCAACACACATAAGGCATAAAATAGGTGATAATATCATGTAATTTAAATAGATTTCTTTTCAAATTAAGAGCAATTTTGAAAGAAACGGAATGCCAAGAGAATTCAATTTCAAGGAAGGCTTGCTGTGTGTTCTTGGTCTAAGTCTTGAAAGACCAGGCCTAAGATATCAGATCCACTTTTGATTTCCTCGCAGGCAAATGGATGCATCTACACCTATACATGCAAATCACACATGTTATAATGTGATGGCCTCTAGTTCCCCCTTGGGAAATTGAACAGGCCATACCAGAGCCTGAAGTCGTGTCGCGACCCGAAGCGTCACCTATCATAGAAACATAGAAATTAGGTGCAGGAGTAGGCCATTCGGCCCTTCGAGCCTGCACCGCCATTCAATATGATCATGGCTGATCATCCAACTCAGTATCCCGTACCTGCCTTCTCTCCATACCCTCTGATCCCCTTAGCCACAAGGGCCACATCTAACTCCCTCTTAAATATAGCCAATGAACTGGCCTCGACTACCCTCTGTGGCAGGGAGTTCCAGAGATTCACCACTCTCTGTGTGAAAAAAGTTCTTCTCATCTCGGTTTTAAAGGATTTCCCCCTTATCCTTAAGCTGTGACCCCTTGTCCTGGACTTCCCCAACATCGGGAGCAATCTTCCTGCATCTAGCCTGTCCAACCCCTTAAGAATTTTGTAAGTTTCTATAAGATCCCCTCTCAATCTCCTAAATTCTAGAGAGTATAAACCAAGTCTATCCAGTCTTTCTTCATAAGACAGTCCTGACATCCCAGGAATCAGTCTGGTGAACCTTCTCTGCACTCCCTCTATGGCAATAATGTCCTTCCTCAGATTTGGAGACCAAAACTGTACGCAATACTCCAGGTGTGGTCTCACCTAGACCCTGTGCAGGGATGCTGCCTGAACCGCTGAGTTACTCCAGCATTTTGTGTCTATCTTTGGTCATTCCACAGCATTGTTCACTTTAAGACGACTGACATCATCAAGGTTTGCAACACTCATCTCTGTCTTACCGATTTAAAGTGGAGTAATAATGTGCGACCCATGTAATACTTAGCAAACGCCAAAGCAAGTCGACCAAGAAATGGAAATTATAGACCCTGAGACATCGATCTACATCTGCCTTCTTGAGTTTTCCATGTTACGTATATGTGAGTGTTGTTAGTATTGCTGGATGTCACAATGTTTATTGCAGACTTTCAAATTCACACACAGCAAGAACACAGTGTAGCCTGTGGCTGAATAACAAGCCTATCCCGCTTGCCGGGATGGGATCAACTACAACATGGGTGAAGTCTGTGAGAAGGCCGTGGGATGAGAGGGAAAGGGTTGTGCCCACACAATGAAGACACATCTCACCTCAATTTGCCTCCTTTCCACCAGCACTCTTTTGCACAGCTGTGCTGCGGCTCCAGGGAGGAAGCTTGTTTCTTCAGGCTGTAAACTGCCTCACAGGACTCCTGGTGGCAACGACATGGCAGATGCGACCTCTGCTGTTGAGAACATTGCAGGCCACATATTTATGCAGCATTTGATGGGAAACCTTCACGTGAATGTTATAGCTAAATTGTCCCAGTTTCTTTGAGCGCTCCCTTACTTGGCACGAGCATTAAAAGCAAAATTGGTTTAGTGACCAAATGAGTCCAAAATAATCTTTCCAGGAAGGAGTGGCTTTGAACAGTCAAGAGTTGAATCATTGGTTTTAAGAACTAAAGTTCCAGAAATGGTTCAACAGAGTTTGGGAAACTCACAGGCGATATGATTGAAATCTTTCAAATAATGAAAGAATTGAACCCAGTCCAAGGCAAGGGGCAATGTGAGTAAGATAAGTCAGGGAGAACATGAGATCATAAATTACTGCAGCATACAGCTAGTTAGATGTAAGAGAGTTCTCTGGAGAAAAAAGAATCAGCCTCTGAAATAGGCAGCAGGCATTTCTCACGAGTGCAGAAATGCTTTAAGTATTTAGAAAATAAATGTGTATGTTTATTGAGGAGGTGCAGGTAGTGAAGCTGCTGTCTCACAGCTCCAGAGACATGGGTTAAATCCTTACCTGTGGTGCTGTCTGTGGGGTGGTGCAGGTGCTCCTATGTACTCCCATGTCACAAAGGCCTGCAGTTGGTTGCTTAATTAGCCACTGTAAATTCCCCTCCCCTCCCCTCCCCTCCCCGTGCGGAGATGAATGGTAGAATCTGGGGAGAGGCAAAGGGAATGCATGACAATAAAGTGGGGTCTGTGGAAATGGGTACTTAATGGTCGGTGTGGACTCGGTAGGTCATAACTTGTCCCCATATTCTTTGATTCGGCACTGGGTTCATAGTTCTGATGCAGGGCGTTGTATGAGGAAAGATGGGCTAACATGCTCTAGGATTTAGATGGTATTGATAAAAGTCCGATTTTAACAGACTTGACAGGAAAGATGCTGAGAGTATATATCCTTGTCAGTGATCTCAGGGTAAAGAATCAACTACTTAGAAATGAGCTGGGAAGGAATGTATTTATTTTTCAGGATTCAGACATTTCCAGTAAGGCCAACACTTGTTTCCCATCTCTAATAATAATAATAGAAACATAGAAAATAAGTGCAGGAGTA
The DNA here is from genome assembly GCF_010909765.2 of Amblyraja radiata. Taxonomy (NCBI): domain Eukaryota; kingdom Metazoa; phylum Chordata; class Chondrichthyes; order Rajiformes; family Rajidae; genus Amblyraja; species Amblyraja radiata. The sequence goes on from NC_045989.1 coordinate 11,447,904, forward strand.
GACCATTCGGCCCTTCGAGCCTGCACCGCCATTCAATATGATCATGGCTGATCATCCAACTCAGTATCCTGTACCTGCCTTCTCTCCATACCCCCTGATCCCTTTAGCCACAAGGGCCACATCTAACTCCCTCTTAAATATAGTCAATGAACTGTGGCCTCAACTACCTTCTGCGGGAGAGAATTCCAGAGATTCACCACTCTCTGTGTGAAAAATGTTTTCCTCATCTCGGTCCTAAAAGATTTCCCCCTTATCCTTAAACTGTGACCCCTTGTTCTGGACTTCCCCAACATCGGGAACAATCTTCCTGCATCTAGCCTGTCCAACCCCTTAAGAATTTTGCAAGTTTCTATAAGATCCCCCCTCAATCTTCTAAATTCTAGCGAGTACAAACCAAATCTATCCAGTCTTTCTTCATATGAAAGTCCTGGCATCCCAGGAATCAGTCTGGCATAATAATGATAATAATAATAATAATAATGATAATAATAATAATAATACTAATATATTTTATTGTCATTGCACATAAGTGCAACGAGATTTGGTATGCAGCTTCCATCCGATGTCATAACTTAAATAACTAATATAATTTAGATTTAGATACTGCTCTAACTGCTCTTGAGAAGATGGTGGTCAGAAGCTTTCTTGATGGAGAAAATGTTTCCAGGCTACCGTTGTGGAGAGAGTCCCCGCGATTTAGACCCAGTGGCAATGAACGCCGAACAGTTTATTTCCAAATCAGGATGACGTCTGACTTGGAGTGGAACCTGCAGGTGGTGGTGTTCCCCATGCCTTTGTTTCCGGTGGAGGCCGCAGGTTAGAGAGGTGGTTCTGGCATAGACTGGGCAAATGCATGTCATGCATTCTGTAGATGGTATGCACTGCATTCACCTTGCACTGCAGTAGAGTGATTGAACGTTTTGGATGGCGGATAGGCTGCTGATCATATGAGCAGCTTTTCCTGGACGGTGTTCAGCTTCTCATGTGTTGTTGGAGCTGCAAACATGCAGGCAAGTGGAATATATTCCATTCTGATCCTGACTTGTGCCTTGCAGATGGTGGAAAGGCTCAGGGGTGAATGCCTTGCTGCAGGAGCCCAGCTTCTGTCGCTACTGTATATATGTGGCTGGTCCAGGCGAGTGCCAGACCAAATGCCCCCCAGGATTTTGATGGCAAGGGACTCAGAGATGATAATGCCATTGAATGTTGAAGGTAGGTTGTTTAACTCTTTCATTGGAGAATATGTTGGAAGGGAATTCCAGAGGTTAGTGCCTGTCAGTTGAAGGTGGGATCACCAATAGGAATCAGAGAGAAACAGCATGGAAACAGCCCTTCAGCCCATCAGATCCATGCTAACCATCAAGCCCCCATTCACACTAATCCTACCCTTACACACATTATTCTCCCCATTAATCCCCAGTTTCTACCATTTACCTACTCGCTACAGGGAATGTAAAATTGCCAATTAACCTACCAACATGCAGGTCTTTGGGATGCGAAAACAGAAGTCTGGAGGAAATCTATGTGGTCAAAGGGAGAACATGCAAACACCACACAGGCAACATCTTTGAGCCCAGGTCACTGGAGCTGTTGAGGCAGTGGCTTTACTAGCTGTACCACTGTGCCATGGAGGAGAGCAATTGCAACTTGGAATAAACAAGAGGCCAGTGAGGATGAGTATATAGGTCTTGGTGGATTGTGGACTCCAGAGTTTACAAGATTCAAGAATGAGACCTTACAGCTGAAGACACTGGGAATTAATGGAACCCACACATTTTCCCACCATGGAATGGCAGTCCATGGTACAGTTATTCCAGATTGTGAGTCTGAAAAGCCAAGGGGAGTTCAACGCTATTAGCTACATTTAGTTATTTTGAAAATCACAAAAGCGAATCAATACAGACTCATATCCCACGACCAGCTCTTGGGTTGATGACTAATCTGTTTTACCATTGTGTTAGCTGAAGGGGAGTAGTGGGCGGCAAGAGAATGCAATGGTCCACTTCCAATTGTGTCAACAAGATTTTTAAAAGGGCATTAACTAGGCAGATTCGAATATGGTTTAGCAGAACATTTGAGCTCCCTCTGAACTCACTGCAACACCAGCTTAAGGCACTTTCAGGACCAGAATTCTGCGTATAATGATCAATGACTTAAAAAAACAGCCTAGGTCTATTAAATCCAGCTGCACTGATCCATTTTTGTCAATGACCAAGTTCCAGGCCTTGTTCATTATAAACAACAAGTTGTCGAGCTGTGTTTGTTTTTATAAAAAGGTTCCATTTAAGCAATCGGCTCCAGAAAGTACAAATTAAAGGGTTTATTGCAATTCAATCCAGGTGATGACATGCCTTGCTCCCCATACAGAGTTACTTAAGTGGGTTGCCAGCGCTTACAGCTTGGAAAGGAACAGCAGACCGAGTTTCAACCGCGGTTTAACCCTTGTCCCTTGCCCACCCAGAAGCATTTGACATTTGCATTGTGTGTTTTGTTCTGACAGAAATTAACATCAGTCATTAATTAATAAGCATAATATTCAGTTGAGGAAATGGCTTCCAACTGTTCATTAATATTAATAAAGACCAGGTAGTCAAATCTGGGCCACAGCAAAATGGAAAACAAACGAAGGTACACAAGTCCTTAGTGGTTTGGCAAAAAAAGGGGACTGTTAAGGTTTGAACTTCTCAATCTTATCCTCCGCATCCTAACTTCAGATGAGATTCATAAAGAGTTTAATACATTCAACAGCCATGTCTAGATTTCCATGTTGGTGGTCTACAGTGCATATCTTAGCAGTATTCTGATTCACGTTTAGCTATGGCACTGATTCCTGCCTTCCTACCCAGTCTCTGGAGCCTACTTGACTTGAGTACATTTCTCTCTCTCTGCTTCCAAAGATCAAACAGATTCCAATTTAGCCTAAATCTTTCCATGGGGTGTTTTTTTCCTACCTCAAGTGTTACATTTTGTTATATTTCTGCCGTTGTGAAATTCTTATTTGTCGAGGCTGAACATGTGGAGTTTTGACCTGTTCCAGTGGGTATAATGGAGTCAAAGAAGGTACATCATTTACACATACAAAGAGGGTACCTGGAGTGGAAACTCAGTTCAGAGGGTAATTGGTAATGAACAATGAACACCACCAATGTCCTGCTCCTGTGAACAAATAATTTTTTTAACGTTTTCACAGGGGAACCTGCTGGAAAAACAGTTAAAAATAATCGCTGACATTCCCAGGAGTCAATTCGTACTGGAATTGTAGTTTCCCCTCTTGTTGCTGTGCTCCACTCTCTCAGCTCACCTAATATGCAATGCAACTGCAGCCAATGAATTTTCCTGATGTTAAATAGTTGGACTGAGGAGACGTACGGTGGCGCAGCGGTAGAGTTGCTGCCTTCCAGCGCCAGAGACCCGGGTTTGATCCTGACTATGGGTGCTGTCTGTATGGAGTTTATACGTTCTCCCTGTGACCCGCGTGCGTTTTCTCCGAGATATTCAATTTCCTCCCACACTCCAAAGGTTCGTAGGTTAATTGGCTTGGTATAAATGCAAATTGCCCCTAGTGTGTAGGATAGTGCTAGTGCATGGGCATCATTGGTCAGCGCAGACACGGTGGGCTGAATGGCCTATTTCCACACTGTATCGCTAAACTAAACTAAACTAAAATAAGTAGTTGGAAATGTTCCACAGGTTAGTCAACAGCAACCATAGAAAGAGAAAAGGGGTTCATGTCTCAGGTTTATGAACTTTCATCAGACAGTAAAAAGGCTGACAGAAATTAGAGAGCAGAGTAAAAGTCCCTCGAGGCTGGCGGCACACTTCGAAGAGAAACAGCAGACATAAAACAAAGGAGTGATATTGCAAAACTGAAAAAGCAATGGGGACATTCAGTAGGTCAGGCAACGTCTATGGAAAAAGAAACAGAGTCAATGGTTCAGGGCCTTTATTGGAACTGATGTGCAGGGGAGTTATCCTGGCTGATATCTTACGTCCTAATCCATACCAAGTCTGTAGACAAGCTGTGGCTTAGCATGTCTCTGACTCCTGCACCTGCCCTCCCAGACCCGGTCCAAGACCAGCTGGGGGTCAGATGCTGATGACTGAGTCCTCCCCTGCTGGACAGTGTCGCCAATGCACCTGCAATCTGACTCTCAACTTAACACCACGTTAAATGAGATCAGTAACCCTAGGCAAAAATGGAAGTCATGATACTGCTTGTAAATTTTATTTGCATTATTTGCTACAATATTTAGCTATTTTGAGATTTCAAATGTTTTACTTACTTTTATTAAATTAGTTACAGCCATTTTTTTTAAAGTCTTCAGCATCAACGACACTTAAAAAAATATTCCAGGTGACCTTGAAGCCAAGGGTTGGCTGTAAGATCCGATCCTGAGGTCTGGGGGAATTACTTAGACTGCTGCATCTCGTGGGGTTGCCTCTTGGGTGTGGAGACCTAACCCAGCTGCATACTGTTGCCCAAATTCAGTTTGTGCTGGTGACCAGATCCCATGGAATGGGTCTGATCTAGAATGATGTAGTCCAACATCCCACTGCTTGCCATGTGTAAATTGGTTCCTATGTTACAGCAACCACATTTGAAAAAAAACTATATCACTGCCTATTGAGCACATTCTGATGTTCTGAAGTTTAGTTTAGTTTAGTTTTGAGTAGGGCGTGGAAACAGGCCTTTCAGCCCACCAAGTGCGCGCCCACCAATGATCACCCGTACACTCGTTCTATGATACACACTAGGGACCATTTTTTCCAGATGCCAATTAACCTACAAACCTGCACGTCTTTAGGATGTGGGAGGAAACCGGAGCACGGAGTCACAGGGAGAACGTACAAATTCCACGCAGACAACACCACTAGTCAGGATCGAACCAGGGTGTCTGGCGCTGTAAGGCAGCAACTCTACCGCTGTGTCACTATGGCACCCTGTGCACCACGGGTTGGAAAGCCACTGTAAAAATACAGTTCTTGCTTTAAAATATATCTATGAGCCAGCTTTCAAGTCACTAAACTAAGCTGAATAGTTCCTCTCATGGGTGGTGAGAGAGTTTGTATGCTGGAAAATGGGGTTTGAGTCACTGGAGCATCAGCGAGGGTCAGGACAGTCCGTTCTGGGGCACCATCCATGCTGGTGATGGAACCGTTCAGTTGTCATGCGCTGCAGGAGATGGGGTTGGATGGAAGGTTTAGAGGACCCTGCGAAAGTTGATTGAAATAGGTTGTTTGTGGGCAAAGAGACAGCTGGAAAGTGGGATGCTTTTACAAGTCTGATTCTGCGAGTTCAAAGCATGTAGAAACAAAGAACTGCAGATGCTGCTTTATGCCAAAGAGAGACACAAAGTGCTGGAGTAACTCAGCGGGTCAGGCGGCATCTCTGGAGAAAAAGAATGGGCGATGTTTTAAGTCGGGACCCTTCACCCATCCTGTTTCTTCATAGATGCTGTCTGACCCACTGAGTTACTCCAGCATTTAGTGTGTCTATCTTAAAAGCATGCTTGTACCGATTAGATTGAAGGGAAAGAAAAGTGGGAGTAAGGAATGATGAGAGAGACTGAGGCTCTAGCCAGTTGCTCCATGTGACCTTTAACCTTCAAGAGCCATGAACTCCCAATATTATTGATTATGGTTACATCCACCACCATGGCTGTTTGCCTTCTGATTGGCTAGTCTGAAAGTGAATAGCACTTTTATGACTCATTTCTTACTGTCACTTAATTGACATTTTTGCTCATTTTTGACCGGAGTTTTATGCTCTGATAATTTTACTCCAGGATTGCTTATGGAAATCTGATGATATTTTAATTCCCTGCAAACTGCAGCACAATCTGGGAGCGTTGTGAAGTGACGGTTGAAAGATATTATGGGCAGGTTTCAACAGGGAGTGCTAGGCCCAAACCATGTAAGCTTGCAGCTCACAGCCATATAACCATAAGCAATGTAAAACAAAGGTTAAAGGATTTCTAGCTGATCAAACATCCACTTTTTAATCATTTTCACTGTTACTAGAAGAGGCAGCTGAAGGCATGTGTGGAGATTAGAATGTAACTGTTTGTTTAGGATAGTGCTCTGCTTTTTCCAGCTGACTTTGAGAGATAGGAGCAGGGGTATAATTGTTGCCTGCTAGCCTCACTGCAACCTCCTCAGGTTCAAGAACCAGTAGAAATTCAGGCTTCATCTGTTCCCGTTGTTATTAACCATTTAATGCCCAACACTTCTGGTGGCTGTGTGATTGCTATTCCCTACAGAAACCTACAGACACCTCAGCTTATCATCTCCTTTGCTCCCGAATCGTGAGGTCCATCTTCACCAGCCTCTTGGTAAGGAAATTTCTCTTGAATTCTGCATCATTATAACCCCTAGTTTTAGGTGCCCCACTAATGAAACAACTTCCCATGATTTGTCTTATCAAACTCTGTCACTGTTCTTTGGAGCTGTACTGGGTCAGCACTTCCACGCTTTGTATACTCTTCCCTGGAGAGATGAGGACCAACCTGTTCAGTCTAGCGAGTTCTTTTTTGTTTTCTTCCAGTTGAAAAATAAAAGACATCTTGGATTCTGCTTCCACCTGGATTCAGTCTTGCATTGCGGAAATGTCAGAACCTTCTCAAACTAACCCAGCACATTCTTTGGCTGAGCGCACGGCGGAGATTGAGTTGTCGCCAGCAAGGTGTTGTCAGCACATCATCAGCATTGAAAGCACAGGGACTGTGCAAGGTCAGAGTTTCCAAGCTCCCTCATACTCCGGTTGTTTCCAAGCAGGTTGCAAGTGCTGCCAGTTCCTGTCCTGGAGAAAGTCAGGCAGCAGCTCTGAGCAATCCAAAGCAAACTGCACCAGTCTGTCCCCACCAAAACTATAGAGCCTGCAATGGGAATTAGTGAAAAGGTCAACGCTGCTTGTTGCAAATGGATTCTGGAATTCGAGCCTGATAGGAGGGAATTGAAAGGAGTTCATCGACTCAGACATTAATAAGAAATTGAACGTTATGGAAAATGTGTTTCTGAATTGCCAAAAAACAGAACGGGTGGCACCATAACACAATGGTAACGTTGCTACCCCTTGTAGTGCCAGAGACCCAGGTTTGATCCTGACTATGGGTGCTGGCTGTGTGGAGTTTTACGTTCTCCCTGTGACTGTGCAGGATTTCTATGGGTGCTCCGGTTTCCTCCCACACTCCAAAGATGTACAGGTTTGTAGGTTAATTGGCTTCGGTAAATTGTAAATTGTCCCTAGAGTGTAGGATAGCTCCATTGTACGGGATGATCACTGGTCAGTGCAGACTTGGTGGGACAAAGGGTCTGTTTCCATTCTGCATGTCTAAAGTCTAAAGTTAGGCGACTTAGGACAAATTGGGCTGAAGGGGCTGTTTCTGTGCTGTTTAGCTCCATGATTCTAACCCCTAGTGCTGAATGAACTGTTACTCAGGGTATCTAGAGAGAAAGGTGAACAACATTCAGAAACCTGTCGAGGCTGGAGATTTGAAATAAAAGCAGAAAATGCTCGAAACACTCAACAGATCAGACGTCATCTGTGGAGAGAGAAATAGTTAATGTTTCTGATCAAAGTCCCTTTGTCTTCTTCTTTCGTGTCCATCTTCCATGTTTCCAATGTTGACCTCGCTGTGATCGTCCGTCCTGAAAAGGACGCAAGCTTCCGGCGACAATCAGTGGGAGCCATCACTTGTCGCAATAGTTAATGGTGGTAGCAGAATTTGCTCAGGATACTTCCAGTTCCCAGCCCCGCGACCTGGACGTTCCTGCTATGGGGCCAGTCCCCTTGTCAGAAGTGGTTTATGTATACAGCCAGGCAAAGGAAAGTGGAGTTAGTGTGGACGAGTGAAAGATGAAGCCCTTTCTGCCTTCGGTCTCCTGCTGTGATATTCTTATACACCGCCATTGTTTTCATAAGTAGGCTTCTAGCTGTCAGATAATATGTGCTAAACTTAAAAAATATATATTTCTCCCTCTCCTGTTTTATTCCCAAACTTCTCTTTTTTGGCGTAACTAGAAACTTTCATTGACAGTCTTAAACCAGAGATTGCATTTCAAGGAAAACAATAACTAGACACTGCTGACTAGTAGCTTATTTGTTCTTCGGGGCACTGCCGTGCCAGGGTGTGGGACAACCCACTGTCTTGTTTCAGAGTGCTCTGCCTAAAGCTGAGCACAATAAACACACAGAGAAATCGATTCATTCCAGCTTTGCCCCTGACCTTGACACTTCCGACAGGCTCCACCTCCTTGTGAATAATCTGATTGCAGGTAAGCTCCAGAGCCGGTGGAAACATGTGCAAAGCATTGCTATGTGAGTTAAACGTGGTCCGTTCACATGGAAAGCAAATAGCAGTTGGCAATGTATGTTAAGCATCACTCAGCATATCTCCAGTCGTTGGAACTCTGTGCTTGTCTATACATGAGGTGGAAACTAAAATGAGCCTTGCTTCATGATTGAAGCACATGCCTTCTAATCGAAAGCTCACGTTGGTATCACAGCTCAATCATCTTTCTAATCTGTCCTTTCTCACAAGATCACGCAATAAAATAGGAGCAGGAGTAGGCCACAGCCCCTCAAGCCCAGCCCACCGTTCAATATGATCATGAATGATCTACCCCAGCAGCAATTCCTCCTCTGTGCCAGTTCCACATAGACCTCAATTCCTCAAACTTTCAAATATTTATTTATCTTCACCTTAAATCTATCCATCCTCTGAGGCAGAGATTCACCAATCTCTGACAGAAACAATTTCACCAGTCATCATATATCAATATTGTAATACAGGGGTAGATTTTCTCAATTTAGATTACTTTAGTTTAGAGATACAGCGCAGAAACAAGTCCTTCGGAAGAGAGGGTGACGGACCTGAAACAGTATTTGTTTCCCCTTCCACATATGCTGCCTGACCAGCTGAGTGTTTCCAACATTCGCTTTTCTTGTTGCACGTCGGATTGACCTGAATAAGAACCATATTGGATGGAGATTAACTTAGAAATGTTACATTGCTTCTGTTAAAATCCAGTCTGTGCTATTTAATGCAGGAGTTAACCAATTAGTGTTAGTACATCCATAAGTGTTAGTACATCCATAACTCACCAGAAGGAATTTGATCAAAAGGTTTTAGAAACATAGAAACATAGAAATTAGGTGCAGGAGTAGGCCATTCGGCCCTTCGAGCCTGCACCGCCATTCAATATGATCATGGCTGATCATCCAACTCAGTATCCCGTACCTGCCTTCTCTCCATACCCTCTGATCCCCTTAGCCACAAGGGCCACATCTAACTCCCTCTTAAATATAGCCAATGAACTGGCCTCGACTACCCTCTGTGGCAGAGAGTTCCAGAGATTCACCACTCTCTGTGTGAAAAAAGTTCTTCTCATCTCGGTTTTAAAGGATTTCCCCCTTATCCTTAAGCTGTGACCCCTTGTCCTGGACTTCCCCAACATCGGGAGCAATCTTCCTGCATCTAGCCTGTCCAACCCCTTAAGAATTTTGTAAGTTTCTATAAGATCCCCTCTCAATCTCCTAAATTCTAGAGAGTATAAACCAAGTCTATCCAGTCTTTCTTCATAAGACAGTCCTGACATCCCAGGAATCAGTCTGGTGAACCTTCTCTGCACTCCCTCTATGGCAATAATGTCCTTCCTCAGATTTGGGAAGATTTTGTGTGTATAAATGAACTTGGCTGATAAGCACCTGGTGTGTTGTACTAACATGTGCATTAACTCAGACAAAACCTGTTGCAGTGTTTCTTTTGAAAATAATTCTGTAAGAAATTCAAGGAAAATCTTTGTATTTTCCTCTAAACCTGATCGGACTGAAGCTTTCAAGTAATTGAGATAAACTAACAGGGTGGATGGTGTACTGTACACTCGTGTAAGGGTACCTGTAAGAACTGAGTGTAGCATGACATATGACCTTGACTTTGATGCACTCTCATGCCAGACAGTCATTTAGTTGAAAGTTACCACCTTAAGTAACAGAGGCCCAGGTTATGCTGGTATTGATATTGATATATTATTGTCAAGCATACCGAGATACAGTAAATAATGTTAGTTTGCATGCTATCCAGTTAAATCAAATTATACTATTCATGAGTACAATCAAGCCATATTCATGTACAACAGATAGTGTAAATAGAAATGTACCAGAGTGCAGAATATATTGTTACAGTGTTAAAGCATCGCAATTAGAGAGCAAATGTCCAAGGTCTGCAATGAGGTAGGTTGGAAGATCAGGATTACAACCGACATTATGGGAGGATCGTACAGTAGTTTGACAACTGCGGGGAAGATGTTTCTGAATCTAATGACACATGCTTTCAAGCTTTTATTTCTTCTACCCAATGGGAGAGGGGAGAAGAGGGAATGACCAGGATGAAAAAGTTCCTTGATTATGTTGGCTGCCTTCCCAAAGCAGTGTGAAGTGCAGTTGGAGTTGTTGCTGGGGTACCTGGTCCATGTGATGGACTGGGCTACACGATTCAAAACTCTCCATAATTCTCTGCAATTTCTTGCGGTGTGTAATGATGCATCCCAATAGCATGCTTTCTATGATGCAGCTGTAGAAGTTGGTAAGAGTTATTGGAGACACGTATGCCAAACCTCCTCCGTCTTCTGAGGAAGTAAAGGTGTTTGTGTGTTTTCTTGGCCGTAGCTTCAATGTGGTTTATTCTGGACAAGATGTTGGTGTTACTTTTGCCTAAGAACTTGAAGCTCCCGATCATCTCAACTTGAGCATCATTGATGCTGCTTGGGGCATGTACTCTACCTTGCTTCCTGAAGTCAACAACTAGCTCCTCTATCGTATTGACATTGAGGGAAAGATATTTGACCTGACACTATGTTTCTAAGCTCTCTATCTCCTTTCTGTACATTGAATTATTGATCTCGGACAATGACGAGACAATGATTCAATGACACTGTATTGTCACATGTATGTACAGTGAAATTCATCGTTTTTTCATACAATCCGATAAAATCATACAGCAGCCTTCACCTAGGCAGTACACAAAGAGTCGCCACGTTTCATGCGCCAACAACGTTACAAAAGTTCACTGAACAGTCTTATCTTATGATCCGGCCCAATACAGTGGCATTGTCTGCAAACTTGTAACCTGTAAATTGAGCCAGAGGAGAATCTGACCCACAATTGTAAGTGTATAAAGAAAAGAGCAAGCGACTACATATGAGAGAGCTGACTCCTAGGTCTGGAATTTGGGGATGAGTTTGGTTGGAATTAACCCTGTTAAAGGTGGATTTAGGGCCAGGAAAATAGTATCTGATGTGGACCTGTTGTGAAGGTAGGCAAATTGCAGTGGATCAAGAAGAAGAAACAAGAAACTGCAGATGCTGGTTTACAACCCGAAACATCACATTGCATGTTCTCCAGAGATGCTGCCTGACCCGTTGAGTTACTCCAGCACTTTGTCTCTATTTTTGCAGTGGGTCAAGACTGGCTGGGAGGCTGGAGTTAATGTCCACTATGACTAGTCTTTCGCTGCATTTCATGGTGGTGGAAGTCAGAGCCACTGCACAGTAGTCATTAAGGCTAACTTGCTTTTTTGATACCAGGATGATAGTGGTCTTCTTAAAGCAGGTGGAAACATAAGAATGAAGTATGGAGCAGTTAAGGATATCTGAATACACCTGCCAGCTGGTTCACGCAAGTTTAGTTTGGTTTTGAGATCCAGCGCGGAAACAGGTCCTTCAGCCCACCGAGTCCGCACCGACCAGCGATCCCCGCACATTAATACGATCCTACACACACGAGGGACAATTTACAATTATACCAAGCCAATTAACCTACAAATCTGTACGTCTTTGGAGTGTGGGAGGAAACCGAAGATCTCGGAGAAAACCCACACAGTCACAGGGTGAACGTACAAACTCCATACAGACAGCACCCGTAGTCGGGATCGAACCCGGGTCTCTGGCATTGTAAGGCAGCAACTCTACCGCTGTGCCACCGTGCCATTCAGAGGTCGTGGCAAGCGGGTCAGCAGCTCCACTTCTGTTATTTGGTGGTGTAAGCTGCGATACAAGGCACTACAGATGGAAGGATTCTATTTCCATGAGGCAGGTTAGTGGGGGGAGAACGGAAGGGGAGGGACTGTCTTGGAATTTATATCATAGACTAAATGTTAGAGCCAGATCTTGCAGGAGTGAAGTTGGAAAACACTTCAACACATGAAGGTGGTGGAATTTGGATCTTAGTTCCACATATGACAATTGATGCTGGGCCAATTTTAATATTGAACTTAAAATCTGAAACTGACAAATTTTATTCACCAAAGGCTTTGCGGGAAGTGGGCAAAGGGCGAAGATATGTAGTTAGGACACTGATTAATCAATGATCTTATAGGAAAATGGGAAAGGCCTAAGTAAACTATTTTCAGTCACACTCTTACACACATACACTAACCGACTTGCACAAAACACAATCAGGTACAAATACATACAGACATACATAATTGCACATCCATGGAGACATGCACACGGAACCACATGGTCATTGTGCACATGTATGCACATGTATGCACATGTATGTACATGTATGCACACACGGGAGAAATTTGGTTTTATTTTGAAGTGGGTGAGACAACTGGAATGTGAACAATAATCTAATGATGGTACACAAAATTGCTGGGGAAACTCAGCGGGTGCAGCAGCATCTATGGAGCGAAGGAAATAGGCGACGTTTCGGCCCGAAACGTCGCCTATTTCCTTCGCTCCATAGATGCTGCTGCACCCGCTGAGTTTCCCCAGCAATTTTGTGTACCTTCGATATTCCAGCATCTGCAGTTCCCTTTTGAACACAATAATCTAATGATCTCAGCCTCAAAGGCATTTGAAACTGGGCAAGTGCCAGATTGGATGGGCCAAATGGAAAGGAATCCCTGTACATTGTCCTCACTAAAGTAATCTAAATTGAGAAAATCTACCCCTGTATTACAATATTGATATATGATGACTGGTGAAATTGTTTCTGTCAGAGATTGGTGAATCTCTGCCTCAGAGGATGGATAGATTTAAGGTGAAGATAAATAAATTTAGTCAGTCATCACTTAACACATCAATCCAGATATAACCATTCATCTTTTTTCTATGCATGTAAGAGCACGGGGGCTGGATGGATAGAGCTCGGTTGGATTTATGCCTCGCAAAGCCTTGTGGTGGGGAATGTTAAAGCTGCAGAATGGGTGTGAACATCAAGAAATCCCAGCATGGCAATCCTAGAGTGAGGCACAGATAAAATGGGCAATAAGCCCTTTGTGCTTGTGTGGATGAACTCTGCACCTCACTGCTCTTTACCCTGCGCTCTTTTCTCCTACAACTCTCTACGCTGTTTTCTTTTGCATGTTGCTATTGAATGTACTCCACTAGCTTATTCCATATCACAACAGGTTGCTGCATGACTCCCTTGAAGTTCCCTCAGGTTCTTTTTCAAATCATTTAAATCTTTTTAAATCTACATCTTCAGGTTATCACCTGTCACAAAATAGAATTATAGTCATAGAGACATATTGCACAGTAGCAAGTCCTTCAGCCGACCAAGCTCGTGTCAACCGTGAACCACCCATTTATAAGCTCCCTACGCTAATTCCTTTCTTTTGTTCTCCCCATGTTTTCATCAACTCCCCCAGATTCTACCTCCCACTGATACACTAGGAACAATTTAGAGTGGCCGCTTTAACAACCTGCACATATTTGGGGGCGAATTAGAGAACTCAATGGCAACCTACACAGTCACAGGGAGAACGTGCAAACTCCACACAGCTAGCACCAGAGGCTGGGTTTGAACCAGGTCTCGGCACAATGAGGGAGTGGCTCCACTCGCTGCATCAATGTGCTGTCCAGAGTTTGTTTTTCCCTGTAACTGTAAGGTTATAACACTAACACCATGTAAGGCTTGATTGTACTCAAGTACAATATGATTTGACTGGATAGCAAGCAAACTAAGCTTTTAATTGCAGCTTAGTTTAATTTAGTTTAGTTTAGTTTAGAGATACAGAGCAGTAACAGGCCCTTCGGCCCACCATGTCCGCGCCGACCCGCGATCTACGCATATTAACACCATCCTACGCACACTAAGGACAATTTTGACATTTATCTATCCAATGTACCCACATACCTGTACGTCTTTAGAATGGGGGAGGAAACCGAAGATCTCGGAGAAAACCCACGCGGTCATGCGGAGAACGTACAAACTCCGTACCGACAACTCCCGTAGTCAGGATCAAACCCGGGTCTCTGGTGCTGCATACAATATGCTCACTCCATTCATCCACATAAAGCATGCCTCAGCCTAAACAAAAATAGAGCATGTGCCAGGCAAACTAACTCTTTTTGTGGCAATTACCACTGAAAGGTGTGGGCCAAATTTTCAATTGAACCTCATTCAAAATGGGACAGCCATACACTGAAGATGTAGGGAATATTTGCACACGGCGTGATCTCAAAGCTTTTGCAAACTGCAATAGAGTTTGAGAAACATGGAGAGAGAAGTAGGCAATTTGAGTTCAGAACTATAAGGGGCATCTTAATACAGACACACACTGATAGAGACAGACAGGTACATAACAAGCCCCAAGTGAGTCTAGAGAACAGAAGAATGCGCCACTGCCTGTCCCCAAGAGGAGGTGGATTAACACATTAGGATCCCAGCAGAATGTGATCTCAATTAGCACCCAAGGATTTGCAGTGAAGCTGAGATATTCGGGGATATCTGGAGGTCAGGATATGGTCTATTTTCCGCGCTTTGGTGTGTGAGAGAAGAACAGTATCATTTGTGTGGAATGTTTGCTGAGGTGGAGCCAGGGAAATGTGGTGATGGACTGGTATTTTAGAATTCTGATGTCTTACATCTGAAGATCAGAGAATATAGTTGCACTGAACATTTCCACAGGAGATTACAGGAAAAAGATAGATCCCACGGGAATGTCAATTACACAGAGGCTAGAATGGGAGTGAGCTTAACACGCCAAATAATCTTTTCTCATTCTGCACTTCATGTAGGTATTTCACTGAAGTCACAGAAAGATCTGAAGTTGTAGCCTGCGCTGGATGATGAATGCACAAAAGGTTGACATGTCAATGTTCATCTCTCCATAGCACCAGGATCCTATAGGTTACCTGGCAAACTATATGTAGCAGCCACGCTACATGTTGTGTGATCAGTCACAGAATCAGTTTAGTTTATTGTCACTTGTACCGAGGAACAGTGAAAAGCCTTTGTATTGTATTCAAATTTTGTATTGTATTCAAATTTATTGTCATTGTCTCAGTTAGAGACAACGACATGAATTTCCCTTACAGGCAGTATCATAAAAAATAAAATAAATAAATAATGATAAATAATAAAACATATTAAAAATAAAATAGAATTTTAAAAAAAGCACAAACACTGAAAGTCCACGACACAACATAACACAGTGGCACCAAGGTGAGGAAGGCACCATAGTCCAGCCAACCTCCCCTCCGTTCTTCCCAGATGTTCACTCGTGGTCGAGGTCTTCCTAGAACCCGCAGTCGCCGCCCCGGGTGGCCCGATGTTCAGGCCCTCACGCCGGGCTGGTGGAACGCCGACGCCGAACCCCGACGGTGAACATCCTCCTCAGCGGCCCGGACCTCCTGATCAGCCGCCTCCCGCAGCCGCCTCCCGCAGCTCCCGAGTCCGCAGCTCCCGAATTTGATTTTTTTGTTGCATGCTAACCAGTCAGCGGAAAGACAATACATGATTACAATCGAACCATTCACAGTGTACAGGTGCATGATATGGGAATAATGTTTGGTGCAAGGTAAAGTCAGTAAAGTCCGATCAAAGATAGTCTAAGGGACACCAATAAGGTAGATCGTAGTTCAGGACTGCTCTCTAGTTGCAACAGGATGGTTCCGTTGCCTGATAACAATTGGGAAGAAACTGTCCCTGACTCTGGAGTTGTGCTTTTTCACGTTTTAATCCTCCTAATTTAAAGCATGAATATGGGCCACTCAGCCCGTCGTGTCCATTTTTGCTAGGAATGGTCTTCAGGGTAATGCCACTTCTTGGCTTTTGTTTTGTAGGCCCAATTCTCCAAATACTCTCCCTCGTGTGTTTTCTTACAATTTATAAAGTTATGCAGCACAGAAACAGGCTCTTCAACCTAACTTCCCCATGTCAACCAAGATGTCCCATCTATGCTAGCCCCACTTGCCTGAATTTCGCCTATATCCTTCTAAACCTTTCCTATCCATGTACCTGATTGTTTCTGCCTTCTCAGGCCGTGAATTCCAGACATCCCAGCATTTGCTGAGTGAAATATTTTTTTCTCAACTCCTCTCTAACCCTTCAAACAGATCAGATAAATCTGAGCCCCGCTGTTATTGATTTATTTGCTGAGAGAAATAGGGTCGTGCATTGGCCCCTCGTTATTTTAGGCTCCTCCATAAAACCATCCCTAAGTCTCCTTTCTTCCAAAGTAAACAACTCTGACAGTCAGTGTCTCATCATACCTACAATTTTCCAAACCAATCTGTGGGATTCATCCCAAATGGAATGTCTGTATCAACCAGTCCAGGCTCCTAGTTTGCACCCAAGTTGCTGGACCATGGAAGAAGCAGTGTCATTTTCCTCCTTGACTTTCAATATCAGGGAAAATCTGCCTGGGTTCCCGCCTCTGTTTTATAACCTCTAATACAAGGCATTGAATCAGAGAGGTCTACAGTACAGAAAGAAGGCAGCTTTTCAGCCTACTGTGTCCTTGACAACTAGAAATGGACTGAAAGGCCATAATAAATCTAATAGGGAGTTTGCAGATACTACCTGGAGCGTAATGAGAATGCATAATCACAAGGGCTGGGTGATGTGAAAAGTAGTGTTTAAGGTTTATGCAGGAATAAGAAAAGAAATGGAGAGATGTGCTAATAGGAGTGAGGTGAAGAGCAAAGATCCTATAGCAAGCAAGATAGATCACTCCTTCTAAATGCAATGGGCTGACGTGTAGTACGCAACGGAGCGGAACGTGGGCCTTTTTTCATCCATTTCCGCAACCCGACCTGACCCGACTCGCAGTGTAATCAGCGTTGCGGGGGAACAGTTTGTGTTAATAAATTATAATTCTGAAAATGAGGAGAAGATTTTTCCCAAATAACTTTTATTTTTACGAGGAGGTTTCCGTAACCGGCTTCCGTCTCCGCACTAGTATCCTACGGGATCTTTGGTGCAGAGACGGAAGCAGGTTACGGAAATGGGGCCGAAAATTACCCACGAATCTGCCCATGACCGTACTACATCTTTTTCGTCGAGTGATCTATCTTGCTTGCTATAGGATCTTTGGTGAAGAGGGTGCAGTCACAGATAACCCTCAGGGTTGTTTCATTACAATGCTTTCAGTCTCTATGCCTGGCAGTGCATATTCAGTACTTATGTGATGAGAAGATTAGGCTCAGCTATGATGTATTATTTGTATTATTTGAGTTACTTATTTGTTTGTTTTCCTTTGCATTTTCTTTTCTTTTTTTATTGCTTACAAGTTTATTTGTGTTTGTATTTTTTGACATGTTCAATAAATTAATAAAGTAAAAGTAAAAGTATGTCCTAACTGTTATGGGTCAAGGTCCTGACGAGACTTACTGCCTGAGCGTGCAGAGCCAGTTGACTGGGGAAGCTGCCCAGAATAGTGGACTGTGGGTTGTTTTAAGAAAGACAGTAGTACTTGCCCCGGTTCACTGAAAGGACTGGGAAATGTAAGCTGTCTTTGTTAAATGTTACGCTGCAGACTTGCTGAGTTGTCCCGATGCTGACAAGCGCCTGGGAGATGCTGAAAAACATCCAGAAGTGAAAATCTAACGTTTCATTCAGGAAATGAGGATTTTGGCATGGTGTGTTTGTGTACTGACTTAGGAAAACAGCAAATACCAGAGAGAAACCCTGGAGGCAACATACACACAGGTTACTGGAACTTTGCAGCATCAAAGCCCTGAACTGGCGCCGAGGGCAAGTGTGGTGGAAACGTCTGAGTGTTTCTTCAAAAATGACCCTTCAAAAGAGAAATCCATAACCTTATTTTTCCAACATTTTGCTAAACAGCCAAACTGTTCCTGGCAAATCCAGAAGGAACTCCAATTTCTAGCTACTGTGATCTCAGACAGGTTGTTCTGAAGATCGTATATCATGTGCCTAGCTTTCATATCCAATAGAACCCAACTTTTTCTTCAGAGTTAGTCGGACTGTATAAGGCAATGTTAATTGGGCCATCACACTACATCCATTCAAGAGACACCTTCAAACGGACAGATACCTTCCTCTCCTTTTTTACCCTTGGACCAATTTTCAGTCTCCACTTCTGCAGGCACTGAGCCAAGCTGAGATCTGTTCATGAACGGGGCTTTTCATTAATAAGACTGCGGGACCAAGAGTTAGGCCATTCATGCCTTCGAGCCTATTCCATTATTTAATAAGAGCACATTTGATATAAACCCCACCTTCACTCCCTTCCATCATGATGCCCTCGAATGACAATCAGTCCGTCTGAAAAAAATTCACGTTGCCTCAGTATTCCTGGCCTTTTGGAGGTGAGAGTCCTACAATCTGAATTCCTGACATCCAAACGCAATAGTGTAAAGTGTATTTATGTGTCATACCCTCCGGATATGAAGCGGAATATCTTATTTGAAAATGGGGCTAGCTTAGATGGTGGATTTTTGTTGGCATGGACCAGTTGTGCCGAAGGGCCTGTTTCTGTGCTGGATGACTCCATGAATCTATCTGCTGCAGTTTTGCAAGCACGTAAGAATTCCGTTGGATGACCACAGTTGCGGTTGGAGTGTGGCGTTGGTGAAGCGGTTATGTTACTGAACAGTCAGTCTGAAGACTGGTCCCAACCCGAAACGTCACCTATCCATGTTCTCCAGAGAGTCCGCTGCCTGACCAACTGAGTTACTCCAGCATTCTTTGTCTTCCTTTGTTACCGAACAGCTGCCAGAGTAATGGGCCATTGAGAGCCAAATCCTGAGTTTGCATCCCACCATGCCCATTGGGTTTTTTAAAAAGGTTAACTTCACAATTAAAACCACAAAACTGTTGGCTTACTCTAAATGGTTGCACCTGGTTCACCATTTTGTTGAGAAGAAAAAAATATTGTCCTTGCACAAAAATATTACACAAAAATGTATTGTCCTTCCTAGTTGTGGGTTGTGTGTGAATCTAGGCCCAACAAATGGATGACTGTTAACTGCCTCCTCAGATCAAGAGCAATTGAGGATGGACAATAAATGCAGGCGCTGCCAGTCACATCCACATCCTGTCAATAAATACACTGAGAAAAATCTAACAAGAACTGAGCAGTACAGGTATATTCCAAACAATCCCGTTCCAATTTCCAGGCACATACACACATGTGCATTCACACAGGCATAATTTTGCAACCAGGGTTACTTGCTAGTGAACAAAAGTGAAGCCCTGACAAAATTCTCAGCTTCAGGCCAATTTTAGCACGCTGGCACTGGCACTGCCCTGGCTGAGAACTGCCAACACAGCACACAGAGCGACTGAAGCTGGAGCCCAGTGTCTGCATTAAACGACAGTTAGAAGAAACAAAAACAGCTCTCTCTATCAGCAGCCGGCTGCCCCAAGTGCATGAAGGACCTGAATCCTCCTGATCAAAGACTAGCACAACTCAGGAGGAACATGGTCTTGTCCTGCAGCTCATGAGGTGAACCAAGTGCCTGGGGAATGGGTGAGAGTTTTGGGGGAGGTTGGTGGATGGAGCTTTGACATCTGAAAACCAAAAATCATTATCTAATGATGATGTTCAACCACGTGAGTGCCATTGAATCGGGAACGAGGTACCATGGTTCAAATTCAAACAGGGATGCTGAGTGTTCCAGATACAGATGAAATGAAGGGCTGAACTGTTGGTTGGATGTCGGCTTTGCTGATGTTGAACCTAATTGATTCCATTAATAATGAATAGAAACATTTAGCGCATGCCTGGGGAGGTGAAAGGACAGTGCATGGTGCCCTTTCCTGTTATCTGGGCCTTACACAAATGATTTGTGTAATGATTTGTGGCAATAGGTTTTGATTGAGATATAGACTTTTTTTTACCAATAGGAAAATTAACTTCTCAATTTTGAAGCAGCACTAACTCTTCACAACAGAGGGGATATTTTTTTAATTCATTCAATGTTGTAATCTGCGATAGTCAAGGCCTGTGAGTGCACACAGCAAGCTCACACAATCAGCAGTGGGATAATCAGCAGATTGTTTTGGCTACAGTAATGGACATTTGCCAGAACGCTGGAGAAAAACTACCCAAACTCTTCCTTCAGCTGGTGCCAGAAATGCTTTACATCCGAGGGCAGTCAGCACTGTGGTGAAACATCACACCCACTAGACTTACTTACTTACTTACTGCCTATTATGCCTCCTGACATGTAGGGCAGCAACGAAGATCCTCCACTCAGTGGTGTTGATTCCTTCAGTTGCTGTTTCTGTAACATATTTGTTTTACGAGACAGGGTTGTTAGCCGTGTGCTCAACCTCCAACCTGGAGGACCAGTGGATCGCTCTTCGTCTCCCCTCTACCCTTCGACCTGTCCAGCATGGGAGACCCTCACAGGAGACGAATCTTCCGCTGGCATAGCTCCAGGGGTCACTGAGACACACAAGCTCCCCGAACACGACAAGGTTGCAATCCAACGGGGAGCACCCACTAGAGCCAAGAGACTATGGACAGGATTAGGTGAGTCACTGTCTGCTAAGGGAGGTCATGGCAGCGAGAGGGAATATCTCTTCAAACAAAGTCAGTTTCATGAGGTCTGGGATGGAGAGCTTAACCGGCAGACATTGTGATTCCCAAAGTATTCAGTGCCACCTGCTGTTTAAAATTATCCAGGACAACAAGCCTCTCTTGACGGTAAAGCAACTCAGAATTCTCACTCCCACGACACTTCTTACTACTCCCCAGGACAAATCCCAAAACAAAGGCAGGGCCCGGACTCCCTGTCGGTACAGAGACCTTATTAACAGCAGCAATTTCCCATGTCATCAAATAGTACACAAGGGAAAGGCTGCAAAGATTTGTTTTTTCAACTGGGGGCTTTCATTCCAGACAGCAAGGTTCCCCAAGATCACAACAGAGACTGCTCGTCAAACTTGTTTCATTGGTTGTAAAACCCCTGCAACTTCATGAAGCCATGAAATATACTCTCCTGCTTCAGAAGGTTTTGTCAGTCAGATTGGGGAAGTAGGCTAACTCCTAAACTATTGACACTTTTAAATAACTTGATGCCCGTCATTCAGTTTATGGTACTATCCAGCTCATTCTATTGTTATTCGTTGTTGGTGGAAATGCACAGCCTTTAAGGGCAGAGCGGCAGAATAGCTAAACAATTCAGCTGATATTTAGGAGCTTGGACTGTTAATGCAGTCCAAGTGACATTAGTGATATGGGTTCAAATCCCCTAACAGCGGCTGCAAATAACTAGACTAGACTTCTGAGATACAGCACAGAAACAGACCCTTTTGCCCACCAAGTCTGTGCCGACCAGCAATCACACTAGGGACAATTTACAATTTTTACCAAAGGCAATTAAACTTAAGCATGCCTGTCTTTGGAATGTGGGAGGAAAACGGTGCATCTGGAGAAAACCCATGCGGTCACAGGGAGAACGTACAAACTCTGTACTGACAGCACCTGTAGTCAGGATCGAACCCGGAGTCCCTGGCACTGTAAGGCAGCAACTCTACCACTGTGCTGCCAAAGTAATTAAATACATTTTTGTGGCGGCTCCTAAGGGTCGTGCCATCATACTGCCGAACCCCTCGGCACAGGAGTGGTGCAGTCCGGAGGCGGCCCTTAGCCGGAGAGTTTAAAAGGCAGGGGTTTGGGTGCCATCTTCCTCTAGTTTCGTCCTCCCTACAACCGGGAGGAATATAATAAAGGTGCTTCTCGAAACTCTGGACTCGTGCCTCCTTTCGAGACCCACGCACCACATTGGTGACCCCCCGACGTGATCATGGGGGGGCCGGCCAGAGGCCGTGTCGATTGACCGTTTGAAGCCGACGCACCTGGACATTGACCAGCCGGTGCTGGTTGCCCAACCTCGGCCCCGAGGGCGCCCCCCCTCACGACTCCCTCCACCTGTCACTCCATCTGTCCTTCCGCCAGTCCCTCGACCTGTCCCTCCACCTACACCCCCGCAAGCCCCGGGATCTGCTGACTTCCGCACGCGGGCCGGCCGGGTCGTGCGCCCGCCGGTGCGTTTTGTGCCTCTGGTTCTGGGGGGGGATCCTGTGGCGGCTCCTAAGGGTCGTGCCATCATACTGCCGAACCCCTCGGCACAGGAGTGGTGCAGTCCAGAGGCGGCCCTTAGCCGGAGGGTTTAAAAGGCAGGGGTTTGGGTGCCATCTTCCTCTAGTTTCGTCCTCCCTACAACCGGGAGGAATATAATAAAGGTGCTTCTCGAAACTCTGGACTTCGTGCCTCCTTTCGAGACCCACGCACCACATTTTAGTAATTGCTAGTCCAGTAATTTAGCCACATTGCTACCGCTCCCCCACTAAATTATAGACACAAATTACATAATCCTATATTTCTTTGAAGCTTTAGGGGTAATATACTGTAATTGTTTTGCTTAAAATTGCAAAGGGAGGTGATATGATAAGTACAGATCATTTATTTCCTCGGTTGGGGAATCAAGAATGAGGGGGCAGAACAAAAACTGGAGGCAGTCTGTTCCGGATTGGGATTGGGAAATACATCTTCCCACAAAGGGCAGTGGAATCTTGAATTCTGATCTTTAAAAGGCTCTGGATGCTAAATGTCAATTGACGTTTGAAAAACAACAGATCTTTGTTACAGCAAGAGATGTGAAGCAAAGTCAGGTAATGTAGTGGAATTACTGTTATCGGTCATGATCTGATTGAATGGTGGAACAGGTTCAAAGGGCCGCATGGACACCTTTTCTTTCTAAAGGTTTTTCTGTGGTTATTGAAGTTACATACAGGCTGCTACAGGTCAGATGATTCTGGTAGCAATGCCTGATGACCGTACAGTGAAAATAGTTATTTTTCATCTCTTCCATCTGCCAGACCACACAGACCTTAGAAAGTAAAACAAAGGGACCTCTAATGTGCACATATCAAAGGCTTATTAATTTTTCGAGCCCAGTTTGCTTTGGTCCAAAAGCACCAACTGAAGAGCACTTCCTGTTAATGACTAACAAAAGTCTTGCTGTGAATGTTTGCTGCTTTCGTTAATGTGCCAGATTGGCAATGCAAAACAAAATATTGGGGAATATTAGAACAGGTCTATGTGGGAGGTAGAGTAAAATACGGCAATGCATCGGTAATGTGTAAAGCACCACACACTCTTAATAATGGGGCAGATGGAATCTTGTCTGCAGTAATGTCTTCATCATTAACATTTTTAGCCAATCCACTGAATGGTGAGGGCTGAATTTCAGTTGGCAAAATGACACTGTGTGACCTTTTCACACACAGAGTTGTGAGTCTGTGGAATTCTCTGCCTCAGAGGGTGGTGGAGGCCGGTTCTCTGGATACTTTCAAGAGAGAGCTTGATATGGCTCTTAAAGATAGGGGGAGAAGGCAGGAACGGGGTACTGATTGTGGATGATCAGCCATGATCACATTGAATGGAGGCACTGGCTCGAAGGGCCGAATGGCCTCCTCCTGCACCTATTGTCTATTGACCTGCTTCTGTACTGTATGATTCTTCATTATTACTGTATGAAGAATCATCCAGCGCAGGAGGCTATTTTGCTGACCATACCTCTGCTGGGACTTTTAAGGAGCCATTCAATTTGTCTCCTTCCTCTGCTCTTTTAATCTGTAAATTTATTTTTGATTATTTGTTCAAGCGGAGGACGGGGACGGTTTTATGCTAACTCAGCTAATCCGGTCCGTCTGCAAACCTCAGAACTAACTCGCCTGATCGTGTTGAAGGCTTGCAACGGCGCTATCGAGATATGACATATGATGAAAGAATGGGTCGACTGGGCTTGTATGCCCTGGAATTTAGAAGAAAGCGAGGGGATCTTATAGAAACATATAAAATTCTTAAAGGATTGGACAGGCTACATGCAGGACAAATATTCCCCATGTTGGGAGAGTCCAGAACCAGGGGTCACAGTTTAATAATAAGGGTTAGGCCATTTAGGAGTGAGATGAGGAAAAACCTCTTCACCCAGAGAGTTGTGAATCTATGGAATTCTCTACCACAGAAGCCAGTGGAAGCCAGGTGTTTTCAAGAGAGGGTTAGTTGTAGCTCTTAGGGCTAAAGGAATCAAGGGATATGGGGAAAAAGCAGGAAAGGGGTACTGATTTTAAATGATCAGCCATAATCATATTAAATGGCGGTGCTGACTCGAAGTGCCGAATGGCCTACTCCTGCACCTATTTTTCTATGTTTCTATATTTCTATGAGATGGGCCCCATTTTGCATTCCCAAGCCTGCCTTTGTAGAATGCGTCCAGCAGGTCAGGCCATACTAAAGGAGCGAGATAAACTGCACTAGTATCTCAGGTGAATGACTTACAGCAGAAGCGGCCAGTTCCAATGCAGAGGTTTCAAGAGTCAAGACAAGAGTGTTTAATTGTCATATGCACCGGGATGAGAACAATTAAATTCTTACTTGTTGCAGCCTTACAGGTACTTTAACACACTACACAATAATTTAATATACAATAAACAATAATACAATACATCACCAATTATATAAGGCACTCAGACTATAATAGTAAGCAAATAGAAAGCAAGTTGCCTGAATTTGTAGAATTTGATATTGGGCCCAGAGGAATGGAAAGCGCACTGGTGAAATATTAAGTGCTGTTCCTCAACTTTACATTAGGCCTTGTTATGACCATGCAGGACACAGACAGATCAGAATGGGAGTGGGACAAAGAGTTAAAGGGGAAGGCAACAGGGAGCTCTACATTGCCCCCAATGGAGTGCACTCGAATGCTCTCCAAAATGGAGTTAGTCCTGTTACAAATGCGCTTCTGCTTTATGCTAAGTTAGCCAGTCAACCTCTACAACCTCCAGCGCTAATGGGGCTGATTGTGTGGATTGCTAGCTTACAGCTTGGGCGATGGGCCGCATTCCTGCATTTGTTGTGTTGTGTTCCCAACAACCATTGCCTTGGCTATCATCCCTTGTATCACTTAATCTCTCTTGCATGTGCCTGATCACAGCCTTCCCCTATCATTCTTTCCTCCTCTCCCCTTCTCTCATCGATCTGGCTTCTCTCCCCCAATGTTGTCTGATGTGACAGATATTTTCGGTTCTTGTTTCCTACTCTCAGATCTGCTTCTGATGTGAAGGCTAGCCAAGGGTATCAGGGTGGACAATGTGGGACCATATCTCGGTAATAAATTAATAACTTAAAATAAATAAAACCTAAAAGGAAAATACATTTAATTACTTAAATTTTTTTTTTTGAAATAGTCTATTATCGAATTTGACTTAAACAAGGATTGCAGTGGGCAGAGGGTAATATTATCATAAACACAATCTTGTTGGTTTTGTGTCCGAGACTTGTATTAATCACTCCCATAATCTCTGTTTGAGGTCAGTGACATAACTGGGCCACTATGTTATTATGTAGCAGACAACATGGCTGCCAATGGTAGAACAATTAAATGGTTGACATGAAGTGAGAGAATTGGAGGAATGCAGGGATCTTGGAGGATTATGTACATTCCTGCTGATGGGGATGAATGAGGGGAAAGAGGATTTGGATTCAAAAATGTGAATGTTTAAACTGAGATGTTATCTGACTTGGATCTGGCTGAGGGAGTACTAGAAGGATCAGACAGGCAGATGGAAGTTCTGGCCTCCTAAACTTGGATGTGAAGTGTGTTGGAATTACATCAGATTTTGAAAACCTCCACATTAATTAAAAACTCTCAAATGAAGGGATATAGTTTCTGGTTAGAGACAAGTTAATTAAAACCTGAAAATGGCTTTTTTAGTGGATGGTGGATCTCTATCCCAGACAATATGTGCAGGCTAGATACAAAATGCTGGAGTAACTCAGCAGGCTAGGCAACATTGCTGGGGAACAAGAAGATGATGCTCCTTCTTAAATTACTCCAGCATTTTGTGACTATCGTCAGTATAAACCAGCATCTGCAGTTCCTTCCTACACAATTTGTGCAGGCTTGTTCATTACAAGTATTTAAAGTTGGGCAGATACATTTTTGAAAGATCGGAGCTTTGAGGGTAATGGCGAACTGACACAAAAAGACGAGTTGAGGCCTGGGACAGAACGGCCATGATTACATTGAATGGTGGGCCAGGCTTGAGGGGCCGAGTGGCCTACTACTCCTGCTCCTGTATTGTGTGCACTTGTGTTCCTTAGTATCTGCTTCCAGCTCCTTTGCAGTTGTACAGAGGAATATGAAAGCTATAAATTCCCAAGCTGTCAGGTTACATGCCAGTATAGTCAGTCCCTGCCATTAGAGTAGAATGATATACTGAGTGTAACCTGGTTTTACACCATTTTCACCATTTTTAATTTAATGAACCTTTTTTCAGTTTGCTTATTATATTATCAATTGATTACCATGTGTTATAAGCCTGTTGTGCTGTCTACTTCAAGTAATTATGGCATTTTTCCTTTTCAGGACATATGACTATAAAACACTCGACTCTTGACTCTTAGTAATGAAGGATGATTTAATTCAGAGTTATCCTTTGAATATTTCCCTTAGAAATCCACGTGTGATATATAAGAATCATATTAAAAACGTTGCACACTTAACTACAACTTTGGCCAGTCCGTTAAGTCACTGTCCATGGCAGATTATTTCACTCAAAGACAAGCTCTGGAATCTATTGCGGAGATCAGCTAAGACTTAATAAAATGAAATGGTGATGCCTCACAAAAGTTATGCTCCACTGAGAATTGTTCTTTGTGAATGACAGCGAGGAGGAAATTATTGCCATATGCTGTAAACAGGAAGAAAGACACCAGTCCAACCGCCCACACTCCAAAGCAATTAAAATCATCGCTATGGGAGGAATTAGATGTCCTCAAGAGGCAGTAGGGTCAGTGATCTTTGGCGGCCGGACATATGCCTCTTTTCCCCACTTACTTTCTAATGAACGTAACCAAATAGTGCAGATCTAGAATACAAGGGAACACTGAGGATCAGAAATATGTCGGCATAGCCAACCCATCAGCATCAGCGGCTCAGCTATATAGCACTCTAGATTTGGAGTCAAAATATTGGTCCAAAACCAACCCCTTACAAAATTGAGACCGAGACTAAGAGTGCAGTACCAAAGGAGTGCTGCTCTCTGTTGGAATGTTTCTTTTGGATGGAGTGTTTAAACCATGGTCATGTCTGCAGTTTTTGCAATGGCCTCAGATGGTTTACATCAATGATTAGTTGCTCCTGCTGATGCTCTTGGCTTAATATTGGCTCATGTTTTTCGCACTATGCTCAAAAAATAATAATTTGGTGAACATTTCGTAAAGTGCAATAGTCACTGCGTATTAGAGTATTGGGTTCAGTTTTGGTCACCGTATTATGGGAAAGATGTTGTTAAGCTGAAAGGGTGCAGAGAAGATTTACGAGGATGTTGCCAGGACCCGAGGGGCTGAGCTATAGGGAGAAGTTGAGTAGGCTAGGACTTTAGTCCTTGGAGTGCAATGGGCTGATGGGTGACCTTATAGAGGTGTAGAAAATCATGCGATAATTAGATTGGGTAAATGCACAGAATGTCCTGTCCAGAGTAGGAGAATCGAGAACTGAAGGACAAGTTAAGGGGATGATGATTTAATAGGAACCTGAGGGGAACAAAAGGAACGAGTTACCAAAGGAGGTAGTTGAGGCAGGTACTATCGCCATGTTTAAGAAACATTTAGACAGGTACATGGATAGGATAGGTTTCGAGGGACATGGGCCAAACATAGGTAGGAGGTGGGACTAGTGTAGATGGGGCACGTTGGTCAGTTGGCAAATAGGGCATAGGGCCTGTTCCATGCTGTATGACTCAATGACATGAAAACAACTTTCAATTCCTTGGGACAGATTATTCGGCTACGAACAGATGAAAAAGGGATCACTACCCAAGGGATCACTACCCAAGAATGAACCAAAACGTTCCTTGATAACTTTTTCTATCTTTTAATTAATTTTAGAGATGTGTTCTTAGTTTATTCTCCCTGGCAGTTGAAAGAACATCATGCTTGGCTTGTGAGGAGTGGCTCATGTATCATGAGTGTCATCGTGAAGCTGAGATTTATGGTCTGACCTCCTGATGACCCTGTGAGAATGGTGAGTACTGTGTGTGTCACGGTGATTGTTCAAGGGGCAGGTTCATGATCATAATAAACTTCTTTGCAGTTGGAGAGATTGAGGGGCGATCTTATTATAAGTTCTTTAGGAGGCAGGACTGAGTGTATGTCGAGATGTTTTTATAAGACTAGGAGCGGGTCATTTAAAACTAAGCTGCATTGGAACTTCTAGCAGAGAGTGGTGAATCTGGGAGGAACATTTGCATTTTTCAGCTTGAAATTGTGCAATATGGTGCATACTGTAGCGAGTCTTATAACTTACACTTGAATGCAATATATATGCTTTAAATTGGATTGGAGCGTTTTTGAAAGTGGGGAGGCTGTGCGATCACTGATCACTGGCCTTGGGGGTACCCGGTGAGGGAATGGAGCAACCGCTGGAGAGCGGGTGTGGAAGAAGGGTAGGAACTTTTTGAAATTTTATGTATTAAAATCATGTTTTAGTGCACTGTAGAAGTATGATTTCAATGTTTTTTGTATTGTATTTTTAAGAGGTAACTTTTTAAGGGGTAACTTTATCCACACAAAGGGTGATGGGTGTATGGAACAAGCTGCCAGAGGAGGTAGTTAAGGCAGGGACCATCCCAACATTTAAGAAAAAGTTAGACTGATACATGGATAGGACAGGTTTGGAGGTATGGACCATAAGCAGGTAGCGTAGCTGGGACATGTTGGCGGGTGTGGGCAAGTTGCACCGAAGGGCCTGTTTTCACACTGTATCACTCTATGACTACATTATACCTCCACCATGCATGAATGCTTCAAAATCAAGTGATCGAGTTTTATTGCCATATACTCAAGCATAGAAACATAGAAAATAGGTGCAGGAATAAGCCATTCGGCCCTTCGAGCCAGCACTGCCATTCAATATGATCATGGCTATTCATCTAAAATCAGTACCTTTCCTGTTTTTTCCCCATATCCCTTGATGTCGTTAGCCCCAAGAACTAAATGTAACTCTCTCTTGAAAACATCCAGTGAATTGGCCTGCACTGCCTTCTGTGGCAGAGAATTCCACAGATTCACAACTCTCTACGTGAAGAAAGTTTGTCCTCATCTCAGTCCTAACTGCCCCCCCCCCTTTATTCTTAAACTGTGACCCATGGTTCTGAGCGCCCCCAACATCGGGAACATTTTTCCTGCAGTTACAGTAAGTGAAAATCTAGCAGGCAAGCGGGATGCTTTCACCAACCACCCCCATTTGAAGTCCACTACCTTCCACCGTTTCTACCCAGTGCTTGGTACTTATTTCCAGCAGCCACTGGTTGTCCTCCAGGATGCACTGAGCCGCAGCCTGATCCATGCCGGTCACCTGGGCAAATTCGACACAGAGACTCTCTCTCCCTCCCCCCTCTCTTCCGCTCTCTTTCCTCTCAACCCCCCTCTCTCTCTCTCTCTCTCTCCCCCTCTATCTCTCCCCTCCCCCTCTCTCTCTCCTCTCTCCCTCTCTGTCTCTCCTCTCACCCCCTCTCTCTCCCCTGTCTCCCCCTCTCACTCTCTCCCCTTCTCTCTCCCCCCTCTCTCTCTCCCCCTCTCTTCCCCCCTCTCTTTCCCCTCTCTTTCCCCCTCTCTCCCTCCCACCTTACTCTTCCCCCTCTCTTGTCCCCTCTCTCCTCTCTCTCTCCCCCCTCTCCCTCTCTCTCCCCTCTCTTTCCCCAAACTCTCTCTCCCCTCTCTTTCCCCTAACTCTCTCTCCCCTCTCTCTCTCCCCCTCTCTCTCCCCCCCCTCTCTCCCCTCTCTCTCTCCCCCCTCTCTCTCCTCTCTCCCCCTCGCTTCCCCCCAACCTCTTTCTCCCTCCCTCTCTATCTCCCCCTCTCTCCCTCTCCACACACTCTCCCCTCTCTCTTTCCCCTCTCTCTCTGTCTCTCCTCTCACCTCTCTCTCTTCCCCCCTCTCTCCTCCTCTTCCCCATTTCTCCCTCACTCTTCCCCTTGCCCTCTCTCCCCTCTCTTTCTCCTCTGTCTCTATCTCTTTTTCTTTGCCCCCCTATCTCTCTCTTTCCCCCGTTTCTCTCTTTCCCCCTCTTCCCCCCCACTCTCTCTTCCCCTTCTCTCTCCCATTCTCTCCTACCCTCTCCTCCCTCTCCACCCCCTCTCTCTTCCCTCTCACCCCTCTCTCACTTCCCCCCCTCTCCCACCTCACTCTAACCCCCTCTCTCCCCCACCTCTCTCCCCCCTCTCCCCCCTCCCCCCACACTCCCTCTTCTCTCTCTCCATTCACTCCCCCCTGTCTCTCCCCTCTCTCTCCTTTCACCCCCCCCCCCTCTCTCTCTCCCCACTGTCTCCCTGTCTCCTTCCCCTCTCTCTCTCTCCACCTCCCTTTGAGAGTCTGTCCCTTCGGCACAGAGACTCTCGCGGCAGCGGCGCAACGCTTCCGACGCCTCCGACACCCGGGACAAGCCCTGTCCGGAGCGCTCCATGGCCAGAGCTGCAACGAGCGACACGCCGGCCCCGGCAAACACTCGACAGTCCCGGCTCCCCGCATCTGTTCCCGCCGCTGGTTCTGCTCCCATCCCTCCCGCAGCCCCTGCTCTCCAACACCCGCGGACCATGCAGTTTATCCGAGTTTTGAAATTTTCGTTGATCACAAAATTTCTCACCACTGAGCGTGAGAAATTTCTGATGAGCGTGAGGGCGTGAGAGTTTGTTTGAGGGCGTGAGTCTCACGCTCAAAGCGTGAGAGTTGGCAGCCCTGTGTTAACCCACTTTTGCATCCTGACCCTGCACATTAGCGGCAATTTACTGAGGCCACTTAACCTACACACCCACATGTCCCTGGGATGTGGGAGGAAACCGGGGCACCCAAAGGAAACCCAAGCGGACACGGGGAGAATGTGCAAACTCCACTTGCAGCGGCTGAGGTCAGGATCAAGCCCGATTCTCTGGCGCTGCGAGGCAACAAGTCTACCAGCTGCGCCACACTGCCACCCCAGCTTCATTACCAGAAGCTCACAACACTGAAATTGTTGATCAGAAGATTTATTGCAACTGAATCACTGGCTTTCTGTACATCATAATGAGGCTACTTAACAGGAGCATTATTTAGGCAACATCTATTCATACAATACTTCTACTTTCATCATGATACAAAGACACAGCTAAGTGTGAGCAATATTTCTCGAAATGTCAGTTCCAAATTTTAAACATAAAAATTTGAAACTTGTGGTTTTTGAACCGTAACTGATATAATGCAGGAACACTACAGCTAAGGTTTGCTTAATGTGCTTCCACTAACAACTAGAACATAAATTATTCTATAATTTGCTTTCAGTAGTACTAAAAGGACACCCTTAGTCCTGTTCAAAATAGAGTTACATGGTCTCTCAAGTGCACCTGACAGCAGCTTGGTTTAAGTCTCACTGTTAATACGGCCCCCACGAGTGCACTGGGCTTCAGTCCAGAGTTTTCTCCTCAAGTCTCTTTGTAGTGTTACTTTTAAAAATTAAGAATGATGGTGTAAAACTGGGCATTCGATACGTGTTGGTGAATAATCTAGCCTGCATGTGGCAGAGAGTAGCCCTGAGATCCCAGCTATGTTATTCGTGACAGATGTGGGCGTAGCGGTAGAGTTGCTGCCTTACAGAGCCGGAGACCCGGGGTTGATCCCGACTATGGGTGCTGTCTGTACGGAGTTTGTACGTTCTCCCCGTGACCGCGTGGGTTTTCTCTGAGATCTTCGGTTTCCTCCCACGCTCCAAAGACGTACAGGTATGTAGGTTAATTGGCTTGATGTATGTGTAAAAATTGTCCCTAGGGGTGTGTGTAGGATAGTGTTAGTGTGCGGGGATTGCTGGTCAGTGCGGACTTGGTGGGCCGAAGGGCCTGTTTCCACACGGTTTCTCTAAACTAAACTAAACAAAATTTGATTTTTTAGTGTTTTTTACAATTTTCAACAGATAAAATCAGGTCACAGAGAACCGAAGTAACTCAGAAAGTCAGGCAGCATCTCTGGAGAACATGTTCGCTTCAGATACTGCCTGACCTGCTGAGTGTTTCCAGTTTTTTTTGTTTTTATCTCAAACTTGTTTGATTATCATTTCCGATATCACAACCGTTGGCATTTCAAACATACAATTGTGATGTTGAGTAAACTGTGATAGAGATTTAAATCCGTCATTTCTTTCACAGTAAGTGTGGATCCCTTTAAGGAGAAAGGATGGATAAGGAATAGAAGGCAGGGTTAATGCGGAGAGATAAAAAAGGATGGGAGAACACTTTGGTGGAGCAAGACAACATATTAGACCTGGTTTATCTCTTAACATGTTGCTGGAATAAAAGGTCAGGTTTACTGTTTCTCTAGAGTGTTTAATTGTCATATGCACTCTGACTGGAACTAAATATTCTTACATTATGCAGCTTTAGGCACATTAACACAACAAATAAACAATGATACAATAAATTACCAGTTATGCTAGATTACCATACCTAATAGGGGTGGGAGATTGCAACCTTCACGTGGTCCGCCCTGTTTCGACGAATGCAA
Source organism: Amblyraja radiata (assembly GCF_010909765.2). NCBI lineage: Eukaryota > Metazoa > Chordata > Chondrichthyes > Rajiformes > Rajidae > Amblyraja > Amblyraja radiata. Next base: position 11,480,706 of record NC_045989.1, read on the forward strand.
TCAACCTGGCGTGCACAATCAAGTAAGATCAAATAGAACAAGTTGTCCTACAACTTTAGGCTGTGCACGCCATACACAAGAAGAAGACCATACCTAATAGTTGAGCCCAAAAGGACACAGTGAACGTCATGAAAACAGTCCATTGTAGTGTGTTGCTGAGGTAGACATGGGTTAGGGTTACGCAGGGTGATTCATGAGCCTGATGGTTGATGAGAAGATGTTGTTCTTGATCCTGGAAGTAATGGTGCTCAGGCTCCTGTACTTTCCTCCTGATGGTAACAGCGAGACAGGAGCGTGGCCGGGCTGGTGCGGGTCTTTGATGATGATTGCTGTCTTCTCTGCTTCACCTTTGTGAGTGGATTTAAGCTTCACTCTGGTGCTGTGTAGCTTCACTCATCTCTGGCTGTTACTCAATGAACTGATCCAACTGGCTCAATAAGGTGCAGTGAATCAATAAGTAACGGCAAGTCTACCTTCTTGAACAATTTGGTCTCATCCATTCATGGAGTGCCTACAATTAATCAGCAAGGATATCAAGTGCAGCAAAGTTAGCTGCCACACCTGGTATTTTCCTTCCACTTCTGCATTTGGGGTATGATGTAAGGCATATTTTGACCCCTTGAAATCTCTTCAAATGAATCCATCAAGTTAAAAAGGTTTAGGCAAGCATTGCCTCATCCAGAAAACAGCCAGAACTCAACTGTGAGCCACAGTGAAACTCAAGCTGCTGTAGATGTTGAGCAAGAAATGTTAGTTCATCAGGCCGAAATAGCAAGGCTCTGGAGTCATTGGCAGGTCCTTTAGTAACAGATAATAATACGGTTCCTTGGAAGTAAGTATTTTTTGGAACAGATCTCAAGCTGGCCATGTCTTCACCAATCCACACATGTTGTGGCTCCACAAAAGTACCAGCGTTCTTTCCCCCGCATACCTCTCTAAACTTGTACTGCTATGTGGACCGGTCTTGGTTTATTTGGTAAACACAATCATCTTTCTTTTATATAAAAGAGAAAACGTTTGAGGCGCTAAGCAGGGTTGAGATGGAAAATAAAGGCAAGTCTATATGGCAGAGTGCAGCATACACTTCATCACGACAAGCCTGTTATTTAAAGGAGCCTTTTCATGGATTGGAAAGAACTGAGAAACAACAGATTAAAAAGCAAAGAAGACACAAGAAACCGCAGCTTCTGCAAACTTGAATAAAAAGACAGCATCTGTCGAGGGAATAGGCAGATGAGTTTTGGCCGGGACCTTCATCAGACTGATGGAGTTGTGGGGAAGGTGAGGAACCGACCTCATCGGTGAGAGGGGTGGTGGAAGGTGACAGGCTCTGTGATTGCCCACTGCTGATCCGGTTATCTCCCATCCAAAACAGCGTTGGGTTCTAGCGTGACACCCGTCACTGTTGGTCTTGCCATCTGACAACCTGTCCAAGCCTTACTACTTTCAAAGCTCTCCTCCTCTGCGTATCGCTCCACAATTTTTCCGTTCTTGGAATTCACCCTCTGATGCACTTTATCAGTTTATTTATTCATGTGTGTATATATTTATATAATGGCATATGGACACACTGATCTGTTCTGTATTCATGCCTACTATGTTCTGGTGTGCTGAAGCAAAGCAAGAATTTCATTGCCCTATCTGGGACTCTCTTGAACTCTCTTGAACTCTTGATCATCCCATGTTTTTAGTCACTTCACAAATGACCACCATGCCTTCAGCTTCCCCTGAGTTCTATAATTCCTTCACTAAAGCGAACTACAAAAAAAAATCTAGCTGTTCTTGCACATGAACCACAAAAATATCCACTAATGGTCCTATAAAACCATGTGATAATTTAGTTATGTGACGGATATGAAATTAATGGAACTCGTTTGTTGCCGGCTTTCTAATGGTTAATCTGATCCCATTCCCTGTTTTCAGGGTTAGAACAACATTTGCGGTTTTGTGCGTAATTCTTTCAGGGAGTCCACAAGAAGTTTTTCTAATTCATAGCTTGCGACTACTTTCCATCGCCAGTGGGTCTCCATATTGTCCATGATTAAGTCTGACAGCTGGAATAGCAACCTGTGCCCAAATGATTCATCAGATAGAACAAAGGAGCAAATCAAACCTCACTTCCCACACAGTGGCGTCTTCATGGTTCGTTCTGACAATGTTTCGGAGAAGTTTTGTTTTCTTTTCTTGAACTTCCACAGCTGTTTTATGGATCTTTGTAAGATGTTGCGATGATCCTCAGATCTCATACATGGGTGGTGAGGGGAGTGGGTGGAGAGGCAGTGTCTGATATTAAATCATGAAGGGGCATATTGCTCACCGCTTGCTACTGACCAGGCACCAAGCAGATGAGCAAAGTATTTGGACTTCACACAAGTCATTATTCCACTGAAACCTCCAAAAGGCAGAGTTTCTGAAGGTGCATTAGCAAAGCCAAATGACATCTCACAATGGGTCTATTGTGTAAAATGCACAGCATGGCTTGGTCTCATCCTGAAGTTCTGAGGCCGAGTTACCAAGCATCTTGTGGGATAATGCAAGAAGCAATATTAATAATAGATATACCATCTTATAGTGGTATAAGTGATTGGAGATGCTGGAGCAAAAAAAATCGAAAGCAGCTAGAGGAACTCGACAGCATCTACAGAAGGAAATGGACAGTTCTTCAGATTAAGACCCTTCATACTCTCTCCTCCTGTATGCTAAGTGACATTCCTCAGCAGGCAGCTACGGATGACTTGACACAGTAACACAGTGGCACTGAGCTTGCTTCCTCTTGATGAGTCTTCTCCAAAGTTGGATGAGGAGTCGGAAATGCTAACTCACATTCTTTCTCCAAAGATGTTGCTTGACCTGCTGAGTGTAATAGCTGCCGTATGAAATTCCTACCTAACTTATCAGATACAGCATTGATGTTTCCCCTGCCTGCGATATTCCACACCAGGGAACAAAGGCTCAAAATAAGAGGTCGGCCATTCAGAGATGAGAAGAATTCTCTCTGCCCAAGGCGTAACTTTTTCACACAGAGGGTGGTGGGTGTATGGAACTAGCTTCCAGAGGAAGTAGTTGAGGCTAGGACTATACCATTGTTTAAGAAACAGTTGGACAGGTACATGGAAAGGACAGGTTAGGAGGGTTATGGACCAAGCACAGGCAAGCGGGACTAGGGTAGCTGGGACATTGTTGGCCGGTGTGAGTGAGTTGGGCCAAAGGGCCTATTTCCACACTGTATCACTCTATGGCTTTATCTCTCTCTAAGGGTAGTAGATCTTTGTAATTCTTTACCCAAAAGGACTGTGAAGGCTCAATCACTGAGTATGTTCAAGAGATACATTGATTTTTAGATATTAGAAGTAGAAATAAGGAACTGTGGATGCTGGAGTAACTCAGCGGGTGAGACAGCATCTCTGGAGAACATTGACAGGTGACGTTTCACCCTTCTTCAGACTGATTTATAGGTGACCATTCAGGTTGGAAACCTTCTTCAAACTGATTGATAGGTGACGTTTTGGGATCGGGACCCTTCTTCGGTCTGAAGAAGGATCCCAACCTGAAACATTACCTATCCATGTTCTCCAGTGATGCTGCCTAACCCGCCAAATTACTCCAGCAATTGTATCAACTTTTAGATATCAATAAATCAAGAAATTAGAGGTTTCCAGCATTTTCTTTTTTCCCCCCAAATTATCAGCATCTGCAGTTTTTTAATTTTCATCGTATCAAATGAGGGGGCAGACACAAGGAGGAAATGGCCTACTCCTGCTTTTATTTCTTATGTTTTTATCTGATTATTACTATATTGTAGTTTGCATTTTTAAATTGCTACTATGTTTTACAGTAGAAATCAAAGATCTTTGGTAAAAGACAAGTGAAATGCACTCTAATTTTGTGAATGGGATTCCTATACCACCATTGTCCACCTGAGGACAGCAGTGAGCCAAGACAAGTGCAAATGAGTCATTTGGAAATAAATTAAATTACACTGGAAACATAATTGAAATGAAATTAGAAGCGAAAGAAACTTAAATCAGTAATTATGCAAATGTTGCAGAGATAAATACAGAGCAGGGAATTAATTAGGCACACCTTTATAAATGGTAAGGATGATTAAATCATTGAATGAGAACATGAACTATATGGAGGGCTACAGCCATAAATTTTAAATTAGAATTAACTTAAATAAAGACATCAAATTAACTTAAGAGGATAAGAAAAAAACGGGAGCAGGAATAGGCTATTCAGTCCTTCAAGCCTAGCCTACCATTCACTTTGATCATGGCTGATCTGTCCCATGGCTCATCTGCTCTTCCGGACCAGCTCTCAATTCCCTCAGCTTCCAAATATTTATCTACCTTATCTTTGACTATCCCCAATGATTTAACCTTCACAGCCATCCAGGGTGGAGAATTCCAGAGATTATGAAAAGTGATATCTTGGCAGATGTCAACATCTCCTTACCCAGGTAGAGAGAGACTGGCTAATCGATATCTGTAAGTCTCTTGTGTCTCCAGACAACTCAGTTGTCCAGATTGAGACCTCTTCACTGCCATGGTCACCAAGGCATGGTCCACTCCAGGTGTTTTGTGACACTCAGACGCCTGAGCGATTTTTCTGTATGACATTTCTTCTAACAATTTCTCTAAACTCTTTGCCTTGACCACACAACCTCTTTTGGAAGGGGAAGGGGAAGGGGAGGAGAAGGGGGTGGGGGAGGGGGAGGGGGGGAAGGTGAAGGGGAGGGGGAGGGGGAAGGGGAAGGGGAGGGGAAGGGGAGGGGGAGGGGGGGGGGAAGGGGAGGGGGAGGGGAGGGGGGAGGGGGGGGGGGGGGGGAAGGGGCGGGGGAAGGGGCGGGGGGGAGGGGGGGGGGGGGGGGAGGGGGGAGGGGAGGGGGAGGGGGAAGGGGAAGGGGAAGGGGAAGGGGAAGGGGGAGGAGAAGGGGGAGGAGAAGGGGGATGGGGGGAGGGGGGAAGGGGAAGGGGAAGGGGAGGAGAAGGGGGATGGGGGGAAGGGGAAGGGGGAGGAGAAGGGGGAGGGGGAGGGGAAGGGGAAGGGGAAGGGGAAGGGGAGGAGAAGGGGGAGGGGGAAGGGGAAGGGGAGGAGAAGGGGGAGGAGAAGGGGGAGGGGAAGGGGGAGGAGAAGGGGGATGGGGGGAGGGGGAAGGGGAAGGGGAGGAGAAGGGGAGGGGAGGGGGAGGAGAAGGGGGATGGGGGGAAGGGGAAGGGGAAGGGGAGGAGAAGGGGGAGGGGGAGGGGAAGGGGAAGGGGAGGAGAAGGGGTAGAAGGGGAGGGGGAGGAGAAGGGGGAGGGGAAGGGGAGGGGGAAGGGGGAAGGGGAAGGGGCAGGGAAGGGTTGGGAGGAGGGGAGGGGGAGGGGGAGGGGGAGGGGGAGGGGGAAGGGGAGGAGAAGGGGGATGCAATGATTGACACGGACTGTCCAATGACAATAGGGAGCGGGGGCGGGCCGTACGTGTAGACCAATAGGGAGGCGTTAATGCGGCAGCTGCCAATGCGAGGCGCGGGATTTGAACGGGCGGGCGGCGGTTGGCGGGGGGGTGGGCGCGGCGCGCGGCCACAGTGAGAGGCGACGGCGAGGGGGGGAGAGAGGGAGAAGCATGAAGACGGCGTGAGTACCGGGGCCCGTCTGTCTGTCTGTCCCGTTCCTGTCTCCACTCGGCGTGTGGGGGCCACGGCCGCTCCCGGGCCCTCAATACCTTCCGGCGCCGCGCTTCTTCCCACCCGGCTAATTGTTTAAACTAGCGGGCAGAACTAAACCGTCCTCTCTCCATTCTCTGGTCGCTAGCGGTTTACCTGCTAACTTGAGATCTAAGATCTTTGCTGCTAACGATCAGTGTTTCCCCTTAACTTTTAACAACCATTGGTCATTGATTTATTAAGCTTTTTAAACCAACAGACATGAGAGTGAAGAGATCACAGTTTCACTGATTTTAAAAAGTGATTTCTTACCTAAAATGCCCAAAAATGTTAAAAAGGCAACGTTATAAATCAATGACCACTGGTTAAAAAAGTAAAATTAATTAAAAATAGCTTCAGTTTGCCTGTTTAAGCTAGTGATCACCTAGCTTTTTAACCACTGCCATTTCGGTTAACTGTTTAAACACATGGTCGCCAATTTTTTTAATCGTTGAACTTTAGGTAGCTTTTTCTTTATGTTAGTTAACTAAATGTTCACTTGTAAATATGAATAGTTTTGTTTTGCTATAAGGGGGGATGTATATAACAAGTAGGCCCATTTGACACCTCTAGTCTACTCTGCCACCCATTAAGACCGAGGCCGATCTTCAGCTACACTTTGTTCACTCTGTAACCCCCCCTAATATTCATTGATTCCTTTAATATCTAGAAATATATTGATTTCAAATTTGAATGTAATCGATGATGGAGCTCCATGGTATTCTATGATCGAGAATCCAAAGATCCACCAGCCTTTGTTTACATTGTGTTTCATCGTATGATCAGAAGTTATGCCTCTGGATGGATGGTAGAGAGCACTTTTTCTCATTTTCTTAAAGCAAGTTATCTTCGAACTGGGAACAAATGGCACCATCCGGTATTTAAATAGTATCTTGAATGAACTGACGTATCAGCAGGATAATATGTTGTTCCATTCCCCTATGGTGTGACTTCCTACTGAATAATTAACTTTTTATCTACTTTGGTCACTCACATGAGTTCCCTTTTTTTCAGAAACAAAGTCTGGTTTAATGTTTTGCGTTTATAAAGCACTTTTAGTTAGTGAAGCAACCTAACAATAAAGGGTAAAAAGGGAGGCCAGTATTTGAAAAAACAAAGTGCTGGAGTAACTCAGCGGGTCAGACAGCATCTCTGGAGAACATGGATTGGTGATGTTCTGGGTCGGGACCAATCTTTAGACCGATTGGGTAGGGAGGAGGGAAAGAGAAGATATGGGACAAGGAGTAGGTTGATGCTGGTGAGTACAGTTTTTTGATAGGTAAATGGTAACCTATTGAGTGTCTGCAAAAGGCCTCCTGGTTTCTAACCATTTTCACTCATCTTCCCATTTACATTCTGACCTTTCTGTCCTGGGCTGCCTCCATTGCCAGAGCGAGGCCACATGCAAACTGGAAAAACAGTGCTGCACATTCTGCTTTGGTACTTTACAGCCCGACAGGATGAAAGTAAAACCTCGCAGGCTAGTTTTTTGGCATCTAATGACTGAGTGGTGGGAGCCAAATTAATAACTTTCCAAATTGATAAATAACTGGAAAATTGGCGAGACAAGGAATGAGTAGGGAGAATGGGATTAATTGGAAGACAGAATGTCCATCTTATCATTCTGTTATGTGACAAATTATTTGATTTGCATATACTTGTTGCAATGACGACATCGTGTTTTCTGTTACATAGTTCTTAAGTGCTGTGTAATTTTAGGAATGCTGTTGAGTACAATGTGGATGTGTCCCTTGGATTCCTGGGCATATTTTCATATATAATTTGCATTTGCCTGCCTTATCTTCTACCAATGAGCGTTTCTTATTTTAGAATTTATTCAATGATGAAGAAGCAGTATACGTGGTTATTTGTGAAGGCCTCAAAATTTACATAAGATTTGATCATATGGAAGCAAATAATAGAGCATTATTGGGGTTTGAAGCAAATCCTTGTACCTAGGATATGTGAATCTACATTCTACGTTACAGATTTCATTCACGATACACAAGATAATCTGGTGGTCAAGGGTGTGGGGGGGTATTAGTAGTTGGGTGTCTTGAATTCAATGACCATGTCACTTTGTTGCATTCGCTACCATATCAAGTTGCCTGGAGTAATGATGTTTGCCTTATGCCTAATCCTGCCTTTTAGAACAGCCAAGTCCATAGGTACCTGGAGATTTTGTCATTTTAATTAAAGGATTCTAGTATTGGAACAACAGCTGTTCTCTTTACAAGGACTGTAATCAGTTAACACTGGTGGTCCTAGAAACCAACTGATATTTATACAGGAAAAAAAGACATCATCTCTGGAGAATATGGATAGGTGACGTTTCGTGTCGGGGCCCATCTTCAGGTTGATTGTGGTGGAGGATGCGGAAAGCTGGAAGAGGAGAGGCAAGACAAAGCCTGGCGAGTGATAGATGGAGACACGTTAGGAAAGTATTTAATAGGCAGATGGTTGGACGAAGCTCAGAAGTAAAAAGACAAAAGGTGTGAGATAAGGATAGAAGAAGTCTGATTTGAGAAGTCTGAGGAAGTGTTTGTTTTTGTTTTTATTTTGTAAATCGGCATCTAGTTCCTTGTTCCTCTCTTTATAAAAGATTGTATATTAGGTTTGCTTTTGCACATTTGATGTTGTCTTAGGCAGTCCCACCGTTTGAGGAGACTTGCTTCCATTTCTGATGAAATGGGCAAATGGTTAATGTACAAGGAGGTTGCATACCTTCCACTTTATGATGGTGTTTGTGTGCACTTGATGCATGGATTGGAGTTTGGATTCATTGATTTCAAGGATGCAATGCAAATGCAAGGATGACATTGAATCATTTCCCCTTTCCTAACTAGAATTTTTTTCCAATTACATAATTTGGTCTGTATTGTCTATTGTAAGAGTCTGGTGTCAGCCATTCAAATGATGAGGTGTTTCACTGAGATGATATATGATGTTTTTACTAGGGTTTCAGTGCTGCCGATTTTGCCCTTCCAGTAGACAAGGTTTTTGCAGAGATGATGTTGGTGGTATCTTTCCGATGCCTGTCACAGATGATCCAGATCATGGAAGCATATAAGAGAGCCAGGATCACCACAGCCCATTAGGCCATGAGTTTTGCAATGTCTGAAGTTTAATTCCTCAATCGACCAAGGGTTAGATTGGCCCACTGAAAGCACTGGTGAATTTAGTCACTGGTGTCTGCCTTTGAGAGCTGGCTCCAGATAGATGAAAAATAATCTGTTTTCCTGAGTCTTGCCATGAACCTTTATTGTTGGAGGGTGGTATTTATAGCCTGAGCAGGTTGATCGGTAAAGTGTTTTATCTTTTCATTGTTAAATGCAAGGCCCATCTTGTGCTTCAGTGAATTTGTCTTCAATGACTGAAGCTTGTCCTCTGAGTTTGTCCACATGCTTCAAACTGGTTTTGGAGTGCAGTCGCCGTGAATTGAACAGTTCTTTATTAGTTCTGAAGGTTAACTGGACATGCAGGAAGTTTGTTGAAGGCGAGATATAGCATTGCCTTGAGAAAGATTGCAAAAAGTGCTGGATAATGATGTAGCCTTGCTGTCAATCGTCGTCACTGTGATTGGTTCATCTGAGTTCTGCCATTATTCAGCGAAAGATTTATACAACCATCACGCGTGATCTTTCCTCCAGTCCCTTGGAGATAGAGTACTATTACAACAGCAGCAGCTCTGTCAACTCTTTAAAAGAAAGTAAGATCATTAAAAATTGGTTCTCTCCAGTAGTACTGTGGATGGTATTTACAAACTCAGCATTTTGAAGGAATAAAACATTGATGGGTTAATATGGATTTTCTCCCCACTTTGCATTGGCCATAACCAGAAATGGTGTGGCTATAATTTGTAAACAATTGCATGTGTTTTGGCAGGTTCATTTTGGCCAGCCTTTGATCCTTCACCGATACCTTCTGTAAATGAGAACCATGTGCAGAAACTGCTTCCCAACCAAACACAACCCACACAAAACCATGTATAAATGGAACTAAATTGGCAAAACTGAATGTCTATTTCTATGGGTGAAGCTTAGTACTGACAGTCTTCAGCCCAAAACGTTAAATCTTTCTCTTTCCACAAATGCGACCCGACCTGAGTACAGTGTACAATTTCGGCCACCTTACTATAAGAAGAATGTCATTAAACTGGAATCAGTGCAGAAAATATTTGCGAGGATGTTGGGAGTTTGACGATTTGAAATGAGGATGGGCTGGGTCATTATTCTATGGAGCGTATGAAGCTGAGTGGAGAACTTATAGAGATTTATACATGCTGAGGGCACAGTGGAGTCAAGTACACCGTACATGTGTATATGACAATAAACTTCTCTTGAATTTATCCTGTTATCACTTTTTATTTGCTTGCAGCAACTACAATGTGCTTGTTTATCCCATTTGTTGTGATGCATCCCCAGTGAATCCTGTTCTTATTTTCAATCTAAGTTTTTATTTTCTGTTATTCTCCTCCAAAACTAGTCAGAATGTCAAACCTTGCTTTACCTGCGTTTTTTCTACATTATTTGCCACCCATGTCTTGTTGCTTTCAGTTCCTATCATTTTTTTTTATAAAACAACGAGATTCGTTGTAGTGAATTGTTAAGGTTTCTACAACAAGAATTCCTAACCTGCAACTTCCAACTTGAAGGCTGAGAGCAGTGCCAATGTAGGAATGCGACTACATATTTGCCATTTCCCTGACAAGCTGTGCACTATCCTGACCAGGAAATGAATTGCTGGTATTCATTAATTGAGTCTAAATTCTGTTACTCCTACTAAAACTGAACAAATATTTTTGCAAACAAACAAGAGATTCACCATTACCATTGAAAGGACATTTAACAGCGGACATTAAATGCTCAGCTCGCCACCAATACCTGCATTGATTAAATCAATTAATTCCCGATTTTGTTGTTAACTAGATCCGCCATAATTTTTAAGATTACATCCACTTGTTCTGGCTCCACTAATGATAGAAAGTGTTTTGTTTACCTAACCTACCAATAACTGAATCAATCAAATAATCTTGTGGCCTTATTAATTCAAGGTTATACAAGTCATGTTTGTGCAGTTGACATTTCCCTGCACTGCATTCTATGTGTCATAGTTTTGCACACTTGTGTTGCATGGTAAGCTTCTCTTGTTCACTGCCTCACCTCGGTCACCGTGCAAGCTTTGATAAAGAAATGGAATGTAGAATACTTGTAACAAGCCCTTGGACAGAAACTGCTAGAAGGGGATAAAAAGGAAATGACAAATAGGGCAGCACTAACTCATTTGTAGCACCTAGTTCTAAGTCTTCTAAGTTGGCTGCAAGTAACTTAGCTGCTGATTGTATGGCTGTAGATTTGTCCACATTCTTTGTAGATAAATAATGCACTGCATTGCTTGTGGCATTTGGTTAGAGCTGGCTGTGGTATATACTGCTGTTATTCTCAATGCAATATACTAGTCATTACTTGGCCAATTATGAAGGGTGCTTCTGCATAAAAACATTTGTTATTGGGGATTGTAAGACATTCTTAATATTGTTTTGTTCTAGCTTTGCTTAGACATGGCTAACAGAATGTAAAAGCTAATGTCAATGTTTTTGTTCAGATATAGTCAACTAATCTTGTATAGTAGATCATCTGCATTCACAAGTCCTCCTCGTCTTTCCTAAATATGATGTATTACTCAAAGAATCCTTCTGACGGGAGGTATTTCAAATGAGCATGTAATAGCATATAGGCAGAAAGTAATTTAATTTAATATGTCCATTTTATGCCCTATACATCACTGCCTAGTTTTGTTGGAACCCAATTACATCATTAATGCTGAAGTGTTGACAATTGGGACCATGTCCCAAAATTAACTACTTCTCCTTCAGTGGCTGGCTTATCCAACATGTATCCCAGCCAAATTGTGCTATCGTTATAGATCTATGTTTACTTGTTCTGATTTATTGTTTTTCTTTTCATGTGTTTTTGGAATTTGTGGTTTGCTAGTTAGGCCAGCATCCTTATTTGTGCTTGAACTGAATGGTACAATTAAGAGACAGTTTAAACATTGATTTGGGTCTGGATTTTAAAAAAGGCAGCTTTTAGAAATTGACCAGATAGGTTTTTATGCCTTTTACAATCACCATCACATTAGCTTAATAAAATCCAGAATTAACTAGTTTCAATTCCTCAACTGCTGTGCGCTTGTCACAAAGTTATTGAGCCTGATCAATACATTACCAATCCAGTAAACTGCCACAACTGTGCTATGCTGCATACAACAATAGTGGATTTGTGTTCATAAATCCATCCTCTATGAAGAATGTATAATATTGTCTTCCTAAATGTAATATGCTTTCAAATTAAAACAGTATTTATTGTGAAGTTATTTGAGCCATCTTGCCTGATGGAATCTAATTCTAATTTTGATTTGGTTAAATCTTGTCCTAGACGGCTGCAGACACCTAGACGGCCAGGAAAGAAGCCATCAAATAATCGCCCCAAGGATCCAGTTGGCGTAAGTTCTAGGAAAACATTTGTTTCCAGATTAATTAAGCTACCATCAGATTATTTGAAATGGTTTTGAAATAATTTGTTCCTGCATTGATTAAGGTCGTAAGAACTTTCCAATTTAACGTGTTTTCACATTATCCTAGTTGGTATAGGGCAGTGTTAATGTGCGGGGATCGCTGGTGGGCCGAAAGGGCCTGTTTCCACGCTGTATCTCTAAAATAAAATAAACTAAATCCAGCCTTTCTCATTGATATTTGCTGAGGGGAAGCAACTCTTTCCGGAGCAGAAAGTTGAATGATTATATTAGTCGGGTAATAAAGTGAATAAATCCAAAAAGCCCCTCCATCTGATGTATATAAGACTGTCCACAAGCCTTTAATAAATTATCACGTTCCAATTGGAATTGGGGATATGGGGCATAAAACTTTTTAAAATAAATGCAGATGATGTGAAATTTCGAAATGGTGAAGGAGATTGTATTGACGGAGCACGGGCTGTTGGAATGGTCAGGTTTGTGGTAGATGAAAATCAAATGTGCAATGGGTTTCTGAAGGGTGAACGAGAAGGTTCTCAAATGGCACCGTTAAGCCAGTTGCATGTAAATCTCATGAATTTGGCAGTAAAAGTAAATTTTGTTATATATTTGAAAATAAAAAGGCTGTTGGATATTAGGCATAGAATATGTTGTGACTTGGCTCATGACTCATAATATGAGTGACACTGATCTACAGAATATAAAGCTTGAATGAAAAGCGAGTTCGGTATTCCGAAAAACGCAAGAAATCGTAAGATTTGTCTAAGGTCACTCACTAAAGAAAAAGCGAATGAGGCGCTGACTATAAACGGTGTAAATTCTTATCTTTATTCATGATTTATGTGTAAAATTATATTTAATCTGAGGAACGGAGGTGCCAGGTAGCGGGAGAGTTGTGTGTAACAGCGAGATGGAGGGGGCAGATGCGAGTGGGAGACGGGGAGACTGGTCCGGCGGAGAGACATTCTCAGCAGCTGCACACACACAGACACGCGCCTCATCTGCAGTCAGGATCGAACCCGTGTCCCCAGGTGCCGCACGCGCTGCCAAACCGCCACTGGCCTGTCCCCGCCTGGGGGGGGCAGCCGGAGATTTCCGGACCAACAGGACACTGGCCCAGAGCAGTGGCTCCCAGGCCCACAGCCAGCGCGGAGAAGCGCCAACCCCAGCTCGATTCCGCCTGCCCCATCGAGTCAACCGACAGCTGGAGCCAGAGCACCCCGCACCGGCTGCAAGTCCGGGGTTGCCACAGCTCCAGGCAGCCGAGTTGGAGCCAGCGCCCCTCCCCGCGAATGTCCTGGGCTGCCAGCACCGCACCAGCCCAGGGTCACCTCGGACTGGGAGGGGACGGCTCAGCAGCAACTCAACAGCGCCGAAGACCCAGGCCCGACTCTGACCACGGACGAAACACAGGTCTACACACAACGCAACACCACAGTTGCCGAGAATGACCACAGCTGCTAGCGAGTGACCTATGACCTGGGCATGCGCAGTTGGAATACTGAACTCGCATATTGCTAAATTTAAAGTGCTGGATCAGCTTGGCCTTGAGCAATGTCCATATGTGGCCTTTGTGTTGTATACGTTACGTTAAGAATCCAGGAATAAACCATCTTGGTTGTTTTCAGTGAGGATTCGTGGTTACTTGAATTCACTTAAAGCAGAGAAGGTTTAGAGATTTGCCAGGTTTTTAAATCATAAAATATTTATATAAAGTCAATAACAAAATGATGATTCCTTGAGTGAAAGGCCGATTCTAAGTAGGGATACTAAAGGTGAGTGGCAAAACAACAAAAGTTAAAGCTTGGAATGCCCCACATGGTTTTATGATTTTATATAAGCTATCAAAAGCAAATTGGATGAATACTTGAAGAAGGAGATAAAACATCATGGATCGAGGCAAAGCGGAGGGTTCAATTGGATTGAATTTTAAATGAGCCAATAACTGGTCAGAATATGTTATTTTCCATACTATATGATTGTCTTTTGTTTTCAGACCTATCAGCGTGCTGTGAATAGCAAATGCTAGATTTCTAAAACTGTTTGAATTTGCATTCTGTATTTGGGAATGCTTTTGTTATATATTTGACAATTAACCCTTTGGATTCTCTTGATCCTGTGTTTTGGGGATTCAGCTACATAGAGTAATGCGTTAAATTAGAACTTGTGCTTTTTTTTTAAATAATAATTTCTTGGCATTCACATTGGTTGACAGGTGTATTGTCGTGTACGCCCACTGACTGCAGGTGATGATGCATGTTGTGTTGAAGTTATCAGTAATACCACAATACAGCTTCATCCTCCTGATGGGATTAAAGTCAACAGAAATGGAGAATTCAAAGAGGTAACTTGAAATATGACGCTGCATGCGATAATCTCTTATTTGTGGACATTTCTGCGGTGTGATATTAAATTTTATGATTCCATTTTTAGATGCAGTATTCTTTTAAAGAAGTGTTTGGTGCCTATACTACTCAGAAGGAACTATTCAATGTTGTTGCACAGCCCCTAGTAGAAGATTTGATTCATGGCAAAAATGGTATGTCTGTTAGGTGATATAATACATGATAGTTTCACCGTTTTAACACCAGGAATACAACCATGATTTTTGTCAATGTAAGGAAGTTTCAATATTAACGCATCTGCTTAAACTATAAACTTATATAGTGAATTTTCACATGGTCTACAATTGGAGTTCTGAACCAGATTTAAATCTTTCAAAATCCACTTATTGGTGCTTAATGACATAATTTTCACATTATCTGGATTTGTACAGTTTTGCTTACTACATAAATATCCAATTTCTCAAAATTGAATGTGGCACAGTTTTCCTTTCTAATGTAGTTATGGTAGGGGGGAGGGAAGTGTTGCTGTACATAACTGCATGCTGGTTGTCCATCAGGGCTCCTGTTTACTTATGGTGTTACTGGAAGTGGAAAAACGCACACAATGACGGGGTCTCCTGGCGATGGAGGTCTTCTGCCCCGGTGCCTGGACATGATCTTTTGCAGCATTGGACCATTCCAAGCAAAGCGCTATGTAAGTATTACTGTTTAACAACATCCAAAAGTACTTTATCAGAGAGGGAGCACACAAAAACAGGCATGGAAAGGTAAGCTAAAAATCACTGGTTTTGGCAAAGTTCTTGTAAATGTTATTTGCGACCCCTCTCGGCACAATCGCACCTTTCTGTAGTATGATAATAACAGTATGCGATTATACATATGGTCTAACTAGTGTTTTGACGGAAGTCTAGCATCACCTCTCTCATCTCACTGTGTTGTGCAGCTAATAAAGTGTTTGGAATGCCACCATTTCCATCCGCTTCATTACCTTCAGGGATCTGTGCCTTTAATGTTTCCTTCATTTAAATTTGCTATTCTATCATTAATTGTACATAGCCTTGGCCTATTTAGATTCTCCCAATGTTTTGCCATGTACTTGCTCATTTTGAGTTTCATTTTGCACGACTAATCAGTCGATTGATATATTTTTGCAAACTACACATTTTTTACGTGATCTGACCTATTGGTAACCACGTAGACAATTGTGCCAATCAGCAAACTTCTTTAATCATGCCCTCAGCAACTTGTGCCTAAAATCATTGACATGTGGCACAAAAAACAAGGGTCCTAGCTCTTAGGTTAATGAGTAAGAATTATTGGTTAAGTTGGCGTCAATGTTGCACTTTGAAGAGCTGGTCGGCTGCTCATTCTTCAGCCTTGAATTTATCCAAAAATCTTATTAATGTATGCAGACTTAAAAGTTGAGCAACTTAATTTTGGATGATGTATCCAATGTGCAGATTTTCAAACCAGATGATAAGAATGCAATGGAGGTACAGAATGAAGTTGATGCTCTGTTGGAGCGTCAGAAACGAGATTGCCAGCCAACTGCAACTCCGAAGGCCATGTCCTCCAGGTAAATAGA
The DNA here is from genome assembly GCF_010909765.2 of Amblyraja radiata. NCBI lineage: Eukaryota > Metazoa > Chordata > Chondrichthyes > Rajiformes > Rajidae > Amblyraja > Amblyraja radiata. The sequence goes on from NC_045989.1 coordinate 11,496,856, forward strand.
ACACACGCTCGAGTCTTTAAACATGACTCCACAGATGAACACCAGGCCATCATCTCCCAGACTGTTCTGATCTCATCACCTCTGATGACCACCCCATCCACAACCTCAAACCTTCTTGCTCCCCTGTGTCTCCTCTGCCTGCTTTGCAAGATTTGCATAGTCCACAAACAGGTCTCTCCCGGCAGACTCATTGTTTATGCCTGCACTGCACTGCACTGATCTTCTTTCCACATACCTTGATTCCATCCTATTTCCTCTCCACCCCCCTTTTGTCCAGTTCCTCCCAAACTACCTCCAAGACACCTCACACGCCCATCAACTCTACAATATCTTTCAATTTCTAGGCCCCCATTGTCTCATCTTTACCTTGGATGTCCAGTCCCTTTCACCTCCATCCCCCACTAGGAAGGCCTAGAGGTCCTCCGGCTCTTCCTCTAACAGAGACCCAATTGACTTCCCTCTACTAGCACTCTGCCTGGCAGGACTTATACTCGCCCTCAACAACTTCTTTGATTCCCCTTACTTTCTGCAGGTTAAAAGAGAAGTCATGAGTCCCAGCCAAGCCTGCCTTTCCGTTACGTTGAACAGTCCTTGTTTCAAACGTAAACTGGCATTGTCCCCCAACTCTTTCTCTGCTATGCTGATAACTGTATTGGGACTGCCACTTGTGCCGTGATGTCTACTGCAAACCTGCTGACCCCCATGGTAATCATGACTTCCACCCACCCTGCCTCTTTGAAGAAAATCCAGAATATACAATGTTGCTGATTTTCACAAATGCAGATTTATTAATTCTTCCAATGTCATGCAATGGCTACATGGCTGTTGAACAGATTTTTTGGTATTGCACAAAATATTTTTATTGTAACAATGATTTCCACAGGCAGAGGATGGATCCAGAATTTGCAGACATGATTACTGTACCTGAACATTGCAAGGCTGAAGGAGTCGATGAAGACAGCGTGTATAGTCTCTTTGTTTCCTACGTTGAAATCTACAACAACTACCTTTATGATCTTTTGGAAGAAGTATCACAAGATCCAATTAAACCAAAGTAGGTTGCATTAATCTTTTTAATGATATTACTTCTGTTTTAGTTGTGTCTGTCTGCCTTTTGAAAATAACTTCTTACCAGATTAATAACTGCAAAGGTGCTGCTATAGAACCAAGCTGTTTCTCCAAATAAGTTGACTGACTTGTTTTTTTTGGACTTGGGCAACACTGAGATGGGGTAGTGATTTTACATTTATAGTTTATTGTATTTGTTGGGTTTGGAAGTGATGCCAACAGGAATAAAGAGTGTAGAAAGGAACTGCAGATGTTCGTTTATACCAAAAATAGACACAAAGTCCTGGAGTAACACAGCATGTCAGGCGGCATCGCTGGAGAAAAAAGATGCTTTGTGTAGGAACCCTTCTCCAGACATCCTTTTTCTCTAGAGATGCTGCCTGACCCGCTAACTATGCCAGCACTTTGTGTCTTTATTAGGAATAAAGAGATATTTGTTTGCCATGCATGATGGGGACATTGCAGAAGAATCCAAGAAAAGGTGAGGATATATACATGTGAGATCCAACATTGAAATGGAAGTGTGAGAACAATTAACCCAAAGCTTTTCTTGTAGATATGTGTAGCAATGTCACAACATTTTGAGATTTTAAAAATCAAGTCTGCAATTTATCCCATCAGATAAAGCATAAAAATAAGTTTAATTTGACACCTAATTCACTTTCATATCTCAAGTATTTAAAAAGTTATGGCCATTTTCATACTCGGAAATTAGCATCTTGTTCCCTATTGATTTTCTATGGACATAACAAAAAAGCTGTGATCGTGGACAGTCAAAAGCCCATAACTTTCTTAAAAATTAAGAGAACTGAATGAAATTTTCAGTTATCATAGATTGAAGCATTCTGAAACAAATATAAAATAATCTTACTTGGATGACCTGAAATTAAAGCATATAATTAGTTAGTTACCTACTTGTATCTAATTCCAAACTTCAATCACTAGATCTAAACATCTATCCATTTCTTAATAAATGATTAACATTTTTAAATAGCCTAAGTGTCCAAATAATATTCACAAATAATTCACAATAAAACATGATTTTTAAATCTCATTTACATTAATTTATAATCCAAATGGAAGGAATTTAGTGTTTAATTGCTGTAAATTAAAGTCCATTTAAATCAGCTTTCTAGTGGGGTCCTGTGAACGCGCTGGTTTAGAACGTTCACATTGCGGTAGATTTGTGCCCTCAAATGCCCAGAAAAATACTGCGGGATATAATGCGCCCAAAATTAGCTGCTCGCAACATTAAACTTTGTATAAAGGGATCTTAAGAAGCCCTTTTTAACGTAAAAATAAACAGCCTACCTTCCGTTTTCCCTTGTATGAGATCCGGCCGGCGGTCGGGGGTTTAGAGGTTAATTTTTAACCTACTATAACAAGTAAATAAAGCCCTTAAAACTAATAATAGCTCAAGGGAGGGAATCTTCCAGCGATTTTTCGTTAATAATTAACTAGGCTGAAAAACCTCGATTTGAACAGCCTAGGGAAAATCGCGTTTTAAACCCGCCCCCCTCTAAACGGCGCCAAAATCGCGCACACGGGCTGGGACAGATTTTCAGCGACGCTTCAGGTACGTTTTGCAACATACCTAATATGTGATGGTGACCCATCCCAAATGAAACGCCTAATTGCACCTTTTGTGTACAATTCTATTGACTTGGACAGAGCTGAGGGTGACTCCAACCAGTCTTAATGGGAAGCTCTTTGCAGAAGATGGAAATTTTAGTTTCTACAATATTTTCATATTTGCGGTTCACGTTGCACTACATTCAGATTCTAGCGTCGCGTGTAAACTATTTGTTCTTTACTGATTGAAGATCATAATGTAATTTTTGAATTGATAAAACATGATTATCATATTGAGCCTGGCCTTGCAAAAAATAATTCTCATGGCAGTCTGCAATTTACTCCAGCCTAATTAACGATTAAATATATATTTCCCCAACTGCCATGATAGAATTTGAAATTGTCTACAGATTAATCTCCAGACCTGATCTAGTAACATACACATCATATTACTTAAATATTGTTTATAGGAAAATGGGAACGTTATAGTGCTTTTTGTTCTGACTTTGAATTCTCGCTGAGTCTGCATCTTGGAACAAATGATGAGAAGTTGCACTTTACACTGCATAGATCTATGTTACTCTACTTCATATAATACGGGCATAATTACACACAGGTACCATATGCAAAACTTGCATCTCAGTTTTAAATATTTACCCTGATCTTCTATTGATGTATTTACTCTTTGCATAATGTTTTCTTGGTTTTGTGCATGTTTTAATGGGGAATGGTATGCACTATATGGGAAAATACATAACCATGGGGAAATTAGTGAAATATACATATTTGGCCCTTTCTTTGCAAAGATGCTTAAAGATCAATATGATGGAGGCACCAAATCCTAATCCAATAATCCAATTAGGATTTGTTTTAAATTTGGACTAAAATTCAATCACATTTTTAATTTATCTGTCGACTGCTTCATAGTATTAGGTTTTGCCTATGTCCACATTTATCTGATCAGTGAGTGGCCTTTCTGAATTGGAAAATATTGTACCACTATATTTTCACTCTGTGCACTTGCACATAAATGCACACTTTTTTTTGTTCCTTCTCATGACCTGTGCATGCTTCTGGATTGTCATTGGCGAAGGTCATGTTTTGATTTTCCTGCCATTATGCCTTTGAACTCGGATCCAATTCTGCAATTACTCGTGTTATTTGCTGCCTTTGGATTTTTAGTATATCCAAAGATAACATTTGGGGAGATGCAGATTGTTAAAAATGAATGCATCAGGAATGGGTAAAAGAATGTACCTATGGTTTCTGCAGTTGCCCCTTGTCCAAGGTGTGTATATGTAATGACTTGTTTGATCCACAGCTATGGTGCTAATCACTTGTACAACAGGGTAACTTATATTTAAAAACTAGACTAAGTGGGACCCGTTCGGTCCCATGTTCACACGGGAGGGCTGGTACCTGCTGTGCCTTTTTACTTCAACCCAAACCCCCCAAACAACCTTTTGCAGGCATTGCCTTTTTACTTCAACCCAAACCCCCCAAACAACCATTTGCAGGCAGTGCCTTTTTACTTCAACTCAAACAACCATTTGCAGGCAGTGCATTTTTACTTCAAACCAACCATATTTTCATTTTCAAACCACATTAAGGGCACTCACAGTTGAGTAGACATGTGTTCAGTATTATTCAGAGCTCTGAGAGACGTGACCCCCTGACTTCCTCCATCTTGCAGAGACTGAGTGAGGCACACCACTTCCTGGTTTCATAGTCCCTCCTCCCTCCAGCAGGGGCAGCAGAGAGAATGGCAATTAAAAAAAAAAACATTAATATCTCTCTGATTTTTCATCGATCGAAAAAATCCTCTGGTCCAGGAAGGCAGTGGGGGGCTCTGAGTGAGGTGACCAAAAATGACGGCCATAGGTGGCGGCGTTCTCTCAGAAATCACAGCACAGTGAGCCAAAAGCGGTCAAGATCAGACTTTTAGTAATATAGAAGATAACTTAAGCCTTGTGACATTTGTTTGGAATGCTGTGCTTAGGATTTGAAGCAATAAACTATTCCTTTCACAAATTTTATTTAATGACACTGTTGCTTTCACTCTAGTTGTTGAGGTGAGTTTATGATGTGTTTTTCCAGAAGGCTTATGAAGGTGGCTTATTTTCCACCCCATGGTTCTCAATGAAGGTGGGGAAGTAATTGATAAAATGCATCACTTGATGCTCCTGAACACATGTACATTATTGGATTCATATATTGTACATTATTGGCTTCAATAATGGTGGAGAAAGATGGCTATAAAGATTCTTTATTTGGTTTCCTTTCACACATCATAACTAGTTAATATGAACTTGTATTCATAAGGTTCTATATTGAACATTTTAATTACCAATGCAATTCTGAGTATCATTACTTACAAAATGGAGAATCATGCCAAGATAATGTATTGACCAGTGGAAATGACTTTAAATTATCTTGGAGTTGGACAGGGTGTATTTGAGTGTTAAGATATCCTCAGAGTTGTGGTTTATTAAATATTGTATACCTATTTTGGAATACTACTACTTTCTTTCAGCGCACTATTTGGCTTTTCCAAATGTAGGCCATAATCTCCCAAAACTGAAGTTCAAAGCTTTGTTTTCCAAAGGTGCATATTTCACTTCTATGGCTAACAAAATAGCTTTGTGAAAATCATAAGAGAAAAGAATACATTGTGTGAAAATTCAGTGGCAAAACACTATCTAATTTCTGCACAGTTGATTGGATTCAACATGAGTTGATACAATACATGTTCACTTTCCTCTTCCACACACCAACTGCCTAAAAGATGTTTTGCATTGGACCTTTATAACTGTTGCCATGTTTCTTTTTAAGGTGGAACAGTAACGCCACTCCTGTGCGGGACGTTGAGTTCATGTATGTCTCCATAAAATACAAGCTACCTCTGTTAATCAGGGTAATCAGTATAGTCATTGGGTAAAATTAACTGATTGGTCTTTTGTGCTGGTTAATAATGTCCCTTTGGCTAACAGTCCATACTGGCAACCTGCCCAACTAAAGCTGTCTAGTTATTGTGCCCAGTAAATAGTCTCGAGCATGCAATAGAGGCTTTCACTGCTTGCATTAGTGCTTGGGCTGTAGCATGGAAAATCATGCTAGCGCACAGATACATGGCTGTTACGTTGCTGTTTTTTAATTCCTCACTAGTAAGCAATTTGTTTTGTCCTGTTTGTTTAAACAAATATTTAATTATGAAAAGTCTTGAACATTCTCTCCCTTGTCCTTAAAATGCATTATTTATACTACGTAACAAAAATTGAACTACTTGTAGTTATCCATTAGCTTCTGTCATTGTTCTTCAGAATGATATATCTGTCCTTTTCTTTCTGCCATATACACATTGATGGTACTCCTGTGAACCGTTGCAGTTACTATTCAGGCAGTTGAGAACCAGCATCAGAAGCTAAGAAGTAAAACATGCAGCCGCTTGGGACTGCTCCACCATTCAGTGTAATCCAGAATTTATCAGGCATCTTTGACATCTGTTAACTTGGATTTGTGTTGTGCCTTTATGGAGTTTCATGTGATAAAACTTGAGGTTATGTACTTGGGAATCAAAAAGCAGACTATTATATAAATGCAGAGACATAGCAAATGAATAAAATTCAGAGAGATCTGTGTGTTACTATGAATGAATTGCAAAGGGTTAGCATGCAGATATATTACGTGAAGTAGTTTGCAAGACAAATTACATTTATGGCCTTTTATTGCATGGGGATTTGAATCTTAGAACTTTTACACGTACAGGATGTCAATGTCCACATTTTGAGTATCTTACACTACTTTAGTCTCTTTTGAGAGAGGTTCTACTGGTCCACTTTTTTTCCCCCACAACCACCCTTGGTTCCAGAGTTTAGCCGGATTATCTGTTTTGCCGCAACAACAAAAGTCACGGCCTCTGAGTTACTGAGCGGTCCGTCGGGGGCCAAGAGGCTTGCAAAGTCGGCTGTGGGAGCAGCTGCGGCGGCTCTGGCTGGGCCGGAGTTGCAGAGCCCCATCCGTAGGGAGTAAGTTCAACCCGTTGATTGGAATTCCGGCCGCGGAAGTCCCGATGATGTCAAGATTGGTCGCCTCACACGGCCGAGGCCCCACATTTTCGAGGAGATTTCTGGGGAGGGAGGGGGTTTATGAAATTTATGTCCGGATTGGAGAAGGAATCCGTTGCCGGAAAATAGGTGGTGGACCTTTATGAGCATTGGAGGCAGCCCAAAAGAGACTCACCAGGCCAATATCATAGATGAAACGGCAAACCTATCACTACCAGTTAAAAACGTTTTGATCGAGCATACAACTTGCATTCTGGGCTGTATCTTTTGAATTTTTCACTATTTAATTAAAAATTACAAATTTATCTAAATGCATTTCAGAAGCAATTGTGTATATTCATGGATCGACTGGACTTGTATTCACTGGAATTTAGAAAGATGAGATGAGATCTTATAGAAACATATACAATTCTTTAGGCTAGTTGCAGGAAAAATGTTCCCAGTGTTGGGGGAGTCCAGAACCAGGGGTCACAGTTTAAGAATAAGGAGTAGACCATTTAGGACTGAGATGAAGAAAAACCTTTTAACCCAGAGAGTTGTGAATCTGTGGAATTCTCTGCCACAGATGGCTGTGGAGGCTAATTCACTGGATGTTTTCAAGAGTGATATTTAGTTCTTGGGGGTTAACGGAATCAAGGGATATGGGGAGAAAGCGGGAACGGGGTACTGATTTTAGATGATCAGCCATGATCATATTGAATGGCGGTGTTGGCTCGAATGGCCCACTTTTGCACCTATTTCCTACGTTTCATTATGTTGACTTAAAAATACTTCTGAATAATAGTATGTCATTTTTAAAATCCATTCAAACTGCTGCAAAAGTTGTATCTAAAATAATACATAATGGGTGGAAGTGCTGTGCAGGTCAATCTGCTCTAGAGCAAAAGGCGAATTAACATGTTGATTGGATGGTCTTTCATAGCAGTTAAATGCTGGCTGACATTTTCTTTCAATATACTTAGGGTAAAAAGCAGTGGTGTCTGCCTAGACAGCTTTTTATTTAGTCACATTTTTAAATTATTCTAACCCTGCGGTACTACAGTTCTCCTTGCATGCCAACTGCTGACAAACAATCTCTGCTTGTGAGCCTATTTACTGGTTGGGCAAGGCTGCATTTTCTTGGAAAATAGTGTGAGTACAGGTCAATGATTCTCTTGAGTAAGTTAAACATTATCTGCAGATTCTTCCTGTTGCATTTTGCTGCTTAAGATAATTCCTGATCTTGATCTAGGTAAGTGATCCAGATCTATCTAACATGTTGAAATTCTGTTATGTTGAAATCTGCATATACCATTTGCTTCATGCATTCGCAATAATTCTAATGTTGACATGGCGAAACCACTAAATCTTGACTTTCTAACAAATTTGCTTTAAAGCAGCAATTTTTAGTATTAAAATCTAAGATATCCATTCGGACAGTACTGTGATTCAGTAAAATTAAAATGGATTTTATTGAAGTTCTGGTTTGGCTCAAATCTCTAGATGTGGGGATGGGGATAGAAGAAATTCAAAAACAATTTAAAGGAAAAGGGTCTGATTTTTCTTTCTGCCAAATTATACTTATCCAATGATATTTATATTTATTTATATCTGTGTCCGCCTATCTGCCTCTTTGTGATTGAGGAAAAGTACAGAATTTTAGAATGGCTCTGAAGCTTTGGGCCCTTGTCCTTAAAATGTAGATGCTTTGCTGCCCAAATATACACATGACTGTTGGAATTTAAGTTGGTTAATTAATATCCTGGTTAATGTATGAGACACTTGAATCTTTTTGTTAATTTCTGGTCAATATACTTCTGGAGTTAAGTTTTAATATTTTAATATTTTCTACTTTGAGCTTAAATAGTCAATGTTCATTTGCAGAGCTCCTCAGTCTAAAAATCTTCGAGAAGATTCTAACCATAACATGTATGTATCTGGTTGCACTGAAGTAGAAGTGAAGTCCACAGAAGAAGCTTTTGAAGTCTTTTGGAAAGGTAAATGCAATTGAATGTGTGGGTATTTTTTTTAGAAACTAGATTTAAGTTACAGATCTTAAATGATTTTGCCCATTGAATGCACAATATCTTCAATTGGCACGCGGGTCCTTGACACTATATTTAGTTCACAGGAATAGAAGTTTATTGTTGTAGATGTGTAGGCAACAGTTGGTTGTCCTGGTTTCGTAGAAATTGAGATCTCCTTCATTCCCTGCTATGACTTGTCAATGAATCGAGTTCTGCGGATTCTTTATTGAAATGAAAGTAACACCAGAGAGCTACTCTACCTATCATTATTTCTTCATTGCAGGCCAGAAGAAACGTCGTATTGCTAACACAACGTTAAATCGAGAATCAAGTCGTTCGCATAGTGTTTTTATAATCAAGTTAGCACAGGCTCCCTTGGATGCTGATGGGGATAACGTTCTTCAGGTATATTGCATCATTGATGGTTTTGATCACTTTTTTTCCAGTCATTTAATGCTATTGAAGATACTGCAAGTTACTTAACTTAAGTTACTTAGCTTCATTCCCAGAGCTATAGCGGCTCTGAACCGGCCCTGCTGAGTGCCCCCCATCCCCCCTGGACTGTCTCCCTCGGATGGTCACGTCGCACAGACACATCTGCACTTTAGTCTGTTGAACTGTTTTGACTGTTTTACTGTTCTTTTTACAATCCATGTTCTCCGGATATCTAAATCCAAATTTTATCTCGTTGCGCTTATGTGCAATGACAATAAAATATATTATTATTATTATTATCATTACCATTGAAATATTTTGTTCAGCCCTTTATACATTAAGAGAATGATCAGCTGGTCGTCCATAAACTTTACTATCCTTTCTCTTTCCGTCTTCTGTTAATCATCTTTGCGGTTTTGTACTTGAACTCTTCCTTTTTTACTTTTCTCTCCGCTTGCATTTTGGTCCAAATTTCAGAGTGCCTCTTGCCACTTCTATGCTTTGCCTCAGCCTGCAGATCGCCCATCATCCCAATGAATAGTGGATCAGCCTAGATTGCCTAAATATTCTCCTATTCCTGTGTACCTAATTATGTAAGCTAGTTTACTCGATAGATCTATATTTTCTTCCGGAGTCTGAGTTAATTCAGTTGCTTGAATGTTCTTTTTATCTCAGGCAAAAGATCAGACAACTGTAAGCCAACTGTCCCTGGTGGACTTGGCAGGAAGTGAGAGGACAACTAGGACAAGAGCTGAAGGCAGCAGGTTGCGAGAGGCAGGTAAGGATTTCAACAAAGCAAGAATGTCTGCTGAGAGGATTTTTTAGACTTTTTAATTGTGTTTGTATATCTGTTCTTTTTATTGCTCTATTTATAGTTAGTTTAGTGCCATTTCTGGAAGTTGCTGCAAATTAAATTCTTTGAACTACCTTTTTTAAAACGAGGAAATCACTTATCCAAATAGTTTAAATGCCCCCGTGTAACCACAAGTATTTGTACAGCAACGTGCTAGAAAATTTTAGAAGATGGTAGTGGCCACAACACTTGATTGTTGAAATGTTTCAAGCTATAAAACTGGTACCTTTTCAAGAGTGGTCCATCTCTTCAGTAATAATTATTTGCGCTAATTTGCCAGAATTACATATGTGCAGTTTATTTTTTTCATTTTGCTACAATCCCAAGCCGTGTGTAGATTTATGTGAGGAAATAAACTTCAAGTAGAATCTTACCATGAGCAAGATTATTTTTGAGGATTCTTTCATTTTAAAGAGAGTCTAAGTGTTTTTTACTACTTTGTCAATGTCCAGCTGTGACACTGGTCTGTTTCCCTTCTAACCCAGGGATGTTGTTGGTAAATATGCTCCATTTCTATTTTCCAACTCCTTGCAGGTAATATTAATCAATCACTGATGACTCTTAGAACTTGCATTGAAGTACTGAGAGAAAACCAAATGTATGGAACAAATAAGGTAATGTTTTTCTGTTAACTTTTTCGAAGTAACTGTTTACTCTGTGTGAGCAAACAAACATGCCCAAATTGGTAACATTTAGTACAGTAGCATGGAAAGCAAAATAAATCTGGCTATATCCGATCTCAAATATTATCTCTGCTTCTCTTCCCACAGATGCATCCTGACCTAAGTATTTCCAGCATTTTCTGTTTTTACTTTATTAGCATTGTAGCATATTTAGGGTGTTTTGAGATGAGATTCAAGGAATGTTGGTTTATATTTAAAATTTTGCACATATTGAATGTAAAGGATGTTTTAAAATTGTAGATATGTTTTTAAACCTGTTCTGACATCTGGTTTGGCTTTTCTTTAGATGGTGCCATACAGAGATTCAAAGCTCACACATCTGTTCAAGAACTATTTTGATGGTGAGGGTAAAGTTCGGATGATTGTGTGTGTCAATCCTAAAGCAGATGATTATGAGGAAACCCTGGTGAGTGCTATATTTTATTAAATGAGGGCAACATTTATAGATTTACACTTATAAGAGATAAGTGTTAGGAGTTCTCTTATAAGAGATAACTCCTGCACCTATTTTCTATGTTTCTATAATGTTGGATGTGACACTTGTTGCTCCATTAAACTTCTTTAATCTTTCTTGGCTCTTTTGTTATTTAGCTGGTTGCAGTGTCTGAAGCATTTGAAAATTCATTAGTTCTCTTTCTTGGAAATGTTATTGTATTTTCTGCCATGTCTGGTAGATGAAAATCTTGGTGACATTTTAAATTTGCATTGTTCTAATTCACCACTGTTTCACATGCAGCTGGTCATGAGGTTTGCTGAAATGACTCAAGAAGTGGAAATAGCCAGACCTATAGATAGACCCATCTGTGGCTTCACTCCCGGACGCAGATACAGAAATCAGGCTTTCAAAGAAGAATTGACAAGAAAATTAGAACTGCGAGGAGGCCCCATTGATGGAGGTATTGTGCTGCAAACAGAATAACGTATTTTGTAGATTGTGGGATTTTTGTTTATCAAAATACTCAATCTTCACACTTTATTTGAAAAAGTGGGACCCTTACTAACCTCTTTTATTAAATGGGTATCACCTCTTTGAAATGAGTTATCTGTAATATCTAAATTGAAAATGGATTATTTGTGGCATTTGCTATTTCAGGTTAACTCTTCAAAGACTGTTGCTTATAATAAGATTGCTATCCCATCTTAACAATCCCAAACAATTTGTTATGCATGCAAATGTCATGCTTCAGACAACAGTTGACATCAGTTTGATGCTGCATCTTTTGTGGAGCATTCTCCTGTGTTTCACTCAATAAATATTATTGTACTACTGAGGTGGGATGGTGCATCAATGCCCAAACCACCGATGGCATTTCCAGACCTGCAACTTTTATCTCTGGGATAGGGAGAAGGAGCACAAGAACGCTGCCACCTGAAGGTTTCCTGGCAACTCGCGCGATCCTCAACTGGAACATACAAGCACAGCTCTGCCATCACTGGGTTTCAATCCTCAAAGAACTGCTGTCCATCTGGTGAAAATGTTTCCCACGGTTTTACCGAGTACAGAGTTTGAGGATTTGACCCCAATGATCGTGGAGCTGTGATTATATTTTCCAGGTTAGAATGGTGTGACCTGCCAGGAAACCCTCGGAAGGTGATATTCTTGTGTTCCTACTTCTCCCCCTCACGACTTCCCCCATGCCAGAGAAAGAAGTTGCAGGTGTGGAAATGCCATTGATGATCTGGGCAAACACTGCAGTGTGTTTTGTAGATGGTGCACACTGTGCTTGTGGTGGCAGGCATCAATGTTTAAGCTAATGTGTGGGGTGCCAATCAAGCAGGCTGATTTTTGTCCAAGATTATTTGAATTGGCTTATTTTAGGAATTATTGGCATTGCATTCATGTAGGGAGAAGGAAGTATTTCATCATACTGCAGACTTGGTGGAAGTTCCTAAGGATGGCACGAGGTGTGTCACTCACCATAGGATATCAGGCCTCTCATTTGCATTTGTAGCCATATTTGTGGCCTATTCGGTTAAGTTTCAGGTCAATGGTCGCCCTTGGAATATTGATGGTGTATTTGGCGCTACTAATGCCATTGACTGTCAAAGATAAGTCCTTGGGTGAACTGTAGTATCAATTTTTGTGTATATGTGCGGAGCTCTTGGAATTCCTGAGTTCCTGCCCTGTGGGAACAGTTTCTATAGACTCTTATGAGTGATTTATGTATGATTGTGACAAGTAATTCTACCCATCCATTTGCTATTTGGTCCAAATGAAAACTTGTCTTTATTCTTATCTTTTTGCTCCTAATCTGGTAAATGTCTACAATGAATCTCTTCACTGTTTAGTTAAGATGACCATTACCCAGTCTTTGTTCCTCAGCAATATCCATTGCAAAGCTTTCTATTTCTAATGTTATTCACTGACATGCCTAGCCTATATATATAAATTGTCTCATTAAAGACCGTTTTTTAAATCCACCTCTGTAAATGAGGCTAGTGGAAAAGGGAGAGTTCTTTTTAAGTTACTAATTTGTAGTTTCAAAACGTGAATGGTTTTGCAAACAAAAGATTTATCTGAAAGCTCTTACTTTTGCTTTTCAACAGATCTAACCTTTACAGAACTTTTTCTGCAAAGTTTTGCACCTTTGCCTTCCGTTGAGATAACAGATGCCAGTGATGAACATACATTGCCACGACTTATAGAGTGTTTGGAACAACGGCAAAGAGCCCGTCACCTGGCTACTGAGGAGGTGAAAAAAAGCGGTATGTAATGGACAAAGTACACAAGAAATAAAGGAGCAGGGCCCTTGCTCTTGCTCCATCATTTAATTGTGACTAAACTCCCACCTCCTTCGCTTTTTTCAAAATACCAAAAAATACCAATGTTTGTCTTGAATATACTGATCCTCTGCTTTTGAACATGATCGAAGAGCTAGAATAGATGGGAGGTTGAGTTTGACAGTTAAGGACCCATGCAAATAGAGACCCAGCTATTAGATGAATGGGCATGAGAGATTGTTAGTACAAGAGCAAAGGTGGTTCAAGAGTTCACTGTTGAAGTTTGGAGAAGGATTCTCTTTGATCTGCAAGAAGGACTGAAATTAAATTTGTCGAGCTTGACTTCCTTTTGACCCGTGAACTCAGTGTTTGATTTGCCCTGATAGGAAAATGGTTCTTGTTGTTTCCATCTTGTGTCTTCAACTAAGATAGTTCTTGAAAGGCAATGCTGAGGTTGAAAACTTGTTGGAAGACTACAACAGAGGGGTTAAGTTTGATAGCATAAAAAGTTTGGGCAATGGTATTTGAGATGAGTAAGAATAAACAGATGGTGCTTCTCTGGTTGTCTGCTCAGTTGCTCTTCAGTGTGGTCTTTCATTTAATTTTTCATAACAGACTTTTTGTTCTATTATTGATCAGTGAATGCTCTCAGAGGGATGCTTCAAGACTGGGACAGCAATTTCTCAGTAAAGGAAAACTACATACAAGATCAGACGGAAAAAATGATTGAAAAAGACCGGATTATAAATGGGCAGAAATCCGAAGCTGATCGGCTAGAGAAGAAAATCAGAACTTTGGAATATAAAGTAACACTTTTTGTGCCCTTTTCTCTGTGAATGTCAATGTGCATAGATGTACTTCAAACATGATTACATACTGCCTTGAATTTTTTAATTGAAAATACAAATTTAAACTTGATATTAAATGTTTACAATTTGCTCCTAGATTGAAATATTGCAAAAAACAGCAAATATCTATGAAGATGACAAGCGGACTTTACAACACGAGTTGGATGAGAGAGACCAAAAGCTGCACAGAGAGGTGTCGGACAAACGACGTTTGGAGCAGAGAATGCACGGAGTGGTGACTGATACAAAGATGAAATGGGAGAAAGAATGCGTGAGTGGAGGGTTCCAAGAACATGGTTGCGACTTAATTTTTTTAATTGGTTTAATTTTCCATTGTCTTGTCGTTAGTATTGCTCTTTATTGATTTGTATTTTTTTTAATATAAATGTCAGATTAAGGAGCTGATTCCAGAATAATCCAGCGTGAAATGCAAATATGATAAAGCTTTGTGGTTTAATAGGTTATGTAGCTGATGCTCGTTGTTAATCTGGAGTATTTTTGTAAGTATACAATATCATATTACCTACAATATGTAGACTAATCTCTTTTATTTCTCTCTCTCTCTCTCATCTTTTCTTTCACCTGTGGGATGTTGGGGGAAACTATTCAACAGGAACGTCGAGTTCAAGCCAAGCAGCTTGAGATGCAAAACAAGCTTTGGGTAAAAGACGAGAAGCTTAAACAGCTGAAAGCAATTGTTGCCGAGACAAGGACAGAAAGGCCCGAGAAACCTGAAAGAATTCCACGGGCAAGGGACCAAAAAGTACATGTGCGGTCTGCGTCCCCGCCTGCTGTTCCTGTAGGTACCAGTGAGATTCTGCATAGTATTTTACACAGCAATTTAGATCTGCTTGCTTTTGGGAAATGAATACATGAATACATAATCTGGATATATTTGATACTTTTGTGTGTTTTTGTATTAAAAAAAAAAAAAAAAAGTTGTTTTTCTAGAAATCTTAAGCCTGGTTAAAACACTGCCTTTGTCCACCAGCTTTTTTGAAAATTAGTTCAAGTCATTTAAACCTTTCTGTGACTCTTCTTTTATAATGGTCTAAAGTTATCTTGTGGAAGTATATAATAATAATAATAATAATAAATTTTATTTATGGGTGCCTTTCAAGAGTCTCAAGGACACATATGATAGAGTAGTGTAATGTAGTTATGTTGAACAGTATGGGATTGGGGCTTCATTCTAGAAATAAGCCCCTTTGTATATTAATCAAGTTAAGCTTATTGTCATATGCACTTTTGTACATGTGTTCATTTACAATTATTTTTGCCTGTTAGCTAATTTAGTGTGGCATTTAATGTTGAAATGCTCATATAATTTACCGAGGAGATCAAGTTGATTTTTTTCCTTAGGTTGTTGATCTTTGCCCTCTTCAAGATTGGAGTCTTTTCTAAAGCCATATTTCCCAAAAGATTAATATTCAAAATGAATTGGTAGAGTGGAAGGATAGAAAGACAACTAACCAAATAAATGCATTGCTTGAATAGTCTAGAACTATCGTGGGATGGATGAACTATATGAACATTTTGATATTGTAATCAAATATGGAAGTTTCCTATAGGTGCTCAGTGGACAGATGGGGTGATGGTGGATTAGATAATGCCCTTTATTGTGACCTAGCCTGTGATTCTGCAGCCTTTTTGCTTCAGGTTGCTTGGTCTGTCAACATCAGAATATGCCCTTACTCATTATAACTTGGATTAAAACTATTGAATGTCATAGACAATTGGTTACTTCAATAAATGTCATTTTAATATCCTTAATTTACCCCAAGGATTCAATATTAAGTTACAAACATCCAATCTATGTTAAAGATGTTCCCTGCAATGCTTATTTTTGATTAGCTTTTAATTATCGTGCATAATTTTACATTAGTCAAATTTTCCGCTTAAGTGCATCTAAATTTAAGTTTTGACGCTTTTCTTAAATGTTGCCGTAATTACAAGCTATATATCTACTCCACAGCTCCTTGTTAGCAATCCTGGTAGGTGTATTTGTGCATGTCTGCCCTTGTACTTTGCTATGGAAATGTACTGCCTGGGATGTCTGGGCATGAATGATTTCATTAGGAGGATTGTATTCTGGTTTTCACTCAAATAACATTTGAGAGAAACTGCATTATAATCTAGGAAGCTGCACTGGTAATGTAAACTATGTAATTTTAGGAAAGCTGTGTGCCATACCTGTAGGTGTGGCGTACAATAGGATTATTTCTGTAGAATTTCTAACCTGCCGTTGTCTGAAAAATCTATAGTGACAACATTTTTCTGGTTTCTAAGCTTTGCAAAGAGTTCCAGAGCTTCTGAAAGTGCACAGTTTGGTGTCTGGTTACATTAAATGTTTGGCATTGATACCATCCTCAGTTAACTGACTTGACATGAGACACCAGTATTTGAGTCTCATATGAGGAATAGTATTTGGATGAGGCATCATGGGGTTGATTATACTTGAGTGAAAACCCAAAAAGGATTAGTTTTGTTACTTGTTTTGGGCAGAAGATGATTTAAGAAAAGTAGATAATTATAACTATTGTCTTCGCTTGCATTAGAGGATCAAAGCTAAGTATATATTTTTATAAATCCTTTAAACATTGCATGCTTTTTCTAATTTTTATCCTATTTCCATAGTTTTCTGGTAGTGCTGCACCTCCCCAATCCATTGCACAGTGCCATTCAGCATCTAGGTCACAGCTACATAGGCGCTCTAATTCCCACAGCAGCATCTCTGTGGCCTCTTGCATCTCGGATTGGGAGCAGAAGACTCCAGACTGGAAAACAGATGGTGACACTCTTTCTAAGAATAAGCATAGACTGCCGGAATCTCTGCAAGTTAGGGACTCCAATTTCCAAGGGAGATGGCAGGGAGTGAACACGTCGAGCGGCTGCAAAACCATCGCAGTAGGCCAAGATGCACGTTCGAGGGTTAGTGAAGCAAATTATTAAGGGAGGTTAAAGTTGTGTTATAGATTGAGATAGTTTTCAAAAAAAAAAGTTTTAGTAGGTGCCTGCCTTAATTGTTGCATATTTCCCATCTCCCACTGAGAATACTCCTAATCTTATCACAGTTATTTTAACACTGCAAAGTATTGGATGATGTGATAAGATTTGTCTGTATTTAAAAAGTGTATTTAGTCAACTTCTATATAAATTTATTGATGCTTATTTATAATTGACTATTGTTTTTCATGGTTGTAAACCTGTTAACCTGAATATACATTCTACAAATGTATATTTATTATTTTATCTTGCCACTCTCTGCCAGTGTGGTTTCTTTCCAGAAAGAGTTGTCTGCTTGCTTGCTTGCTTGCACTTGTTGGTCTAGGGGTTTCAGTCTTGAAAATGTATTATTGGGAACATTAAGTAGCAGATGATCAGGTGAAAGTGTTGAGAGCAAAAGCGCATGTCGAAAATGCACTCGGCAGTTCCATATAGCCTTCAAACCCACATGTTTGCATAGTTGGCTAATGCTGACTAAATATCTTGTCATTTGCGCACACTTTTTTACTTGTCAAGTCTTGTTCCACTCGGGTCATGCAGCTGATAGAATTACTACCTTGCAGATCCAGTTGAGTTGCATTCAATCCTGACCCCTGGTGCTGTCTATGTGGAGTTTTTGTGTTCTCCCCGTGTGACCCACCTCTAGTCTCAAATCTGTAGGTTAATTAGTTACCATAAATTGCCCTCCAGTGTGTGGGTGAGTGGTAGAATCTGGGAAGGTTGGGAATGTGCAGATAATAAAATAGCCATTTGGTGGTCAGTGTGAACTCTGGCCAAATGGCTTGTTTCTTGGTGCTTGCCTATCAAAATAGTTTCTTTATATTTGGGACACTCTAAATTTGTTCTATATAATAGGGAACATAGAATGCATTGATAAATTTAACATTTTACAGGTTCTAAATGGATACAGTAAACTAATCCAAGTTGACCATAAATATATGGAATGTTAAAAACTATAGGGCCTGGCCATCCCTTTGTAAGGGTAATCAATCCATTTTCAGGAAAAGTCCAATTTCAAACTTCATTTGAAAATGTCAGTGCACTACTTTCTTTTCTGATAAAAATGGTAATCCTGTTACTCCTATTTCATCAGCCAATATTCATAATATAACTGTGTTGACCTATAGAAGACAAGTGAAAGCTCCCATTGCTCCCATTATATCATGTATACGGGAAGATCATTGTTTTTTGTCAATCATCGCATCTGCGGGAGTTCCTCAGGGCTGTATACTAGACAGTGTCAGCTGCTACTCAAACCCTTCTATATCAAACCATTTAAGGAGGTGAGGGTGCTTGTTAATGATTCCATTTGGAACTCTATGAAAATAAAGCAGTCCATGTCTGCAGGCAGCTTGACCTAGACTATATTTAAACATGGACGAATAAATGGTCAGCACCAGGCACGTGCTAAATATGAAATTAACATCTTCAGAAAGAAAGAGTATGTAATTGCAACCCCCCCCCCCCCCCCCCCCCCCAACTCTTGACATTCCAAAGCATTACTATCTCTGATTCACCTACCAAGCTAGCTAGCATGAACATTCTGGGACTCACAATTAACTGGTAACTCATCCATATCAGTTACATAAGTAGCAGCTTAATGTACAGACATTCGTCAATTTACAAAAGTGATGCCTTCCTGAAGAATATTTAATTTGGCTAAATCTTGCACATCTTAAAAGCTGGGCGAAACGCAGTATGAGTTTTCTGTACAGTTAACCCCGCAAGGGTAAAGAGTGGCATGCTACTTGTTATGGTGAAAAGTAGATTTGTAAGTACAAGATAATACCCTAAAGGGTTAATCACATGATGATGACAATTTGTGAATTGAATGCCTGTGCTGAAGTGAATAGCTGATTTCCTCTATCTGCCTTGTACATGGCATGTATTGGAAGTGTGATGGGGAACTTTTCATTTGGCTAGATGAGAACAGCACTCATACCTCAATGATTTTCAAAACAAAATAGCCACTTGATTGGCACCGTTATTGCCTTCAATCCCCAAACTTTCCCTCCCAGAATACCACCACTAAAAAATTTCCTCCAAGTAACACGCTATCCTGACCTAGAAATAGATTGTTATTACTTTGTTGTTGAGGCTAAACACAGAGCATTGTGGATTTTCTTAAAACATAGACTGTAGCAGTTTGTTATTACCTTCAGGGCCAGTTGGAGGGTTGAAATATGTCAACCTCCTGAGAAATGAAATGATTAAACAGAAAGCTACCTGTCTTCCTTCTCTCTCCCATAACTTGTCTGCATCTGGGACCTGCACTTATGCTCAGGCAAGCTTCCTTATGGATCTTTACTGTGTAATTATAGGTACCTGTGTAGCATCCTGAAGCAGGCATATACTTTAGTATAGAAATTAAGGGAGAAGTGAACTTACAGTTGTATCTGCAAGATCTTGTGATAACAAGCTCTTTATGCGGGATGCATACAATTTATAAGATCAGTGCGTGTACAGCCAAGAATGGTAAGTTAGCAAGTTTAGAATCTGTTTAATGTGCAAAGCACAAGAGTTTCACGGAGAATACCTGCATCTTTGGTGAAACTGCAAGCAATGTGCTGCTGCTCTTTTCATTCTTGCATTTTGTTGCAGCTTTAATTGCTATAATTATCAGATTCACAGTTGTACTTCACCTGTACAACGAACAAATGCTCCGAAGTGCACTAAATTCAAGGCCGCAACAGTCTCTCATTGTTTGTTGTGCTTGAAATTAGCTTTGCTTTTATTTTCAGCCATTGCATTAAAGATACCTGGTACCTGGTTACATTCAGCTGATATTTGCAGCATCTGTCTCTGACAAATCTACATCCGTTCTGAATCAATTCCAGCTTCTGCGCATAATGTAGATAATGTTTTGCTGCTTTGCAATTTTTGTATACCACACATTTTAAGATACTTAAGAAATGGTTTGATTTTGTGTATTGCAATGCTGTAGTGTATATTTCATGCGTGAATGCCAGTAAAGAACAATTTTGTAGTCATACAGCGTGGAAATAGGTCCTTCGGTCTAACTTGTCCACGATGACCAACATGCCCCAACTACACGAGTTGCACCTGCATTTGGCTCCTATCCCTCTAAACCTATCCTATGTAAATGTTTCTTAAATGCTATGATAGTACCTGCTTCAATTTCCACCTTTGATAGCTCATTCCATTTTCCTCCCATCCTTTGTGTTCTAAAAAAATATATTAAATCCTTTCTTCCCCCCCACCTCTCCCCATCTATTCCTCTCATGATCTTAAACACCTGGTGTTATGATTGATATTGTTGGAATGTTGAGTTAGATTCTTCCATCCTTGGGGAAGAGCAATATGGCTGTTTTAGACAAAATAAGGAAGTTTCAGTGGAAGTGGTATAAAAAAAAAATAGTGCTGTTTGATATCCTGGCTGTATCATGGATATTTATTTTAATCGCATACTGTTCTGTATTTAGTTGCAATTGGAAGTTAAAGGCTTTATCAGGTGGATGTGTTTTTGCTCAATGTTGTTTTCAATGAAACCATGACATGTCCTAATTTTAAAAGAATATAATCTGTTCAACACAATAGGATGGTTTCCCCCATTCAATTATTCTCATTTAGTAATTGTGAAATGCATTTCTCTACCATGCATAGAAAAAGGTGGCAAATTTGATACTTAGTCTATGCTCCTTAACAGGTGTTCCAGCAACTGAAAATGGTCCTTATTGCTTGACCTAGGAAGATCAGCTCTGGAGTTCCATTCCCTCATTTGCTGTCTAATGCTCATTCCTACCTATTTGAAAATGAGTGAAATATGTCAGATAAGAACCGGCCTAGTCTCTGCTGTATAGCTACCATTGTATTGACTGCTGCTTATTGTCCAAAATTCCACCTCGGGCATTTGCCTTTTGGGTGAAAAAGAAGACTTGATCAACAAAGAATACTTAGCTATACTTGTAATCCTTTCTCCATTATTGTGTGTTTAGTGCATTTTTTTTTTTCAGAGCAGAAATTCTAGTGATTTTAAACCATTTTCAGTATGGTGCTTAAGATGTGTGGCTATAAGTTTGTATTTACAGGCTTAAGCATTTAAATTTTGCTGATAGAAGTGAGTTACTTGCATATCTGTCCAAAAATAATTCAGTCATGTGCATATTTGCATTGATGTATTTAACTGGTAACTTTGATTATGTGTTATAAAATCTAACGTGGGCTAAACTGAGGTGGGTGTGTGTTTATATGTGTATAATATTTAATGTTCTGAATAATGCTGACAGATAATTGCTTCAAGTTAGTGCAGTGGTGTGAACAATAAAATTAAATAGAAATATATTAACGTTGGGAAATGGAAGTTGTACTTTTAAGGACCACTTGTTGAATTTGTGTGAATTGGCTTCGTTATCCTCTTAATGTTTGTTTACGGTGAATGCCAGAAAGAGAGAAAAAATCTATTTTCCTCCTTTTCCATTTTTTTTCTTTTTGTCTGAAAGCAAATACTTGCACTTAACAGAAAGGGAATTTGGCAATTGAATGTGAAGAGCATGATTCCTGGCATGATGACTGCTAACCCAATCTGCTTTAAATTTGCTCTTTAACTAAACATTATTCCTCTAACAATTTGAAGATGTGCATATTTTTCTATATAAAATGCACTGATATTGGGCTAGGTGCATTTGGGAAAGTAAAGTGGGTAACAGATGCTGTGTGCATGTACTAAATGTCTTATGGTCTTCTAATGTTGTTCCTCTCCCGAGAACTACTCTTTCATGTGGTTGCATGATTTTGCTTTAGTCCTACTCTGCTTTTGGTGGTTGGTGGCTTGGTTTTCATATCTGTTAAGGGTCCTTTGCTAACCTGCAGTGTGGTATTAACATAATCAGCTTGAAAACCTACGTTAATTTTTTTTTAATGATTTGGGGCATTCTAAATTTGCTAACTTTATGTGGATATTTTACTGTGTAATTTGCAATTAAAATTTGAAAACAATGGTTAAAACATTTTAATCAGTTGCCATGCATCTAAAAAAATTACTGGAACATGGCAGAGTTGTTTTCTAGCAAAGCTGTGGTTTTACATCAAAATGTGGAATTTTGTTCATTCCATCAAGACCAGTGTGATTGGGAAGAAAATAGTTTTGCTAATTAAACATTTTTTCCTTTTGAATTATTTTTGCTCAATCAATTCTGTTCTGTAAGGGGTCCTCTAATTGGGAATCTCTGATTACAATTTCTGTTGATTACTTTTTCAATCTGCTTAGAATGCACCACCTGTTCGTCTACGCCACCGAAGGTCGCGCTCAGCGGGTGGGGAACGATGGGTAGACCATAAGCCAATTGGTAACGTCGAAATAGACACTGTCCTCCAGCCACACATTCCCAATGCCATCACAGTGGCAGTGCCAAATGAAAAAGCTCTGGCTAAATGTGACAAGTACATTTTGACACATCAGGAGCTTGCATCAGATGGGGAAATTCAAACCAAGCTCATTAAGGTAATGACCTATATCGAGAGAAACC
The DNA here is from genome assembly GCF_010909765.2 of Amblyraja radiata. NCBI lineage: Eukaryota > Metazoa > Chordata > Chondrichthyes > Rajiformes > Rajidae > Amblyraja > Amblyraja radiata. The sequence continues at coordinate 11,519,598 of NC_045989.1, forward strand.
AACCAGTAAAAGTTAACGTTTATAATTATGTAGCCTGGTACTTAGACAAGCCACGTATGATAATCTTTATAGTATATGCTTCAAACAAATTTGACAGTGAAAGTGATATTTGTTCTAGTGTTAATAATCAAAATTATTTTGGGTTCATCTTTCTTAAACTATAAAGCATGCCTTTTAAGAGTTTTTTTGTAATAAGTGAAATTAGTCTTGATGGTGTCTTTCATTTTTTTGTTTTCATTTCTAGGGAGAAGTGTTCAAGACAAGGGGTGGTGGCCAATGTGTCCAGTTCACAGATGTGGAGAAACTAAAGCAAGAGTCCCCTGTTGGTCCAAGGTGTGTATTGTGAGAAGATTACATTATCAAGCTGCAAAAATGTTTTGTTTTAATTTTGAGCTTTCAACATGAACTTGCATGTAAGATTTAGTTGTGAACAAGATGATACAAAATTACTCTTATTTTAATAACTCTGGAATGAGCAATATATGAGAGCAGTCCAAAACTTATGAATCGTGGGAGCAGTTTATGATGCCGTTGCAATTTCAGTGCATAAATATGTAACTTAGTACAAAGTACTATAAATACATGCATTGCCCATTGTACTTGCCACTGCATATCTCAGAAAACAAATTTCTGGTAGTTTAAACATTTGAAGCCCCTTTGTTAAAAATGCAGTGAAAACAGAAAATGTCCTATTTGTCTTTGGTTTTGACTTGCTGTTTTTATCTCTAACAGGAAACGTAGATCTTCTCCAATTGCTCCACCTCGAGATGATACCACAGAATCTGAGTGGACAGATGTAGAAACAAGGGTAAATGCTGAATATCAACACACGATTAAACGGAATAGTGCAAATGTTCTCAAATGTTTCTATTGCTCTTTTCATGGTCAGACTCTGTGCAGTGCTATTGTGAAAAAGAAAACTAACACTGCTATAAACTGTTGTAATTTTTGTTTTCAGTGTTCTGTTGCTGTGGAAATGAAGGCAGGCAGCAACTTTGGACCTGGATATCAGCATCATGCTCAACCAAAGTATGTCTCCTTTTCAGCTTTACCTTTTATATAGTCCATTTTATTAATGTTGCCTTGGCATCAAATATTTAGTTGTCCCTAGTCCAAATTGTTTAAGTGGCTTCTGAAATGTAACTCCGGTTTGAAATGATCAATAAACTATCACATTGGGTTTAGTTGTAGTCCTTTTGGATGTCTGCAGAATGACCATTGTGTATTTAGCTGAGGACCTTGCACACCTCTGTGCAAGGAATGGTCAAAGCCTGCAAAGGCAATAGGACGCATACTATCAATCCGAGGTGGAATTGGCAGAATGACTTGGATAAAAAATTGTAGTTCCCCAAAATAATAGTAGGATACACTCACGCGCACACACGCAGAAACCGTGTTCACTGTGTAATGTCTTGAACAAGCTGCATCTTAATGGTTTTCTTTTTTTATATATATAGGCGCAGAAAACCGTAAATGCTGTGTATAAACTTCATTCTGTGAGAGACCTCGAGCAATATTGGAAACCGAATACTGCAGGGTAGAGGCTATGCAAAATTTGGGTGCTTATGATCCCAACATTGTTGTAAAACATTTTGAATTATAACAATAGTAAATCTTGCTGATATGTATATTAGATAGTTGGTTGTCCCTACATTATATCTTTAAAATTATGCATTTTATTTTACGTGGGTCTTTTCTCTTGCATGAGGATACCGCTTTATACCTCTCCCATGTAAAATAATCATGATCTTTTGTTTTGAAATATTTTGAACAATTGATCAGTATCAATGAAAACTTGCATTTCCAGATTGGCTGCCGTTACAAAATTACATTTTTTATGAACTTCATCTTTTAAACAGCATCATTCTATTGTGATACTTTTGCTGGCCTACTTTTTTATTAAAAGAAATAGAATAATGCATGCTATATAAAGTTCAAGGCAAACTCTGCATTGATCGCCCATCCCTCGATAAATCCTGGTATCTCAGTCTGCGCTGCTGCTATTCAGTTGAGATGATGCACTTTAGAACAATTCCCTTTGTGTATAAATGCTTGTCCACATCACGGCAACATCTCTGTATTCTTGTACTATATACTTTTTCATAAGACTTAATTTTGTTTGGATTTGCTGTACATTATAAACAGTTGAACTATGGATTTTTGTTATAACATCTTTTTATCTCAAGTGTGACTTTTGTAAGTGATTTCCAGCATCCCAAATGCAAATAGTGAATTCATTTTTCATTAAAATTGTTCCTGCCATAACATATGCAGTTTTGTCTTTGATTATTTTTGAACAAATTGGACAGGAGACTTGTGTTTGAAATTTTTTTTTGACGGGAATTGTAGGCAAATGGGATAAAAAGATCGTAGAGAATAAAAGGCCAGTGGACGATGTCCAAGCGGAGAAACGTTGGAGACTACAGAGAGAGTCATGGGGTGGGGGGGGGGGGAGGGGGGGGGGGTGATGAGGATCAAGAACTTATTTCGAAGAAAATAAAATGTGACTGGTATGGAAGAAGAACTTGCAATCACGATTGGCCCAAAACTCACTAAGGTGTGGGTGCAGGTGTACAAAGGTGTGAGGCCTCTGCTGAAGGCAGATTGTTGAGTGTCAAAAGCGATGGTGAAGATGGCAGGGGTGGGGAAGAACCTGGGGGGAGGGAGATCAGGACACTTGTATTCTGTGATTCAGGATTCAATGCAGGACTGAGTCTGGAGATCGGTGTGAAAGGTGATGAAAGAATGTTCTGTGGACAGAATAGGCAGGCAGGAGCACAGCAGGGAGTGAGGAAGGACTGTTGGATTGAATTGCATTTGTTTTGATGCAAGGCAACATGGGTAAGAAGAATGATGGGTGTGGATAGGTTAGTGTAGCAGTTACGGAAACATGGCTAGGAGAGGGGCAGGACTGGCAACCTGATGCTCCAGGGTATAGGTTCTACAGGAGTAATAGAGATAGCGGAAAAAGAGATGTGGATGTTGCTTTGTTGGTTGAGAATGTCACCAGTACTTGGAGATTACATTACTGATGGTTGATCCAGTCAGGCTATACAGGTAAAGCCGAGATAAAAAAGGGGACCACTTTGTTGGGAGTGTACTACAGGCCCCCAAACAGCCAATGGGAATTAGAAGAGCAAATATGCCAGGAGGTTGCTGGTAGCTTCAAGAATAATAACATTGTCATAGAGGATTTTAACTTTCCCAATATAGACTGGGAGTGTCCATGTGTCAAGGGTGGAAGGTACACAAAATTGCTGGGGAAACTCAGCGGGTGCAGCAGCATCTATGGAGCGAAGGAAATAGGCGACGTTTCGGGCCGAAACCCTTCTTCAGACGGGTATCCATGGGCAAGTGTTTTGGGACCAGCGACTACTTTCAATTAACTTTAAAATTAGTCATGAGGGCGGCCCCAGAAGTTAAAACTTTGAATTTGGGCAAGGCCAACTTTGGCAGTAACTTGCTAATGTCAATTGGACTAAGTTTGGATGTAGATAGGGTGGAATTTGTCAAATGTGTATGGGAAAGTTTTCTTATGGGCCTGTCCCACTGTACGAGCTAATTCAAGAGCTCTCCTGAGTTTAAAAAAAAATCAAACTTGTGGTAAGCACATAGAATGTACGTAGAGGGTACGTCGGAGCTCGGGATGTCGCTTAGTGGCTCGTAACGCTAACGGCGGATACTTGGGAAACGCGGTAAGCTCGTGAAGATCTTTCAACATGTTGAAAAATGTCCACGAGAGCCCCGAGTACCCACGAGCGGCTATTACCGTAATTCTCCGAGTTCGAATCAATGGAATCTCGGGAGAACTCTTGAATTAGCTCGTACAGTGGGACAGCCCCATAAGGCATATGTAGAGGGCCCTAAAGTTTGATCTGCTGCTAGGAAATTGGGACGGGCAGGTGACTGAAGTATCCATGGGCGAGTGTTTTGGGACCAGCGACTACTTTCAATTAACTTTAAAATTAGTCATGAGGGCGGCCCCAGAAGTTAAAACTTTGAATTTGGGCAAGGCCAACTTTGGCAGTAACTTGCTAATGTCAATTGGACTAAGTTGTTTGGAGGCAAAGGATTTCTGGAAAGTGGGATGCTTTTAACAATGTGATGACAAGAGTTCAGGCCATGCATGTTAGAGTGAAGAGCAAGTCAGCTGAGAGTAAGGAAGCTTGGTTGTAGAGAGAAAATGAGGCTCTGGTCAGGAAACGAGGTACGAGGCAGGCATCGATAGCTTGGATCAAATGCATCCCTGGAGGACAGGTGTCTGAGGTTATGGGGAGAAGGCAGGAGAATGGGGTTAATTCTACTATTAGTTTGAGGAACTGAGGAACATTCTTGAGGAAATCAGGAAGGTGAAAAGGGAGTGGTGATAGCATTGGCAGATAATATTAAAGAAAATCCAATGAGATTTTATGTACAATAAGGGAAAGAGGGAATAGAGAGAATTGGGCAGTCATCGCTGGAGCTGCAGGAGATGGGCAAGATCCTATTTCTCCTCTGTTTTTACCGTGGAGAAAGACATGAGGACTGGGGAAGTTTGCACAGTTAATGCAAATGCCTTGAGTGATAGCCAACGGGATAAATAATTGGTGTCATGGAAGGAAACAGATGGTGATGATGGAAGGTTGTTTTTCCAGACTGGACGTCTGATAAATAGAGTGCCTGAAGAATTGGTGCTGGATCCATTGTTTATGCTTTATATCAACGATTTGGATGAGAAAGTAGACGGCTTGATTAGTAAGTTTGCAGATGACACTAAATTAGGCGGTATGGATAGCAAAAATTGATATCAAACATTACAGCAGGATCAAGTGGGCTGAAGAATGATTGATAGGATTTAATACAGATATGTGCACTGTTTTGCAATTTGGGAAGTCAAATGACGGCAGGAACTACACAGTGAATGGCAGAGCTCCCAGGGAGTGTTCTAGAACAGAGATCTAGGATTGCAGGTAAATAGATCTTTGAAAGTGATACCATGGGTAGATAGGATGATCAAGAAGGTTTTCAACACTGGTCATCAGTCAGGGTATTGAATGAATTAATACGTTTATTGGCTAAGTAAGGAATTTGCCTTGGTGCTCTGTCCACAAGTGACAACATTACATACAGTGACAGTTAAGAATGATACATTAAACATTAATAATAAAACATTGATTAAACATGTGAATTAAATAAAATACCAGAGCAAAAGGAGGCTACAGATTTTTGGTTATTGAGTAGAGCTACTACTCATGGAAAAAAGTTTGAGTAAAATTGAGTAAAGAATTTGGGATGTTACATTAGTTGTACAATATGTGGATGAGTGCTCCACATTTGGAGTATTGTGTTTAGTTTTGGTCGCCCTGCTATAGGAAGGATGTTGTCAAGGTGGTAAGAATGGAGAGAAGATTTACAAAGTTGCTGCCAGGACTTGAGGGCCTGAGCTACAGGGAGAGGTTGGACAGACGAGGACTATATTCCATAGAGTACATGAGGATGAGGGGTGACCTTGGAGGTGGGTAAGATCATGCAGAGAATAGATAGGACAAATGCAGAGTCTTTTACCCAGGGTAGGGGAATCAAGAACAAGCAGACAGGTTTGCAGTGAGAGAGTGGAAACATGTAATAGGAACTGTTCTGGGATGCCTGTGTAGATGTGCATGGTCCAGGCCAAGACAAGAGAAAACAGGGTGATGAATGACTAATCAGCACCTTTGAAGCAGGCTCAATACACAAAGCCATAGTGAAGAGGGCAAGCCCTGAACTCTTGTCATCACGTCTCTGGTAGGGAAGCACCGATTCGGGACTTACCTTGCCTGTACATCTGGCCACCCACAGCGGCGACTGTGGAGGTTTTTGGTCCCGACCACGGGGAAAAATGGAGGAGGACTGACTGAACTTTGTGCCTTCCACCACAGTGATGAATGCTGTGGTGGATGTTTTGTGTTAAAAAAAATTATTGTGTATTGTGTGTGTTTTTTATTTATTTTTATCGTACCGCAGCTGGCAAGTTCATTTCACTGCACTTCATTGTGTATGTGACGAATAAATCTGACTATTGACTAATGGGATGACTCGTCTGTAAATGAGTGTAAAATGTACTTGGAAATGGCTGAGAATAGCCATTCTTAGGAAACAGACAAGATGTGCTTGGATTGGACATTAGGGCCACTTTATGTTTGGGTTATGTATCTGGAGCCATTGAAGCTCAATACAAAGGGCCATCTGGCTGAAAATGTCATACACTGAGCCATAGGAGGCTACATCGGCACTTGGCCTTGCCAAATGAGGCCATTGTCATATCACTGCCAGTTATCCTATTGAGTATTTCAGCAGTTTACACTTTTATTGGGTTGGAATATATTTTGATTTTGGGCGGGGTTTTTCCACCTGATGTGCCGAGTAGATGCTTGTATTGTGATTGGTTAAAGGCTTGTTGCACCTCCAGCTCTGATCTCAGTCTTTCTTCGGCCCCAAATTGTTGGACTGAGATTTGAAGTTAATATTGTAATCGTCTTTCTTGATCAGCAGAAATAAAACAACTTGTCTACGGTGGTATTGTGCTCCTTGTGGTGAGGGGCTGGGATTATATTAATTGTCACACCCAAGGAAGGAATTGTTGAAGTAATTCCTGCAAATATAATATAGGAAACACTACTGAACTTGTATTTCCGTGGCACCTTTCTTGGCTTGCCAAAATGTAGCAAAAGCAAAATTCTTTAATCTTCAAACTGGGAATGTGCAACAAATAATCTGTGATTGGCAAGCAAAGCCAAAGTTAACAGCAAAGAAGTAATGACCAGCTGATCTGTTCTGGTGATTGGGGGATAAATATCAATGAGCCGGCACGAGCAGGCCCTCGCTTTGACTCTCCCGCAGATCTGGGCCATGCTCACCAAGACCTGCAATGGACCCCAACTTTACTTCATTCTATGTCCTCAACAAACAGTTCCTCGCCTACCTGGACTCTACTAAGGATCACAAGCTTGCCCGCCTCCAGACCGGTCCTTCCACCGACACTCCTCAACTCGACTGCCCACAGGCCCATGACTCCACCGCTGGGCCACGCCGCCTGCTCAACCACCACGGGGCAGATACCCCGGAGGCCATTATCGCCATGAAGACTAGCACAAACGTCCACAGCTACTCCGACCCTCATCGCTGATCCCAGGCCTGGACCACCGAATCTACAGCCGCCTCCCCGGGGCCGCTGCCGCTGACCCTCACCACCTCCCCGGGGCCACCGACACCACCTCCAGCTGACCACTGACGCTTTGTTTGCTGACCCGTTTAAAAAAATTTAAGCAGTCTGAAGAAGGACCTCTACCCGAAGCGTCACCCATTCCTTCTATCCAGAGATGCTGCCTGTCCTGCTGAGTTTACTCAAGCATTTTGTATCTATTTTCAGTGACAACCAGTATCTGCAGTTCCTTCCTGGGCCTTCCATTGATATCCTCCTGAGAATATAAACTTCTATTTAGCATCCCAGCTGAAAGGCACCGCATCCAATGCAGCAGCATTCCCTTACTGCTACAACAGGCGCACCTTTTGTACTCGAGTGGGACTCGAACTCATCTGACTCAAGCTTGCGTTCTATCAGTTTACCACAGTGTCAATGGTGCAGACATACAGCATGGTTCTCAGCAGCAGCTCGCCTTTACCCAAAGCCAATTAGATGTGAGGAGCAAATGCTGGCTGTGTCAGTGACAGATTCTATGAGTGAAGTTTTATCTTCCCAGAACAAAGACTCGACTGGCCCCCAAGCAGGTTGCAGCAGTGAATTGTGATGACTGCTGTCGGTGATTCATATTATTAATATAAAACTTATTGTGTGTCCCCCAGCATTGAATGATCTGTTTTGAAGATAAAAAAGACAGCCGGTATTTTTCCATATTTTTCGCACTTGCATATGGAAGTCTGTAGTTGCAAGCAAGAATTTCTGCTTATCTTCCTGTTCTCCGGATTGGAGTGATTCATGAATGGTTTCAGTCAGCTGCCAGAGTTAAAGAAGCTTATTTTCCTCTTGCTTTGACTCGCTGCCAGTAAGGCGAGTTAAATTTTCTATTTTTGGGCACTTTAACCTTGCCGCTGTCAATTCCTGCACTATACCTTGTGTTTATTTTACCACACGGCATCATTGCTGCTTGCACAGAATGGATCGTTTTAAGACCTGAGTACACAGTTTGTTCAGCCAATATATCTCAGCACTTTTGCAGCTAGAATTGCCTATTATTCTTCCTGAATTAATAGTGTTTTTTCCAGTTGACAGGGAATACCGATATCGGTGACTGTCATAGTAGACATTCACTGATACTTTCTATCCACACTCCACTATGCCAAACATCAAACTTTGTGGATTGGATTGTATGGGTTTACAAAGCTGGTTACAAATGTTCTAGACTGTAAGAAGGTAAGTGTGAATTGATGCTTATGTCCACTTCAGCACAGAGGCATTCATTGATAAAGGAAAAAATGAGGCTCATTTGCAATTGATTTCGCTTGAAATAACTGCTGCGAGAGACCGGGACTTTAGTGGTCCAAGGACACAAACCCCTTATTTAGTACTGTTGAATTTCCTCTGGAGTCAGAAATTTATGGGTTTCATCCCTACTGCTAGAGTTGACATTTCATTTAGTTTAGAGATACAGAGCGGGACCCCATCGGGACCGCGCCGACCAGCGATCCCCACACATTAACACAATCCTACACCCACGAGGGGCAATTTACACATTTACCAAGCCAATTAACCTACAAACCTGTGTGACTTTGGAGTGTGGGAAGAAACCAAAGATCTCAGAGAAAACCCACGCAGTTCACGGGGAGAAGGTACAGAGAGCACCCGTAGTCAGGATCGAACCCGGGTCTCTGGCGCTGCATTCGCTGTAAGGCAGCAACTCTACCGCTGCGCCACCGTGACCGCAGTGACGTAAGTCCAGGGTGATGCATCCATTGCAATACTGAGGGAGCGCTGCATTGTTGGTGGTGGCATTTTTCAAAATGTGGTTAAAACAAGCCACCCTCTCAATTAAAAATCCCACCACAGTTTCAAAGGGGAGCAGGAAAGCACTTCACAAAATCCTTCAGTCATCACCACAAAAATAGATTATCAATTATTATTTGTGGGATGAAAATTGAACTGAGTTTTTTTCCAGCATTCTGTGGACAAAGAAACAGTTAAAAAGATTAAGATCAATAATTCAACTCTTTAGATCTTTGCAGATTCTGCCAGAAGTTCTGAGTACTAGCAGCATTTTTTAATACTCCAAATTCCCACCAACTACTGTTTCTTTTTTGGCTTTTTATTATAGTTGTGTGGGATCTTGCTGTGTACAAATTGTTTGCCACAGAGCTTAGAAAACTGATCAAGCTTCTAAAATATTTCATTGCCTTTAAAGTGAGTGACCCAGGGGTTTCAAAAGATGTCGTAGAATTGAATCTGCTTATATTTACAGGTGCACTGTATTCTTAAAGGAGGAAGTAATATACAATGTTTCGTTAGACATAATGAACAAGCGATCAAGGTAGTAACTTAATGCAATAGTCATAAGTTCTAAACTTTTAAATACATGAAATGTTTTAAAATGCTACAAATGTCTTTTTAAACCATTTTACAGCAAGCTACTCTTAAATAGTTCTGAATGTGGTCATTATAAAGTAGGAAACAATCTGCAAGGGATCTTTGAGTGGGATAAAGGTTGAAACGTTGCGTGTAGAAGTTGGAGATCTTTGGTACTTCTCACTTTCTTGCTGGAAATTCTCTTTGTATTGGGAGAAAGGTAGCTCCTGTACTTCACTGGGTTGATCCCCAAACTGCTACCGAGCAGTTACTGGGAATGGAGGGCTTGAGTTATAAGGAGATACTGAAGAGGCTGCGGGTTTTTTCTCTGGAATGTAAGAGATTGAGGAGTGACCTTATTGAGGTATATAAAATGTACATGTGCTGTACGACTCTGTTGCTCTATATTCTGGCACATTTAAGTGGAGCTTGCTGACCTAAATTGGCTCCCAGCTGCACATCCTATAAAACTAAAGATTTTTTTTTAAAAAAGCATGTTCATGTCCCACCAATACCTATTCACTGATATGTTTCCCAACTCTGCAAACGTTTCTGTTTCTGAAACAATGCTTTCTTTCTTTCCATTGCTCCACCATTGGCCACTGTGCTTTTCGCTGCCTGGGCCGTTGGCCCTGGAATCCCACCCCTAAACATCCCTGAATCTTCCATTTTAAATGCTCCTTTACAAAACATCTATCCCTTTGACCAAACCTTTGGTCACTAGGTCAAATATCTCCTTGGGAGGGTTGGTCACCTATTTATTGGATACTACTCATACGAATGGGTTGATTCAAATAAATCTCTGTGAATGCATTGTATAATGAGGTCCCAAGCTGGATGCAGTTTCTGTATCTCTCCAAGCAGAGTTGACATACATTTTGTAAAAGAAAAAGTGGGGTAAAAATTCTACCGTGTTATTAATCTTTCATGGTTTAAATTGTGTATCTGTCTTTGGCTGTTCCACTTTCTGTCCACCTCCTATAATCCTGGGTCTCTTCAGCACTGGTTTTGTGCAAAACACCAGATGTCCAGCAGTCTGAAGAAGGGTCTCGACTCGAAACGTTGCCCATTTCCTTCGCTCCATAGATGCTGCCTCATCCGCTGAGTTTCTCCAGCATTTTTGTCTACCTTAGATGTCCAGCAGGTGTCTCTGTTGTGCTGCGGAGAACAAATCTTATCTGACACTTGAGGGCTTGAGACACTTAAGACCATTTCAGCTTGTTCCACCATTCAGTGAGGTCATTGCTGAAATGTAACCCTAAAGTCACATCAAGTCGGGTTTATGCGAAAGTACGGTTCAGTACAGGCACAATAAAAATTTGCTTTCAACAGCATCACAAGCACATAAACTCAGATAACACTCAAAGCATGAATTGTACATAACTTATACATACATTTTGCAAGTTGATAAAAAGAGTGTGCAAATAAATGAACAAGTCCATGACAATGCATGAGGTGAAGGGGGAGGGGATGGAGAGAGAGGAACAGCAAGGGCTACTTGTAGTTAGACAAGCCAATGTTCATACCGCTGGGGTGCAAGCTACCCAAGCGAAATATGAGGTGCTTGCACCCCAGCGGTATGAACATTGACTTTTCTAACTTCAAGTAGCCCTTGCTTTTCCTCTCTCCATCCCCTCCCACTTCCCAGTTCTCCTACCAGTGTTACTGTGTCCGACTACATTCTACCTGTCCCGCCCACTCCCCTGACATCAGTCTGAAGAAGGGTCTCGACCCGAAACGTCACCCATTCCTTCTCTCCAGAGATGCTGCCTGTCCCGCTGAGTTGCTCCAGCATTTTGTGTCTACCTTCGATTTAAACCAGCATCTGCAGTTCTTTCCTACACGCTTCCAGTCAAGTGTTCTCTGCCTGAGAAGAGAATAGTTTTGAAAGGCGACGACTGTTGTAATGAAGCTGATTTGTACACAGCAAGCTCCCAATGGGTGGTAATGCCATGAAGACCAGGGGCATAGTGGTTGTAATAAAAGCACAAATATTTCAATCCAGTCAGAATCCTGTATCTCTGCAGTCCATGAGGTGGCGCCCACTGCCGTTGTTTGATCATCAAACATCCTGGGTTCAGAGTTAATCCTCGGTGCTTCACAAGCACCAGACGTTGTTGATGTTGGTTTATCTCCAACTACTGTCGGCACCATCCCCCAGATGTTCTGACCTGCTTGCTTGACACAAAGAGGCAGCAGAACACAAACACAACCTCTGGGAGGAATGACGTTGCCTCCGCCCACCGATTTGTACAACAGGCCTGTGGGTGAATTCCACAAACTGTGCAGATGTCACAACCTCAGTTTTTTTAAAGTGATATAAAAAAATGCAAATATTATTTTGTGATGTAATACTTTCACTTGGGGTTGAGGGATTACAGTAACATTAATGTAACAGCTAACACTAGGACACCCAGCCTTTTTCTTTTCCCCTCTGTACTTGGCTCTACTTAGACTTACGACTGTCCTGTAGTGTGTCTGTGAACAATTTGATGAGACACAACTTCTGTTGACTGACCAGTCCACCCTTCTCCACTGCAGCCCCAGTCTCGCATGACTGCCTGCTGGTTGAATTGATCACTTTTCCTGACTTCAGAGTGTTTAGTTTTAAAATACGCCATTTGCCATAAACAATTGTAACTGTAACTTCCTCTTTGACCTGACCTCTCTCTCTTTCTCTCAGTTGGGTATCTCTCTCTTCTCTTTGATACAGTTATTAATGGCAACGTCATAATTTCTGAATTATATCTCGTGTGGCCAAACTAATTTCAATAGTTACTATGGTATTACTTCACTTCAATAAAGTTTCAGAAAGGAGGGACAACAATGGGTTCTATTCCAGCTGAGGAAATAAAAATACTTCCCAGCATCTGTTCTCTATTCATACACACAGCTTCAATATGTGCTTGTTTGCATAACTGAACCAATGTCTGTGTGGACTTTTTCTCTCCCTCTCTCCCTCTCTCCCCCCCCCCTCTCCCCCTCTCCTCACACACACACTCTCTCTCTCTCTCTTCCCCATCTTTTTCTCTCCCTGCCCCTGTCTCTCTTCTCTCTCATTCTCTCCCTTTTTCTCTCTCCCCATTTTTCTTTCTCTCCTCCCCATTTTTCCTTCTCTCTCCTATCTCTCTGTCTTCCCCTCTCTTCTCTTTGCTCTCCCTTATTTCTCTCTCTCTTCTCTTTGCTCTCTCTCTCTCTTTGCTTGCTCTCTCTCTCTCTCTCTTTGCTTGCTCTCTCTCTCTCTCTCTCTCTCTCTCTCTCTCTCTCTCTCTCTCTCTCTCTCTCTCCCTCTCTCCCTCTCTCCCTCTCTCCCTCTCTCCCTCTCTCCCTCTCTCCCTCTCTCCCTCTCTCCCTCTCTCCCTCTCTCCCTCTCTACCTCTCTCCCTCCCTCTCTCCCTCTCTCCCTCTCTCCCTCTCTCCCTCCCTCTCTCCCTCTCTCCCTCTCCCTCTCTCTCCCTCTCTCTCTCCCTCTCTACCTCTCTCCCTCTCTCCCTCTCCCCCTCTCTCCCCCTCCCTCTCTCTCCCTCGCTCTCCCCTCGCTTTCCCTCTCTCTCCCTCTCCCCCCCCCCCTCCCAGCAGGTGTTGCGATAGTTCAACACAATTCTCTTAGAATAAGTCACTCGAATAAGAACAATGGCATGTTGGTTGGCATGGATGAGATGGACTGAAGGGCCTGTTTCCGTGCTGTATGACACTGCTACAGGGCTGGAAAGCAGCAGAATTGGATCCCAACTATATTGAGTTAGCAGGCCTCAAACGGAGTAAACAAAGTTGGTCCTCAGTGTGGCATGACTGCAGAGGGCGAATTATTCAACTGGATAAGGCATTGCAGCCTTTCCCTGCAGTCGCATGTGTGGGTATGGACAACTGCAAATAAACTTCCTCTGATGCCTTTCAGAATGTCCTGAGTGCTGTTTGAATGTGGCTTTATGGTGGTGTGGAAACAAACACAGCTATCTCTCTCTCAGCAAGTTTCCACAACCTCCATGGGAACATTCTGTTTTTAGTGGCATTAATTCAGGAACCATATTGGCCAGGATGCTTCAAAAAAGCCTCATAATGGGCTTCTAATATATTTTATTAAGCTCTTAATTATTACAGAATTGCCAAACGGTATTTTGTCTACTGTGACCGTATTTTGAGGGGGTGGGGGAAGGGGGAGGGGGGGAGCGTGACATTGTGGAGGGAATTGTTGGCTGATAAATTCTCTGGTACAATGACTGGTGGAATCTAGTCAAGAGCATTCGTACTCTTGTTAACTTTTATGTCTTCCTGTTAAAAGAACAACAATGGAATTTAGCAAGGACAAGCTGTGTCTTGGGAGTGATTATCTGTGATTTTTCTTCTGCTGGGCTCCAGTTTCTGATGCATTTAGGCTTTGCTAAATTAAAGCCAGTTTGACACAACACCCAGCAAAATTGCTGTTGCACACGTCATTATTGCATCTCACTATGCCTAAGTATGATTGATGGCTTATTCATGTTACTGTCTCCTGATTTCTTGCATCTCTGATTCCTGTTGCATTAAGGCTGCAAATTAGCTGCCAAACCAGTTACAGATTCAGTTTGCTCTTTTTTACAAGATCAAAACAGATTTATTTTTTTATCATGTGAATCATTGGTTCTGAACATTTTATTTCAATTGGTGATTGGTGTAATCACGAAGGAGTATTGTTATAAGTACAAGCCTATTTCGTGCAATTTTAAATAACTGGTATGCACAATGTTATTTGTTCAATGGAGGCACTAGAGATTGCCAATGTTGCTATCGTGGGGGAGGGGGGGGGGGGAAACAGCTGAAGGAACTCAATGGGTCCAGCAGCATCTGTGGATGCAAGAGGATGGTCAGTAGTTCCCTTTGTCTCTACGGATGTTGCCTGACCTCTCGAGTTCCTCCAGCAGTTTATATGCTCAGTTTTTGTAATGCCGAGCTAACAAGTCAAAATTTAATATTCATACCATATCCTTTGTTTGTTAAAACTGTTTTAGAAGCATTTGAGGTCTAGTGATTGACATTTTATAGTTTTGAGAATTTAAGATCATAGGACAAGGGAGCAGAATTTGGCCATTTGGCTCATTCGATCAGGGCTGATCTATTTTTCATCTCAAACCCATTCTCCTGCCTTTTCCCCGTAAACATTGATACCCTTATTAATGAAGAACCTGCCAATCTCTGATTTTAAAAATACCCAATGACGTGGCCTCCATAGCCATCTGTGGCATTGAATTCCTCAGAGTCACCACCCTCTGGCTAAAAAAATTCCTCCTCATCTCTATTCGAAAGGTACAACCTTTTATTCGGAGGTTGAGCCGTCTGGTCCTGGACTCTCCCACAACTGGAAATATATTCTCCACATTCACTCTATCTAGTCCTTTTGTTATTCCGTAGGTTTCAATGCGATGCCTCCCCTCATCTTATTAAACGCCAGCGAGTACATGCCCAGAACCATCAAACACTCCTCATGCATTAACCTTTCACACTGGATGAATGAAAGTGAGCTTGTGGGATGGACAGATCCACCTTGCACAGAACTAATGGCGCGCTGTTTCAGTACCCCAAGATGTTCCATTGTATCTCCACTGCCAGGCTTTGAGACCTTGATCTCCACAAGGGTATGAACTATATGGCAATCTAAATCAGAGGACCAGCAATCAAACTGCTTTTTGTATTTGAATTCTTCTCCCAAGTTATTTCTCCCACTGCAGTCTCAGCTGGCAGCATTAGCCAGCTTTTCTGAAGAGGTGAGGAAAATAATTGTTATTTCACTCTCAAATGGGCCTCTCGATGAGAGGATATCATTGATGGTGTTTTGGAGATGACAAAAGGATACATTCCTATGCACCCCTTCTTCCCAAAGAGGTCAGTGAGGATATAGAAACGACATAGGGGAAAAAGCCCTATTTTTAATGCACTCATTGATATGCTTGCACTTTTATCTTGTAAAAATTTCAAGTTCAAACATGAAACATTTGAATTTATTTATATTGTTGGAAATTAGGTAACACTACTTTTGAAAATTTGGGTATGTAATTAATTCTCACGAGAAGAAAACAACTAGGTAACACTTTCAAAGGTAGACAATTCCCTATTTAATCCTGTTTAATGGATGTGCTTATGGTGATGTATATTCCGGGCATATAGAGCAATTTAAAATATTTCAGATGTAGTTTCCTGTGTAAATGGGACTACAGGTGAATACAGAATTGGCAAAGTTCAAGTTCACATTTATTGCCACGAGCACCAATTAAGGTTCAGTGGAATTTGATTGACCATGCAGCCTCACAATCAAAAAGAGCCCAAAACACAATAGAATGTAACATGAACATCCACCACAGTGGAATCAGCATTCTTCATTGTGATGGAAGGCAATAACGTTCAGTCAGTCCTCCTCCTTTGTTTATCTGTGGTCGGGGCCATGAACCCTCCACAGTTGCTGCTACGGACGTACAGGCCCTCTCATCGGGATGCTCAAAGCTCCGACGTCGGGACGGACGGACATTCTGCGGCTTGGAGGTCCCGAATCGGCCGCTTCCTACCGGAGACCGCAGCTTCACGATATTATAGGCCGCTGGCCGACGGTCAGAGCTCTTCTCCGGCGATCCCCGACAAGGGATCCCAGACTCAGCGAAGGAAAGTCCATGCCGCGCCCGCGGCTAGAAGCTCCGCAGACCGCGGCTTCGGGATGTTGTAGCCCGCGGGCCAGTGATCGGAGCACTTCTTCTGCCCTGCTCCGTGATGGAAAGTCCGCGCTGCGCCCGCTGCTGAAGCTCTGGGCACGACTGGGAGAAGCCGCACCAATCCAAGCTGTTAGGCCACGAGGGAGGGCGAAATGCAACTAGGAGAGACGTCGCATTCCACCGAGGTGAGTGACTAAAAAACGTCCCCCCCCACACTAAAACGCACTTTTAGACATACTAAAAACAAAAAAAGTTGAAAGGATGAACAGCTGATGGCGAGGCTCGCGGCGCCACTGGAAATACTAATTTAATCCTGATGTCCAGAGATTCCGGAGTCATGGAATCATCAGTCTTTTCTCGCTGATGCTGCCTGCCGTGCTGAATGTTACCAGCACTTTTCATTTGATTCAGCAACGATAACTCAGTGTGTGAAAGTTGTGGGTTGAAATCTCACAGTCGGAGGAACTGCCTTTTGTGTGAACAGGTAAACTGAGGTCCCATCCTCCTTCTGATATGGTGTAAAGTATCCAGCGCCCCATGGGGAGTTCCACCTATGGTTAGGGAGTTTGGATGTTTACAGAGTTTGGATGTTTTCCCTGTGACCACGTGGGTTTTCTCCGGGTGTTCCGGTTGCCACCCACACTCCAAAGACGTACAGGTTTGTTCGTTAATTGGCTTGGTAAGTTGTAAAATTGTCCCTAGTGTGTAAGATAGTGTTAGTGTATGGGGTGACCACTGGTCTGGGTCGACACAGTGGCCAAAGGGCATGGTTCCACTCTGTATCTCTGAAGTCCGAAGGAAAATATTTATTCCTCGACAATAATTGAAAATGCTAAATGATCTGGTTATTGTCACAAAAGGACAACAAAGTGCTGGAGTAATTCAGAGGGTCAGGCAGCATCTCTGGAGAACATGGAAAGGTGACGTTTTGGGTCGGGGCTTTTCTTAAGAGCATTCTCCCTGACCCACTGAGTTACTACAGCACTTTGTGTCTTTTTTTTGTAAACCAGCATCTGCAGTTCCTTGTTTCTATTGGTTGTTGTTATACACTATGGGAGCTTACAGTGTGGAAACTAATGTTTGCGATATTGTAACCACATTTTATATAGTTTCATACTTCCTGTTGTGGAGAAGGAGGTTGTTCCACCACTGAGCCTATGCTGTTACTCAGCGCGATGCTATTAATCCGATACCTCCCTTTATTTCCCTCTAATATATTCTCTCAGGCGTATCCGTTAACATCTCCGATTCTTCCACTAGCCATCTACAATTGGGATAATTTACAGTTGCTAATTAACCTTTCAACATGTCTTTGGGAAGTGGGAGAAAGCTGGAGCACTCACCCAGCCATGGGGAGAACATATCAACTCCTCTCAGCACTTCTCAAAGGTCAGAATTGAACCTGGGTCATTTGAGCTGTAAGAGAGCTGCACTCCATGGAATTCAACTGTTCTCTCCTTCAAAATAACGTCAGCGGCTGCAAGGTACTTTGGTGCGGAATGAGGGTGTAAAATGGTCTATGTTACATTCTCACAGTGGGACCAGATGAATGTCCGTGCCTCGTCCATGCGATCAGTGACCACCCGTACACTAGTTCCATCCTACACAATTAACAGAAGCCAATTAACCTAAAAACCTGTAAACCGGTGCACCCGGAGAAAACCAACGCGGTCGCATGGAGAAGGTACAAACTCCGTACAGACAGCACCCATAGTCAGGATCGAACCCAGGTCTCTGGTGCTGTAAGGCAGCAACTTCACCGCTGCGACACTGCCCGCAGTTGTGTAACTCCAAATTCTCCTGCTCCACCTTTGGTGTTGTGCCCTCAGCCGCAAGGCCTTCATCTATGGGATTCTCTCCCTCTGCCTTTCTGCCTCTTCCCCTTTAAGGTGCTGCTGCAAACATCTCTCAAGAGCCAGACCTGACTGGGTAAACAGCATTTGAAATGTCCTGACCTAAACATGTTGCATCAGCACTGGTGCTGTTGAGCCACTCACTAATGCACAACATACTGTAAAATAAACAGGAGATATAAGAGCTTTGCAAGCAATGTAAAACTTTGAGAATAACTCCCAACACAAAGATAAGCTTTGTGTTTCCATTGCAGCCTGAGCTATGATTGTACGTGCAGTGACCTGTGTAAATCACACAATGGCTTTATCTCTTTCCCTCTGCACCTGAGACTTCACAGAAACGCTTTGTTCACAGCAAACACTGGAGATAGCTTGGCTCCTAATCTGTGGTTTCAGGCAGCACGATTAACTCAGTTAATCTGAAAGCCACCAGGAGGGTTGTGTAGACCCGGCAAAGAGTGCGATCGAGGGAGGTCGAGCAGCCAAACACTGTACAATGCACCTGCTTGAATTGGAGCTTCTAACTTTGACAGCTGTAAACTCATCTGCCATCCAGTGTCCGTTGCCACATGCATCCATTCCTGCCCTGCCCCTTCACCCTCATGCAATTGTCAGAATGTTTGAAGAAGGGTCTCGACCCGAAACGTCACCCATTCCTTCTCTCCAGAGATGCTGCCTGTCCTGCTGAGTTACTCCAGCATTTTGTGTCAGAGTGTTTTGCTGGACAATATCAGAAACAGAGGCTGGGGAAGGCCTTTCAGCCTCTCGAGATACTTCCGCCATTCAGTGTGGTTGACGTTGGCGTAAGCTCCAGTTTCCTGCTTGCTATCCTTCACCCTTGACTCCTCATTGAATACATTAAATGATTCAGCCTCCCATGTTAGAATATTGATACTTGGCCACCAGGAAGAAGTGGAAGTTGATATTGTTCTTTGAGATGTAATCAGTGCCCACACCTGGGCATTGGGCACCATGGTGGCTGCCTTACAGCGCCAGGGACCCGGGTTTGATCCTGACTACCGGTGTTATCTTCTACGTTCTCCCCGTGACCATGTGGGTTTTCACCGGGTGCTCCGGTTTCCTCCCACATTCCAAAGACGTACACGTTTGTAGGTTAATTGGCTTGGGTAAATTGTAAATTGTTCGTAGTGTGTAGGGTAATGGGATACACGGGGGGATCGCTGGTCGATGCGGATTCGTTGGGCCGGCGGGCCTGTATTGGCACTGTATCTCTAAACCTATGTCCAGCATCTGTGGTTTTTTTACTTTCTTTTCCCAGCATTGATTAGATGGGTGGATTGGCCAGTTCCTTTACTGTATATTCAGTGTGGTGATCTAACTACTGTCCTGTTTTTGATGGTGCTGAATGTTTACAGTTAAAGCTTTACTCATAGGCCATAAGATATCAGTAATGACAAAACGCTTTGTGCCATTTCCCGAGACTGCAGCCACTGTGACGTATGGATTATTATATTGGTGTGACGTGATTATTGAATAAATGAATTCCTTCTTGGGCCAACGTTTAGCCAAGGCAGTTTTTGAGAAGATGGGGAGAGAAAAGGAAATTAAATATCCTGCCATGTCTGGGTTAAAAAACAAGTGAGGCTTCATGTTGAGTCTTGAAGTTTCCAGAGTGGTTCAGTAATGTGCTTATGCAAGCAGAGAGAAGCTCACCAAGCGCTCTGATCTGTTCAGCAGGCTGTGGGAATGAGCTGGGAATTTAATCAGCGATTAATTTTATCATATTGACTCTGCAGTTTGTGACAAAATGTCAACATTAGCTCTGTCAACAATGAAAGAGTTGCTATTTGCACAATCAACACAGACGCCAATAGCACAAAGAACTGGAGGTCACAGGGAGGGAGGGGGGAAAGGGGGAAGTTTTATTACAGGATCGCTGAACAAAAGGAGTAGGGTGAAGTGCGGGCAGATGGGCTTGGGAATCATTCATCCTCGATTGTAAAAATGAACGGGCACAGCACACATCGTGGTTGGCATGTAATTAGGTTCTTGCTCTTACTGTGTTTGTTTAATGGGCAGGTGGACCCTCACTGCTGTGGAAATATTGACCTACATGCTGCTATTTAGCAAGCACGGCTCCCCTTCTCTTTAAGCCGTCTCTCTGTTTCTGTGGCAGAGGCCAATTGGGGAGCTATGGGACTGCAGATGCTTGAATAGAAACATAGAAATTAGGTGCAGGAGTAGGCCATTTGAATGGTGGGGAGCTTCTTCTGGCGTTTGCAGTGTGCCCCTGGTCAATGAGATTGCGGTTCTCAATACCACCCCTGAACACCCCCTCTGAGCATTGAAGGTATCAGAGGAGGTGAGACATTTAATCATGGGCCTTTTGAAAGCATTCATGAAACATTTCCTCCTTCCACCTGAGGAACAATCTCTTGCCATGCCAGGGCTCAGTCCATTTCTGGAGCCTGGTGGCAGGCATGTGAACACAGTGGGCAGCTGAGTACGATTAGTACCTCCGTGCTGGCGGGACTGGTCTGGGAAAGGCCGCTGACATTGCTTACAACAACCATTGAGTGTTTGTTGGCACACACACACCACGAGGCCTCACAGCCTTGCCAATGGAACACTCGCTAATGAGAGATTAAAGGCTTTCTTATCAGTTTGCCTTTGTTCTTGCTGAAGGAGGCTGCTTTCCCAGGGCCCTGCCGCTAATATTTATTTGGGCCTGCAGCAGTTTGCTGTTGCTCAGGCGTCACCATAACTGCTCCCATTGACAGGTTGTTTGCTCACATTCCCCGTCCAAAGATTATATGTGAATGAGTACCTCGGAGTCCGAGCTCTCCCTTATGACATTGAAGGTGGCCGTTTGGCCCATTGAGTCTGTGCCAGTTTTCAGAGCAACTCTACCGCTGCGCCACTGTGACTGCCACCTTGACTGAGTAGCTCAGTGGGTTCATCTTCTGAAGATCCCCATCTCCCCTCCTCTTTCTGGCTTCACAGTCTGCAACTCCTCAAACCTCTCTTATACTTATAGTTCATATTTCTGGCCTTTGTTCCAATTATCTGCCTGTCAAAACATCTCAATCCCCCTCGTCTTTTTTGACAGGCAGATGATTGGAACAATGGCCAGAGATTGCCCGCCACAGTTTGCCCTTCCTCTCCCTTTTTCCAGCTCTCTTCTCCCCCCGCCCCCTCCCCCCCACCACAGTCAGTCTGATGAAAGGTCTGGATCCGAAACATTACCTATCCATGTTCTCCAGAGATGCTTCCTGACCAGCTGAGTTACTTCAGCACTTTGTGTCTTCTTTTGGAAATACATCGTGGCCTTTGTGGTTTTTTACAAATCCAGTATTAGTGATGCATGTTGAACAGGACCCTACAGTCTTCAACAATTGTGGCTTGCTGGAGCCACGTAAGGCTATTTATCATAGCCTTTGTTATCAAGAAGAGAGAGTTTTGTAACAGGCTGTTCCTGAAGAAAGCTTCCATTGGGGATGGATTGGGACAAAGATTAAACAGTCTCAGAGATCTGAACATTTCCATTCAAAGAATAAATTACAACATGCAGTGAACCTTTGTGGCTCTGTTGCTGATTCTGAGTTGGAGGGACTGAAATAAACCACTGATTTCTTGTAAAATCAGTGATTCAATTCACAGGCTCTCTAGTCACATATCCCAGTCGAGATCAATTTTAGCCTCCAGCACATTGGGACAGTCAATGCCGATTCGGTGGGCCAAATGGCCTGTTTCCGTGCTGCATGGCTATGATTCTAGAATAGTACAACCCGGGGGGGGGGGTGGAAATAACGTAAATCTGAGGCACATCAGCAATAACTCACATGTAGGAAGGAACTGCAGATGCTGGTTTAAACCAAAGATAGACACAAAATGCTGGAGTATCTCAGTGGGATAGGCAGCATCTCTGGAGAGAAGGAATGGGTGACGTTCGGGTCGAGACCCTTCTTCAGACTAGTCAGGGGAAAGGGAAACGAGAGATATAGACAGCGATATTGAGAGAGATGGGACAAATTAATTCAAAGATATGCAAAACAGTACTGATGATAAAGGAGACAGGCCATTGTTAACTGTTTGTTGGGTGAGAACGGAAACCTGGTGCGACTTGGGTGGTGGAGGGATGGAGAGAGGGAGTGCAGGGGTTACTTGAAGTTAATTAATCAATATTCATACCACTGGGGTGTGAACTGCCCAAGCAAAATATGAAACGCTGTTCCTCCAATTTATGATTAGCCTCACTCTGACAATGGAGGAGGCCTAGGACAGAAAGGTCAGTGTGGGAATGGGAAGGGGAATTTAAGTGTTTGGCAATCGGGAGATCAGGTAAGTCCAGGCAGACTGAGCAAAGGTGTTCAGCGAAACGATCGCCCAGTCTATGTTTGGTCTCGCCATTGTATAAGAGTCCACATCTTGAACAACGGATACAGTAGATGAGGGTGGGGGAGGTGAAATGTTCATTCCAAAACGTAAAGTCCCAAAGAGCGACAATAGGAAGCCTTTGACAGGCACTCTGGGCCTTCCACATCCTGTACAGAGTAGCAGCAATTAGAAAAAGATTACTAACAAGATTATAAACAACTTTTGACTGGATTCCCAAAGCCAGATGGTTTAAGGATGCAGTGGAGTTATGTTTGGCTTGGTTACTGTGATGGGATTTTTCAGATTGTTAACTCAATTAATCACCCGAAAAGCCCACAATGGTGTCAACCTCTCCTCCAAACAAAGTAACATTCAGCTGATTTGTTCGATACATGTATATAAATTAACATCCTTTACTGTCTGGAAATTAAATCCGATGCTATAAAACTGACGTAGTTGGGAGTGGCACAGTGGCGCAGCAGGTAGAGCTGCTGCCTCACAGTGCCGGAGACCCGGGTTCGATCCTGACCTCGGGTGGAATGTGCACGTTCTGCCTTTGACTGCTTGGGCTTCCTCCGTGTGCCGTTCCACCTCTTTGCCACAACGCAATATTCCTGTACACTTGAAAATCTAAGAAACTGCTGGAAATCTAAAATAAAAACAGAAAATGCAGGTGATACTCCACACGTCTGGCAACATCAGTGGCAGTATCTCCTGTGCTAGGGCAACCTTCCCAAGTAAAGGTGCTATGTAAATGCAAATTGTGTTTGTTGTACCTTGATCACATGAGCTTTGACCAACGCAGTTTACTGATCGTAATTACTTTAGACTCTGTAATCAAAAGACATTTATGGCAAATTGTTTGCTTTGTATTGAATAATCAGTTGGCCTGCCAAGCACTTCCATACCATTTGTTAATTACTGTTTCACTTTTATTGCTAAAAGCCTGTGTAGTGATATGGACAATATGAGGGTCATAAGTTACTGTGTACACAGTGACAGGCCTGTGCTCCACAGAGACTCTATTAAATCATTGTGATTAGGAGCAATGGAAAATAAGTGACAGTTTTGTTAGTCCAATTGTGTAGTGTCTATTTGCCCAAGCGCTCAGCTGTATGAACACACAGTAGTCTTTCAATGCACTGTTGAAATAGCATGATTTCTAAAACATCCGGCTCTTATTTGCAGGGAGCATATTGCCTGCACAGAAGGTGATCACATCTTTTTACCCATCTCCTGCAGGTTCAAGTAGCTTCTGGAAACAATGAACAAACCCAAGGTCCATGAGATTCCAGCCAGGTCTGCCCAAGTACAGCGACACTTTTTGATCTGAAGGGGATCCTGACCCGAAATGTCACCTATCCACTCTTCCAGAGATGCTGCCTGACCCACTGATAGACACAAAGTGCCAGAGTAACTCAGGTGACAGGCAGCATCTCTGGAGAGAAGGAATGGGTGATGTTTCGGGACCTGCTGAGTTACTCCAGCACTTTGTATTTTTGTAAACCAGCATCTGCAGTTTCTTATGTTGACTCTTTTTATTTACTTATTTGTTTTTCCTTTTATTTGTTCATGGGACACAGACTTATGGGCAAGGCTGGCATAGCTTATTGCATGCAAACTGACAAATGGCCTACAACACCAAAGGGTCATATGTCAATTTGGACTGCAAATTTGACCCATTTTCCCTACATTCTATCAATTCCCCCAGATTGGACCACTCACCTACACACTCAGGGGCAATTTACCTCTTGGCCAACGTCTTTGTGATGTGGGAAGAAACCCATGAGGTCACAGAGAGAACATGCAAACTCCACACAGACAGCACCCGATGTCAGGAACGAACCCAGGTGTCTGTTCCTATGAGACAGTGGCTGTACTATGTGCGCCATTGTGCTGCCTATTGATTCTGGGTCAATGTTGTTAATGTATGTTTGGAGTTGAACCTCCAAATGTCTCTGAATGGATCAGCTATCTCCCCATGGAATCGCCTTGAACTGTTGAGATCAGTGCCTCATAAGTAAATTTAGAAACTCCAGCTGCTGAGAAGACAATAATTGGAAAATGTCAAATCTTCGTTCCGTAATCGAAAGAACACTTTCATTTCTATAGCGTTTTTTACAACCACAAGATGCCTTAATAAACCTTACAGCCAAGGAAGTTCTTTGGGAGTGTGGTCATTTTTATAAAGTAGATAACATAGCAGTAAATCCCAAACAATGGTGTGATAATAACCAGACAATCTGTTATCTATGAAAATGGTTGAGGGATAACTGTTGGCAGAGGACACGGAGAATACATGCCTGCTCTTCTTTGAGACAGTGCTGTGGGGCATTTTGTGTCTTGCTGAAAGAACCTTGGTTTTAAAGATGGCACCTTTAGCAACACACAGCTCTGCCTTGGTGATGTAGCAGAATGTCTGTCTGACCTCTGGGAGTCAGGGGTTATGGGGAGAAGGCAGTTGAATGG
The DNA here is from genome assembly GCF_010909765.2 of Amblyraja radiata. Lineage (NCBI taxonomy): Eukaryota > Metazoa > Chordata > Chondrichthyes > Rajiformes > Rajidae > Amblyraja > Amblyraja radiata. Next base: position 11,544,470 of record NC_045989.1, read on the forward strand.
GATTGAGAGGGAAAGATAAATAACGCATGATTGAATGGTGCAGTGGAGCTGATGGGCCGAATGGCCTAATTCTGCTCCTGGAACTTATAAACCTATGAACTTTGGCTGCAACCTTCAGGAGGTTTGTCCTGTGGACATAGACTGATCAACTTCCAGCTCATCGGACTGCTACATGACCTCCATCAATATTGATAAAAGCCAAGGGTTTCGCACAATCTCTCCCAGGCTGCAGAGTAAATAACTAACGCGCTATAAAATTGAGAAACCAGATTTCCATTGAGGCATGGATCAATCAGGGCCTGTATGATTTGAAAGTCACATCAGAAATTTGTTCTTTGAGTCCCCAAAATGCTTCCTGATATTTTCTCCCATATTTATATTATCCCCTAGATCAATTTATCTGCTTTCTTGCAATAAGGGATGATTGTAGAGTCCCACCCTGTGTTGGTTAATGCGCATCACATGACCCTGTAGATACTTCCTGGTTAGATGACAATACGATCCCAACAATGGTCCTCCATCAGCTGACTCACCAGGGGCAGTACAGTTCAAAGATTATAGAGCGCAGCTATAATCTTTGGTAGAGTTGGCCATCTTTGGGGCCCTGCTTGATCCCTTTGGGAAATGACTGAGCCCTTGAGTCTGGCAAATATATAAAGGCTCTGTGGAAAAGCAAGCAACTGGTACCGACTGTTTGTTGAGGGTTGTTGTGGTTGCATTTGGAAGAGGATCCAGAGATGGGGAGCCAAGGATGAACTAGAAAAGCAGGGTGAGGGTTTTAAACAGAGAGCCAGTCAAGAAGCTGGGGGAGGTGGTGTTGGGAAGAGTGTGGGGCTGCAGTTTTAGTGTTAATGAACTGTTTCATGCCAGCTCTGCCTCGTTACTTCCCCCTCCGTGGTTGTGATTTCAAACTCCACTCGTGAAGCGTGAGTACAACATTCTCGGCTGTGCATTCACAGGGAGCATCTCACTGAGAGATTCATGTTTTCATGTTCGTGTGGAATTCAATGCCACAGACAGCTGTGGAGACCAAGGCAATGGATATTTTTAGGGCAGAGATTGATTAGCAAGGGTGTCAAGGCCAGAGATGGGGAGAAGGCATGAGAATAGGTTTCAGAGGGAATGATAGATCAGCCATGATTAAATGGTGGAGTAGACTTGATGGGCCAAATGGCCTAATTCTGATCCTATAAATTATGAACTTATGAACAAGGAACTGCAGCTGCTGGTTTACACAAAAGGATACAAAGTGCTGGAGTAACTCGATGGGTTAGGCAGCTTCTCTGGAGAATGTGGACGACAGATGGCACAATGGGCTAAGTGTTCGGCTGGCCACCGGAAGGTAGCCGGTTCGAATCCCGCTTGGAGTGCATACTGCCGTTGTGTCCTTGGGCAAGACACTTCACCCACCTTTGCCTGTGTGTGAATGTATGTGAATGTGTGTGAGTGATTGGTGGTGGTCGGAGGGGCCGTAGGCGCAGATTGGCAGCCACGCTTCCGTCAGTCTGCCCCAGGGCAGCTGTGGCTTAGTAGTAGCTTACCACCACCGAGTGTGACTGAGGAGTGAATGAATAATGCGATGTAAAGCGCCTTGAGTATTAGAAAGGCGCTATATAAATCCCATCCATTATTATTATTATTATTAATGTGGATAGGGGATGTTGTGGGTCTGTGTGGAGTTTGCACGTTCTCCCTGTGATCATGTGGATTCCTTTCAACATCCCAAAAATGAGCTGATTGATAGTTCAATTGGCCTCTGTAATTAAAGATGTCTAGCATTGTTTAGAGTAGATAGTCACAACCTTTTCCCCATAGTAGTAGTATCGAAAATAGGTGGGACTGGGGTTAAGTTAAGAGGAAATTGCTGTAAAGAGGATTTGAGAGAAAATTATTTACCCAGAGAGTGGTTGATATCTGAAACTCACTGCCAGAGTAGATGGTGGAGTTAGAAACAGTCTCTATGTTACTGAGATATTTAGACAGACACCAAAATACGCATTGCATTGAAGGATTGTACATATGTGGGCTTTATGTAAATAGCCAAAATAGTCAGCATGGACATGGTGGGCTGAGGGGACTATTTCTATGGTGTATAACTATAGCTATGACTCTACGCGTGGTGGGATCTGGGGGCAGTTCAGGGAGCTGAGGGGACAAATATAATGTGGTAAAACAGGATTAGTATAGAAATGGGTGCTGAGTGGTCAGCATGGACTTGGAAGGCCAAATAGCCGATTTCCATGCTGTATTTCTCTTTGACTCTGACTCTATCTCTCTGTCTTCTTCCACTCAAAACCTCCATGAAAACCTTTCCATTGGTGATGCTTTATCTTTCTAGAGAGTGGTTGAAATCTGGAACTGGCTGCCAAAGGAAGTGGTGCCAATAGAACTGGCTACAACACCGATAATAGTTACATTAACTGAGGGCTGCGATGTTGTCCTGAATTTAGTGACTCGTCCATGTGTGCGAGATGTGGGTGTTGGTAACCTGGGGGGCTCTGTACTCTGCCACCCCGCTGCTGGTATGTGGCCTTATTGATTCATAGCAGCACTGAAGAAACTGTAATGTTGGGGATTCCACGTTCTGGATGGGACATTAAGCCGAGACCTTGGCTTCTTTCTCAGCAGAATGCTGCACAATGCCAACACCACTATTTTGAAGAGGAGCAATGGCGATCTGCCGGGGAACCTCCACATTTATCCGAGGAGCAGATGGAGCCTCAAGGGCCTGTTCCTCTTGGGCGTAATTTACGCGACATCATTTACTCGTCATGGGGCACGACACACGCGTGGTGACGCGCACGTGATGTGCGCATGGCGTGCATTACGCGTGCATGGTGATGTAGGCACCTGCATGACGCCCAAGTGGACAGGCCCTTCAGTTTAAGCAGGCTGCTCTGCCCGTGCACCACTTCATTGCGATTCCACTGAAACCTCAGCCTGGATTTTATACACACCCTGCGACTGAGGTGAGATCATTACCCACGAGTTCATGACTAACCCAGTAATCTTTTCTGCTTGAGAGCCACAGACTGCTTCTTCATGAGTCTGTGACATTGCTAATGCCAATGATTCGGTTGGACACAGACCTAGTGAGGCAATTACTGGTGAAATATGCAAATGTGATACCTCCTCAGTTGCTCGCTTCCTGTATGATGTGAATAGTGCCTTCCACACAAAGCTTTCTTAACATTCAAATAGTGTTGGCACCTCCAGTGCCCCAACCTTGTCAGGATGGTATGTCGGTGAAGCGCATAAGATGTCGGAGGTAAATTCTGTGAGAATGGGAATAGATGTTGGTTCGAGTCGAAACCCTTCTTCAGACCGAGAGTCAGAGGAGAAGGAAACTAGTGGCATGAAATGATTCGGAACAAATCAAAGCCGACACCGATGACCAAGGAATGGTGGAGCCCACAATGGACCATTGTTGGCTGTGTAGGAGGTGATAACGAAAGGATATATGGATACAAACAGTGAAACCAGCAGGATGGCTGGGGTGGGGGCGGGGTGGTGGAGAGAGAGGGAGAGAGAGAGAGAGAGAGAGAGAGCGGGAATGCAGAGGTTACTTGAAACCAGGGATGAACTGTGGTATGTTTGGCACTGATCAGTCGAGCATGAGAATGCATTCCTGCTCTGGCACTGTTTGATATCCACTCGGGTAACTTTCCCTGGACTCCATCCCATCCACACCACACACGCCATTCTCCACCATGATCTTTATCTAACAGCTTTTCCCAGTGATGCTCAATTCCTAACCAGTTCTTTCAGTCTTCTTCTTAAAGTGAACTCTCCTTGGCAGCTCCGAGAAGATAGACTACCTAGAAATTGGTCCATCAACTGCCGAGCTCCCATTTATTCTCCCCATTTACAATCAAATCCCTCTGGATTCTACCACTCAACAGCACACCAGGTCGGCCATTTGATGCTGGCCATCAGAGTAATCATATAAATCTCATCCTCTCACTTTTTCCCTGTAACTTGTTCTCTGACCCAGATCAATGAACTCCATTCAAGTCAAGTCAAGTTTATTCGTCACATACACATACAAGATGTGCAGTGAAATGAAAAGTGGCAATGCTCGCGGACTTTGTGCAAAAAGACAAACAAACAAACTACAACTCCATTCTGACTCTCGTACCACTTATAGCAGCCAGTTAACCCACTAACCTGCACGTCTCTGGGACGTGGGTGAAAGGTGGAGCACCTCGGGGAAACTCGTACAATCACGGAATCATCACACACGCATGCAGCACCCAAGGTTAAGATCGAGCCTGGGTGTCTGGAGCTGTGAGTCAACAACTAGACCCGCTACACAATAGTGCATGCTGAATGCGACTCACGTCGACTGATGCATCAGATCCCCCCCTCACTGTCGGTTGCCATGTTTTGTGTCTCTCTGCCAACAGCTTCTCATTACCAGAGGCTCCCAGGAATGTAATTGGCAAATGTCCTCCGTCACCCATTGCATCTGACTGTTCGTAATGAAACACAAAATTGGAGATCTTGTTGGAGCAGAGCTCTTGATTGCTTTCCTTGCTGGAGGCTATCTTTCTGAATTGTGAGTGTGGCAGGGCCCGGGCTTGTATTGATCACAAGTCTAGAGTTCGGGAAGCTGGGGTGCTCTGCACCCACTCTTTCAGCTGTGTTCTGCTTCTGGTAATTGGTTTATCTCTGACGACATACAATCTGAGTTTAATGAGTGAGGTTGTTCCTAGACACACTAGTGTTTCTATAACGTGTGAGTAAAAAGGATTGAAAGTATGTGCATCACCAGAAACTGCTCATAGAATCACACAATCGGCTCGCCTCATCCATGTCAAATGTGGTGCCTGTCTACGCTAACCCCGTTTGCCTGCATTAGTTCAGGATGCTTCAACACCTTTCTTTTCCAAAATACCTTTTAAACATTTGCCACCGCCACCACCTTCTCCAGCAGTTTGTTGCAGATGTTTCAACGGTTCAAGAGTGCTTTATCATCACATGTGCAAAACACTGTGAAATTATTTTGCATTGCTCCAGATTTGGTGCCATTTTCAAAGTCCGACCACGTATTAAATCTTATGGAGATGTGTCCAATCCAGGCAACCCCAGGCTGCCTGCAGGATTTCCAGCCATCGCCAGCCATCGCCTTCATCTGAGTTGTTTATCAAACCGACGTCCCTTTCCTCACCCGGCCATCTTTGATCCTGCAGCCGACCTTGAGAGCACAGAAGGTAAAGGGGCTGTCCCACTGCGGCGACCTAATTGGCGAGTTTAGAAGAGTTGAGGAGAGTTTGAGAAAGTCTCATGTTGAAGACCTCCTTCAACCTCCTTGGACTATGTTGAAGATTAGCTTCCACTAGCTTCAGGAAAATTGGTCACTGAATAGTGGAGAGTGAAGACGACCTCCGTTCGTCTATGTTGAAGACTATCTACGATTACCTTCGATTACCTACGACTAACATGCAGACCTACTACGACCTACTTTGACTAAACCTACAAGTAGAAAAAAAAAAGAAAAAAAATCGTTTTTTTTCCCATGGCGACCTTTTTTATACACACGGGCATTTTTCAGCATGTTGAAAAATACGCCGCGACCTAGCTGAGGCCTCGAGTATGCGGGGACTACTCTTGAGCATGAAGGAGAGTTACAAAGACCTCTTAGGACCTCGTGTCGACCATGCTGCGAGTATGAGTCGAGGGCAAACTCTTCTGAACTTGTGGATTAGGTTGCCACAGTGGGACAGCCGCTTAAAGGGCCTGTCCCACTGTGCGGACCTACTTTGCGAGTTTAGAAGAGTTTAGGAGAGTCTTGTTGTATCGCCGAAGTAGAACACCTCCTACGACCTCCTTCGATTATGTAGAGAACCTCCTACGAATATGTAGAAGATTTCCTGCGACCATGTAGAAGACCTCCTTCGACTATGTTGAAGACTGGCTTCGACTATCTACGATTTACTCTCTGATGCTCTCTGGAAAATTGGACACCAAATAGTGGCGAGTGAAGACGACCACCTTCGACTACCTTTGATTGGTTTTGATCACCTCCGAATAACATGCTGACCTACCATGACCTACTTCGTCTAAACCTACGAGTAAAAAAATATCGATTTTTTTTTTTTTTTCCAAGCCGACCAATTTTTACTTACGGACAATTTCCAGCATGCTAAAAAATACTCCTCGACCTAACTGAGGCTGCGAGTACGCAGGAACTTCTCTCGAGCATGAAGGAGAGTTACAAAGACCCACTCGGACCATGCTGCGAGTTTGAGTCGAGCGTAAACTCTTCTAAACTCGCCAATTAGGTCCCCACAGTGGGACAGGCCCTTAAGACTCTGGTTCACTTTCCTACCACCGTTGCCCATGGCGACCGTTGTCTCTCACCTCTTCAGATCTCTGGTCTTCTGGGCGACGGTCAGGGGCTGGGCTTGATGGCTTCACCCTGACAGGCCACGCAGATCGCTGGTCTTTCTGGGCGGGTTCCTGGTTCCACAGTGGGTGAGCCAGGCCTGTTGTTGGGTCTGGTCATGGCTTGCCAGGATACCACCTTCTGAGTGAAATTATACCTCTCAGATCTCCGTTAAACGTTTCCCCGCTCACTCTAAACCAGTTCGAGACTCCCTTGCCCTGAGAAAAATGTCAAAGTTTCGAACAACTTACTTTTCCTCTCCTGGGTGTGGGTTTGAAGCTTGCTACATCTTCAAAGCAACGTTCATTAAACATGCTCACTGTACAGGTCGTATTGCTGCACAGCTGAGCCGCGGGGAATGGTCGGCAGTGGGGTCTCTGCTGGGATTCTCTCTCCACGTAATTCTCCTCTCACTCCTCTTTAACTAGAATCTGAAGGGTGAGTTTCATGGGAATGTGAGCAGAATAAAAAGAAAATCAGATTAATGCAGGATTAGTCGGCGCCAGTATAACGGGCATCCCTGACGATACTTCCAGCCTTCCTGATGCAATGCACCGTTACGATGGACTGCTTGTGCCGAGCCTGTGATAGACAAGGTTGCATTCAGCATTCTCTGCCGGTTCAGGTGGTCAAGAATAGAGCAGGTGCCATACTAGACTGAGATGCAGGTTGTCTATGATATAGATACCTAGCCATCTCCACAGCCGCCCCATTGATGAGGTGTTTCCTTCCTTGCTTCCGGGGTCAGAGCTCCAGCCGGCGCGGCCTGAGGACTACGAGTGCCGCGGTCTCCGGGAAGGGGACGGCCGCTCCAGACTTTTCCAAGCCGCTGAGGAATGTTCCACCCGACGCCGATGTTCCATCTTTACGGCAAGAGGGCCCTGAAAATCAACGGACTGGCTGCACGGCCACAGATGGCCCCCGACCTCGGGTGTTTCACAGAGGAAGAGGACTTAACTTTCTGGTGCCTTTCCCCCACAGTGGAAATGTTTTAATTCTGCTGTGGGGGGACGTTTGTGTTGAACTCTGTAATATGTTGTGTCCATTTTTATTCTCTTTTTTTAAACCTTTTTCTATGGTTTGCAATGGAACTTATTATTTAAATCATGTGAAGCACTTTGGGGTCAATGCAAGTTGACTAAAAATGTGCTATATAAATAAAGTTTACTTACTTACTTACTTCCTTGCTTCCTTAAGTCAACAACCACCTCTTTCGTCTTAGAAAGACACAAAACACTGGAGTAACTCAGTAGGTCAGGCAGCATCATCGGGAGAACATGAATAGGTGATTTTTCAGACCAGGACGATTTTTCAGACTCCCAAATTGTTACTATCCATGTTCTCCAAAGATGCTGCCTGACCTACTGAGTTACTCTTATCATTTTGTGTCTTTCTTTGGTAAACTAGCATCTGCAGTTCCTTGCTCTGGTATTTTATTTCATTCTTCACATGTTTAAATTATAATGTTTTATTTTTAATTATCTATAATGTATATCGTGTTGTTACTTGCGAGCAAAGCACCAAAGCAAATTCCTTGTATGTATACATACGTGGCTAATTAAATGTATTCAATTCAATTGCTATTACCCCTTTAGTCTTGCTGATGGTAAGGGCTAGATTGTTGTCCTGGTCCCATGTCACAAGCTTTTTGATCGCTTTCCTGTCTCATTATTGTTGATGATCTGCCCGGCCAGAGCGATATCCTTGAACATGAAGATCTAGTTGGCATTCTGCTTTGTGATGCAGTCATGGGTGCTGGGAATGTGACTGGACATACAACTCTGCGATGATGCAGATCAGGGTGGAGAAATATTCTGACCAACTGAGATTTACCACAAAGGAAGTCGATTGTTAAGGGCTTGTACACGCTAGAGGCAGGAAACATGTTCCCGATGTTGGGGGAATCCAGAATCAGGGGCCACAGTTTAAAAATAAGGAGTAAGCCATTTAGAATGGAGACGAGGAAACACAGACTCACCACAGAGAGTGGTGAGTCTGTGGAATTCTCTGCCTCAGAGGGCGGTGGAGGCAGGTTCTCTGGATGCTTTCAAGAGCTAGATAGGGCTCTTAAAAATAGGAGTGAACTTATTCGGTATTATGGTGTTGAAGGCTGAACTGTAGTCAATGAATAGCTTCCTGACATAGAGTAGGTCAATGATTCCCAACCTGGGGCCATACATGGCAAATTTCAGGGGGGCCACAGAAAGATTATGGGATTTAGGGGGCCACCGGTTCAATGAAGGGGGCCACAGAGCTACCACCCTGTTGCCTCCTAAATTTCAGTTCTAATAAATTTAAATCTATGTAGTTGAAATATTTTTGATGTTTGTGGAATAAAGTAAAAGAGAATATATGTGCAGTTAATAGACACTGATATTTTTATGGAAGGTATTATAATATTGAAGTACTTTTTTTCCGCTAATAATGTTAGAGGGGCCACAGTAAAATTAAAAGATCCCAAGGAGGCCATGAGCTAAAAAAGGTTTGGAACCACTGCAGTAGGTGATCGCATTGCCACCACTGCACAGCAAGTTGGTACTGCGGCCCCCAAGAGTTTCATTCCTCTCTCGTCCCTGTGAGTTGTTGACCATTACGGGTTAATTGTTCTACCAGGATTAGCCTTGCTCAGAGCAAGGTTGAATGATGCTAGAGAAGTGATGCTGCAGTGTGACTATAACAAAGAGGGAGTCTCTTGGCTATGGGACCTCGAAGCGGACAATTCTCATGGTCTCTGGCTCAGTCGATGGTCGGGTTGGATCAGTGGGAAAGGAGAACGAGAACCGGACAGTACACGGGCCAGAGGTCGAGAGAAACTGGAACAAGAACAAAAAAAATGCTGGAAATACTCAGCTAGTCAGGCAGTCCCTGGAGAGGGAAACCGGTGGTAGCGTTTCCAGTCAAAAGCCTTTCATCAAAACTGGATGATGTTAGGACTAAATGGGCCAAATGGTCGCCATCTGCGTCATAAGAAAATATGAGAATATAGTAGAAATATGAGGTTCAAACAATAAAAGTCATAAACCAGATAAGCCCAGACATTTCCCCTTCAGTCCCCATGCATCTGTCCTCTCTGCGTTGTATCCATCCTACTATCACCAGCTTTTAGCTCTCTCTCTGCCTCTGCCCGCTTTGATTTCAGCAGCACCTCTTATCTCTGCCTGTTCACTTTTTCAACCTCTGCATCTGTGTGCCTCATTTCCGTGCATTCCTATTTCCCTCTCGACATCTAGGTACGTTTAAGCAGCCTTGTTACTACAATAACCTTCCTTGCAACTGTGGATTCTGCGTAGGTCAGCCGCTGTACTCCTCTCAAAAGAGCAAGTCTCTCAGAGGGGCATGATCCATCTTCCAGTTAGATATTGACATCAGTCCTGACAACCTTTCCTGACCACGTCACGGTGATTAGCAAATATGATAGAAGCCAGCTCATGTAACACAAAAGCTTTTATTTTAACCCTGGTGTGCCTGTCTCAGTCTTGATGGTATTTTGCCACCTAAGCTATTAAAACTAGCTGTTCAAAGGAATTAATTGACCTCTTGGGCCCAATTAATATTCACAAGATTAAAGGCTCTGCTTGAGGCTGGCACTGTGCCTTCTGACTGCCTTGTGTCTCCTGTCATTCTCACATCTCTGCTCTAACCTGATCTTAATCTTGTAGAGGCTGTTCATGAAATAAATTCTGACCTGAAAGAATGGTTTGTTTCTCTTGTGCTGGTTGAGAGGTGACAGGTCTTTGTCCGGGAAAGATAGAGATGAGCATTTAATGGAAACTTGGACAGGATTTACAGACAGGGTTCCTGAGCATTCAAACATGCTTTAAGGGGGAACCCGTGGCTGCGGCCACAGTTTGTGCACAGCAAGTTACCGCAGGCAGTGATGGTGACAATGAGAGGTGTCAAGTAATGCGTTTTGGCAGAAAGAATGAGGGTGGGCAATGTGGGCTAAATGGTAGAATTCCAATGGGAATTCAGGGAGACAGGGACCCGAGATCGCATGTCATGGATCTATGGAATTGACAGCAGTGGCTGGGAGCGTATTTGGGAAGGCACACATGGGGTCAGAGATTTTTATAGGCAGGAGCTTTAACCTCAGGGACAGGGATGTTATTTTCAGTAATTACAAAACATGTCTGGAGTATTATGTTCAGTTTTGGTCACCAGTTTCGGAAGAGTTGGGCGGTCATGCTGGGAGCTTTACAAGAATGATTGAGAATGTCATATTGCCGCTGCAAGGTTAGATGAAGGAGGGAAGGACACAGTGGATGGCTCGATTGTTATCATGTATGGTCTTCCCGCTGAATGGCTAGCATGAAACAAAAGCTTTTCACTGTGCCTCAGTACATGTGACAATGAACTAAACTCAAGGAAGACTGGGAGGAAACCTAATGGAGTCCTGCAAGATTATGAATGGTTTGGGATAAATGGAGGGAACAAGTGGTTCAAGGATCGGGGCAACAGATTTGAAGCGGTGAGCAAAAGATGCAGTGAGGATATAAGAGAAAGTTCTTCAGCAGTATGGAATGAGCATGACAATAGGTGTTGGAGTAGGCCATTTGGCCCTTCGAGCCAGCACCGCCATTGAATGTGATCATGGCTGATCATCCCCAATCAGTACCCCGTTCCTGCCTTCTCCCCATATCCCCTGACTCCTCTATTTTTAAGAGCCCTATCTAGCTCTCTCTTGAAAGTATCCAGAGAACCTGCCTCCACCGCAGAGAATTCCACAGACTCACAACTCTCTGTGAGAAAAAATGTTTCCTCGTCTCCATTCTAAATGGCTTACTCCTTATTCTTAAACTGTGGCCCCTGGTTCTAGACTCCCCCAACATCGGGAACATGTTTCCTGTCTCTAGCGTGTCCAAACCCTTAACAATGAGATTAAGTAGTTTGCCGGGGAGGTGGAAACCCCTTAAACTCAACAGTGAGGCATGAGAGAAGATAATTTACAGGCCTCAGGGTCATGGGGCTGATGGCATTGCCTTACAGAGGGCTAGTATGGGTTCAATGGGACGAATGGTCTCTATGCTGTACTGACTTCATGGGTGAGATATCTTGCTTGAGGTGCAGACTGAGGGATAAATGGTCAAAGTCCTGGATCAGTTCCATTTGAATATTCCAACATGCTTCTCCGATTATTCAATTGCAAAGATGCTGCAGGTAAAATGTTGGCTGCAGTTTGGGTCACAGGCTTCATATTTTTGACCAACTTAACCCCTGCGTTTCACCACCTGACCCTCTCCTCATACGCTGGATGCGGAGGTTTAAAAAAAAAAAAACCTCCGCAAATTCTTAAAACCCTTCAGCCCACCTAGTCTCAGCCGACCAACAACCACCCATTTATACTGCTACATTATTCCCATGTTCCCATCAGGTTCTAGCAGTCGCCTACACACCAGGAGCAACTTATAGTGGCCAGTTAACACATGTGCCCACACGTCTTTGGGATGCGGGAGGACACTGGAACATTCTGGGGAACCCCACAGTCACGGGGAGAACATGCAAATTTCACACAGATAGCACTCAAGGTCAGGTCTCTGCTGCTGCGATAAGCTATGTAAGTGCCTGTCTAAAGTAAACAAAAAATGCTGGAGAAACTCAGCGGGCGAGGCAGCATCTATGGATCCACCTCCAGTTTAAATTCCATTTGGAATATTTTGGAGGACCAAGAACCAAGAAAAAATGGAGCGGGCGACGTTTTGGTTTGTGACCCTTCTTCAGACTTCTTCGTAAGTGCCTGTCTAAATGTCTTTAGTAATGTAGTGACTGTAACTAACTATACCACCTCCTCTGGCAGTGAGTTCCTGATAATAGCTGCTCTCTGTGTAAAGAAATTTCTCCTCAAATCCTTAAAATCTATTTCCTCCCAACATAAACCTATTCCTGCTTTTTTTTTAATACTACTACCATGGGAATAAGGTTTTATCTACCCTAAACACTGCTCGACATCGTAATTACAAAGGCTAATTCACATACCCACTGACATGTTTGCGGAGCAGAAATGAATCCATATGGTCACAGGGAGAACACGCAAACTCCACACAGACAGTACCTGAGGTCAGGATTGAACCCTGGTCTTGGGTGATGTGAGGCAGTGACTCTACCCGCTGCTCATTATGCCAACATCTTGAGCTTGGTGTACTGACGGTCTATATGCTTGCACTGCAGCAGGACGAGAGGGTGGTGAGGAACTCTGGCACTCACTAACTGGAAATGAGTGTCTTGGGAAATCGCAGGCTGGAACTGAGTGGCGTTGTCTACCGAATGTAAATCTTGCCTCGTGTTTACAACATCCGAGGAGACCTTCCTCCCGCAAAGCAGACAGCTCCGGATCCAAGTGTTAAAAAGTCCTGTCACTTCTAAGGCAGGGGAAGGAATTTACACTCCAGATCTGACAGCGTCAGTGCTGGGAACTGACTTCATTTATTTAGGTTGGCACGGGCTGCTTAGAGGATCAGGGCCACTCTGCCTTAAACCAGAGTCTCTCAATTGCTGTGTGTGTGCATGGGTTCAATCCTGACTACTAGTGCTGTCTATACAGATGTGTACGTTCTTCCTGTGAGCGCATGTGTGTACTTCGGGTGCTCTGCTTTCCTCGCACATTACAAAGACGTGCAGGTTAACTAACTTCTGTAAATTGTCCTGAGTGTGTCGGATGGGTGATCGCCGGTCGGTGTGGACAAGGTGGGCCTAAAGGACTGTTTCCATGCTGTGTCTCTAAACTAAACTAAACGCAACCAGGAACACACAGGGTTAAGAACTTCAAGAAAACATTTTCACTTTTTACATTTCTCGTACCTCGCAAAGATGTTCAACATAAATCAGTTGTTTTTATTCGCAAAGTTTATCTTTAAATCAATTATAATTCATTGAAACCACGATGACGCTGTTTCTGGGTTGGTGAGCTCGTGGCTCAGTCTGTCAGACGTTTCACTGGAGGAGGAATGATGTTCCCTCTTCATTTTCAGCTGCAGTTCTGTGCCGAGTGCTCTGATCCTCTCACTGGGAGACTGCAGTCAGCTCCCACTGCCCAGATGTTAGTATGAAATCTAAGTTGCTGCTCCAGTGCAGAGCTGAGGGAGGGGTGACCAAGCCCTCCAGTTCTAATGAAGGGCCCAGTCCCGAAACATTAACTCCTTCTCTCTCCACAGATGCTGCCTGACCTGCTGAGTGTTTCCACCATCACTGTCATCGGTCTCAAGAAGGGTCCAAATCTGAAATGCCACCTGTTCAAGTTCTCCAGAGATGTTGCCTGACGTGCTAAATTACTTCAGCACTCTGACTTATTCTGTAAACCAGCATCTGCAGTTTCTTGTGGCAACCCATTCTGCACTGGGTTTATTACCATTTCTAACCTGGGAAAAAAGGTACTTTGCAACTTGTAACCAACTCGTTTTTTTCTGCTCCAAATTCTAGCGAGGGAGCTTTGATCGGAACCATTAACTTTGTTTCTCTTTACACTGATGCTGCCTGTCTGGCATGCTGCATGTTTCCAATAAGTTCTCTTTCATCTCAATATAATCAAAACCTGTGCTCCTTTTAAAAATTAGACTTTGTTTTATTAATTAGCAATGACGTTTGTTCTGGACTTTCTGGAAAGGGATATCTAACCTTGGTCTGGTGATAATTTGCTGATTTAACTTATGTCAATAACCTTTTGTGGGAAGGATTGATTCTAAAATTAATGCGGTAGTAACAACTAACTGGACTGGTTCCCAACTATTTTTAACACTGATGTATTTGCAGTTAGAGCATTAATATAACACCTTTCCCGACCTCAGAATGCTCCCGTCTCCCACAGTCACTTAAGTACCCTTGTATGGCTGGAGGCACGGCAGTCAATTCATGCACAGCAGGATACGGCATCCATGAGGAACAGAGAGCCCAGTTGGTGATGGTGTTTGAGGGGAAATATTCATCATGGCACTGGAAAGAAATGTCAACTCTTCCCTGGCACTGCACCCCACCTGCTCTTGTCTCTGCCTCTCTCTGAACTAGTGCCGTGGAATAACTCTGAACAAGGGGCCTGACTCAAAACATTACCCATCCATGTCTTCCAGAGATGCTCCCTGGCCTGTTGAGATACACCAGCAATACTTGTTTACTCAAGAGTGAGTAATCAAGACTGCATCTGCAGTTGATAGTGTTTCATTGGCATCTTTAATGTCAGCTATGAGTGCAGACAGGCCCTTGGTTTATCAGCTCCAACCTGAGCTATCAGTTTGGCTTTCTGAGTAAGGGAACCCGGGTCCCATTCTAAGACTTGAACACACAACCTCAGTAGATGCAACTGTAAGAGTGCTTGACTACCAATGGAGCAGTGCCTTGGTAAAGATCATGAGGTATCATTGACCAAAAATCTCAGCACCATTTTCCCTCTCCACTGCAGTGCCAAGCATGTCTGGCATTTTCTGCTTTCCTTTCAATCCAAATACTGAGACATCTATACACAAATCTGTCGGTGATCTGTTGAGCTTCTGCATGTTCCCAGAATAAATTACTTGCCATTTTAGTAATAAAAAGCAGGAAACGCTGGAAGCACTCAGCAGGCTAGGCAGCATCTGTGGAAAGATATATCAGGTTCTTGAACCAACCCATACAACACTGATCATTCTTTGGCAAAGGAACACCACAGATCACATCGTGATGGGGATGTTTTTTAATCTAACTGTTTTGCAGAGTTGTCTTTTTTGTCTTTTTTCTTTTTTACTGCCTTCAGAATTTGTGCATAATTGATGTATAATATAATTTGTTGTACATTGTTGTAGTCTATGTGTCTGTGATGCTGCTGCAGCCAAGATTTTGCATTGTATCTGCCACTCGCTATACTTGTGTAAATGGTACAAAAACCCTTCTTGACTGGGCGGTACTGGAGATCCAGGAGAAAACCCACGCAGGTCACGTGGAGAACATACAAACTCCATACAAGCAAGCACCCATAGTCAGGATCGCACCCGGGACACTGACGCTGTAAGGCAGCGCTGTGGTAGAGTTGCTGCCTTACAGCGCCAGAGACGCAGGTTCGATCCTGACAACGGGTGCTTGTCTGTACGGAGTTTGTTTGTTCTCCCCGTGACCTGCGTGGGTTTTCTCCAGGATCTCCGGTTTCCTCCCACACTCCAAAGACGTACAGGTTTGCAGGTTAATTGGCTTGGTATAATTGTAAATTGTCCCTGGTGTGTGTAGGATAGTGCTAGTGTGCTTGGATTGCTGGTCGGCGCGGACTTGTTGGGCCTGTCTCCACGCCATATCTTGAAACTCAACTAAAACTAAAGATGGCAGCAAACAGTAACAAACTGTGATATTTGTCAAGTGGGTATCCGCAGTACTTGGCTTAGCCATCAGATGTCGCCGTTGCCCCACAGCTAGAGCTGAGGCCAAGCAGAGTGGAGGCTAATGTGACACCATCAGCTGTCTGCCCCCTGAGCTCACGCCTGAGCCTGTAGCACATTTTCAGTTTACTGCCTGTAATTGGAGAAGTTTATTTTCAAAATGCAGACGCTGAAATTGGCTCTTGGAGAAGGCAAACTGGCACCGAAAGCACTCTCTGGCTTTGGTGCTAATCTCTGCATGTCATTTCAGTAATGATTACAATATTCCACACTTTATTGTCAAACCACACGGAAGTATCTAACACGGGCCACAGGAGTATAATTGAGCAAAGAGCTTTTCAGGAATTTCTTGTTAACCGTTTCTGAACCGGCTGCCTTGAATGTCTGGAAACACTTTGCCTTTCATTAATTGCCTCTTCCACAGCAAAAGATGACACAATCTTTTATCGTTTGATATGCACATAATGCTGGAGTAACTCAGCGGATCAGGCAGCATTCTGGTGAAAGCGAAATGGTGACGTTTTGGGTCGCAGCTGAAGATAGGGGTGGGAGGGGAATAATCTGGAGACGAGGAAAGGCCAGAACAAATTAGGGCTTGCCACGGATAACCTCTGGAGCGGTAGAGCCCACAATGGCCCATTGTTGGCTGGGGAAGGTGTTAATAACAAGTGATCTTTTGACTTATATCAAACCCCAAATAGTAATGGGAGCAAGCTCGCAGTAACAATGCGCTGAACACCCAGGCAGACTCTGCAAGCAGAGGTGAGGGAGAGCTGTCGGGGTGCAGACTAGCCCTTAAAATGAAGCCCCATGTGTTATTTGGAGGGGAATTGTTGCCATTGACGTGGGCAATACCCTCACCCACAAATCGGATTAACAGAAGCATTTCACCCCATCACTTTTCGTGGGTTAGACACAAAATGCTGGAGTAACTCAGCGTGATAGGCAGCATGTCTGGATGCATCTCAGACTGAAGAAGGGTCTCGACCTGAAACGCCACCCACTCCTTCTCTCCAGAGAGGCTGTCGGTCCCGCTGAGTCACTCCAGCATTTTGTGTCTACCCCAGGTTTGGAGGTTAAATGTACAAATTGTCGCTAGTGTGTGTCGGATAGTGTTAATGAGCGAGGCGGGTGGACTCGGTGGGGCGAAGAAGGGCCTGTTTCCGCACTGTATCTCTAAACTAAAATAAAGTTTCAGGGTGAGAGGTGAATGGGATTGTCAGCTCCTGTAGGTGACCCCGATCTGCATGTCCTCCTGCTGTGGAAACATGTTGTCAATCTCTCGTCTTTGCCAGGTCCTAATCCTAGAGCAGCTCTGGGGAAGCACCTTCAACCCATGGGGGCTGCAGCTGTTCAAGAAGGTTCATCATCACCTTCCCAAGGACAGTTAGTCTCCAGCTGTAAACTTTGCTCTTGCCAGCAATGCCCACATCTGGAGAAGTCATTTGTTTTGTTGTTGTTGTTGTTGTTGTTAGTAAAGGGCCTGTCCCACTTACGCGACCTCTACAGGCGACTGCCGGCACATGTCACAGTTTCGCCGAAATTTTCGACATGTTGAAAATTCAGCGGCGACCAGAAAGACGCTAGCGTCTTTCTGGTCCCCGCTGAAATTTCAACATGTCAGTGGAACAGGCCCTTAAGACCCACAGTCAAAGCCAGTCTCTCTCTCCCCTCAGTCTGGATAAGGGTCCCGACCCGAAATGTCGCCTGTCCATTCCCTCCACAGATGCTGCCCGACCTGCTGAGTTCCTCCAGCCTGAAGAAGGGTTTCGGCCCGAAAACGTTGCCTATTTCCTTCGCTCCATAGATGCTGCTGCACCCGCTGAGTTTCTCCAGCTTTTTTGAGTTCCTCCAGGACTTTGTGTTTTTCTCGTGATCTGCAGTTCCTTGTGCATTCGAAGGGCCGAATGGCCTACTCCTGCACCTAATTTCTATTCACTGCTCATTTGATGCTGGTGCGGATGGATACACTTTGAAGAGCAGGAAATCTCTATGCCTTCACACAAGCTCATTCAACAGCTGGGCGCTCAGTTCCGACCTGGCCCATGTGCCTGGAGGAGTAAGTCGCAAAGGAGCCAGTCTCTTTCACTGATCTCAATCCCGAGATTAATTAATTATGTCTTTAATATAGTCTCTTGTCAAGGCCTCTTGGAGCAGGTCTCTGAGTTGCTTGAACCGTGTTGAACATCTGTCACTTCACAGGAAGTGCTAAACCTTTGAGAGGTGCTCCTCGGCACCGCTTGTATTTGACATTGACGAGTTCCTGTTTATCCAGCAGGATTAGTTTTCCAAACCCTGTCGACCTCTGTGACTACATTTCTCTGGGGCCAGCCCCGACCCTGACCCTGACCGGGAGAGGCTGAGTGACCACTATCGAAGGGGGTGAGTGCCCTTCAAGGTCTCTCCAAGTTGCTCAGACAGATTGCCTGGTGAGATGTCGCCAAGAGAAAGGGTTGGCGTTGGTGCAGCCGTGTGGCGATGCAACGTTTGAGGGGCCCATCTGCTCCTTCTCAAATATGTGCAGCAACACACACGTTAGATCAAGTCTTTTGGGAGCTTCAAGTAAACGTCGAGAAATTGGAACCGTATTCTCAGGGAAAAATGTTTTTTTTAAAAGCCAATTATAGTGCTTGGAATACAGGGTCAATAGTTCACTTTCAAACTCGCAATAAATAGTCTGTTTCCAATTACCTCACCAAATTCCTTTTTATTTGATCCTTGTCTGATTAAAAACTTTCATTATGTATCAGCCAACCTTTTGCTTTTCTATAAACACTGGCGAATTTAATCTGGCAACCATCCTATAACCACTTCAAACAAATTATTTTTGTAACACAGTGGCTTCTATGCATTTTTTGCACTTTCCTCCTTCAATGGGCCTGCCCCACCCCCTTCCCCTCCCCTTCCCTCCCCTCCCCTCCCCTCCCCTCCCCTCCCCTTCCTATCCTATATAAGCATTGGTCTGCTGAGGATGCCCTAGTCTTGGTGCGAATGTGCAGGAACATACATGGACCCTTTTACAAATGGAAATGTCAGCACCCTACAAACAAGAACTTTTTATCAGAATATGGTCTCCATTTATTGACTACTTGAAGGGGCAGACTGGCTCGGCACGTGAACCTGACTGAAACTCGAATTAAGGATCAGATGAAAAGTTATACTTTATAATTTACCAACTTATCTCCAAAGTTGTATTTTTAGTAAATTATTCCATTCTTCTTTAAAAAAAATTTTTTTTTTAAATGAAATGTCAGCACCAACCTCAAGCACGGTCGGTGCTGTTGGGGCTGGGTGGGTGAGCGGAATAAACGCTCGCTGGTTAGAGCAGAGCGCAGTAAGAGAGAGAGGGACAGACCTCAACCCTGTGTTCATTTATTACAGTCAGATGTCGTTTGGCCGTTTGCATCCACACCAACTGGTTGCAATAGAGTAATCTGACCAGTCTTACTCCCCCACCCTCTCCCCGCCGGCCTGTAAATTATTTCTCATCAGACCGTTAGCCAGCTCCCTTGCGAGCACTGTAATTGAATTTGCCTCCACTCCCCTTGCCCTGTGTCCAGTCATTTACTGAAAATGAAACTTCCTTCTACGTCCCCTGGTTCTTGACCCTCAGCTAAGGGGCAACAGTGTCTACTCATGATGGTGGAGCTCCTCGCTGAGCCCGTTCAAGGAGAACGACCCCAGCCCTTTCAGTCCATGCAAAGAACTAAAGTCCTTCTCCCCTGGAATAGTTTCTGTAAATCTATCTGCACCTTTACTAAAACCTTCAGTACATCAACACTCCATGCCCTGCTTGTTCTTGTACACACAACTCTGTTTGCAAAGCCCAGGATCTTGTATGTGTTTCTAACCACTATATCAGCAGGTCTGCCACCTTCAACAAACCACACACATAAACACCAAGATCTGACTATTCTTAGAATTGTACCCTCTGGTCTATGTAGCCCCTTCTCATTCCTCCTACAGAAATGTAATATTTTACATTGCTCTGCATTAAACATCACCTTTCCACCCATTCGACCGATGTGTAGACTGCCTTGAAATCTTCTCCAGCCCTCCTCTCAGTTAATTACGCTTCCATCATTTGTGCCATTTCCCCCATTTGGAAGTTATACTGTACACCCCAATTCATATTCAGTCTTTATCTATCTCTTGCCAAAAAGTGAACTAAAATTATTTGAAAACTAAATCTTGTAGTCATCTTATGCACACCTAATCGATCCTTTTAATATTCTGTGCTTCCTAATACCCGTAATCAAGAGCCATTTTCACCCATGTCATTCCCTCCTCTTCTCTCTCCCCTTGGGCAGAAAGTTCTAAAGCTTGCAAGCATCTACCACCAGATTCAGGAGCAGCTTCTTCCCTACTATGATCAGACTACTGGATGGACCTCTCATAAGCTAAGGTAAAGTCCTGATCTACCAACCTATCTAATTGCGTCTTTGTACTTTAAAAAAGAAAACTGCACTTTGTAGTTTAATGCTATAACACTGTGACATTATATCCTGCACCCTTTGCATTACAATGTAATTGTACTCATGTCTAGTATTATTTGACTATAGCATGCAATCAAAGTTTTTCACTGTATTTCAGCATGGCTGACAATAATAAATGCCATACAATACCTCCACACTTGATTATTGCAACGCACTTCTATTCAGCCTGTCATCCAAACCTGTGCAGACCATATGCTTGCCATGTTCTCCATTCACCCAGTATCTATAAAAGATAGACTTTTAAAGATAGCGGAGTCGGGGGATATGGGGAGAAGGCAGGAACGGGATACCGATTGGGGATGATCAGCCATGATAACATTGAAGGCGGTGCTGGCTCGAAGGGCCAAATGGCCTACTCCTGCACCTATTGTCCATTAGTGGGGATCTGATGAGAATGCAGGAAGAATAAAATGAGATGAATATGGGATTAGTGTAAATGGGTGGCATGGATTTGTTGAGCCAAAGGGACGTGTCTCCATATTGTATCATGTTGGAAGGAACTGCAGATGCTGGTTTACATTGAAGATAGACACAACATGCTGGAGTAACTCAGCGGGACAGGCAGCATATCTGGATAGAAGGAATGGGTGGCGTTTCGGGTCGAGTCTGAAGAAGGGCTCAACCCGAAATGTCATCTGAGTTACTCCAGAATTGTATGTTTATCTCCGGCTATATCGTTCTGTGAATATGACATTGATCTTTGACTCTCTTGGTTAAGCAAAGTTGTGGTCTCACCTCACCACGACCTCGCCCATCCAATCTCTAAATTCACCTCCAGCCCTCCACCCTCTGACATCTCCCAATTCCAGCCTCTCCACCCTGTATAACATGCCCATCCCACACTGCTGACCATCCATCCCTTCAGTGACCAGAACTCTCAGATCTTAAACCTCTCTCCGTCTCTCCGCCTTTAAAGATGGCCCTTGAATCTTCTCTCTGACAAAGTTGTTGACGAACTGCCCCGAGATCTCCACAGGGGACGTGGCACCAAATCTTTGGTCGACGGTCTGCTACCGTTACCAAGTTGCTGCAAATTGTTTTCATTCATCTTTTTACAAACTGGCGCACAGCTCTTTCCAAAATCATTCAAGGGGTGGAAAGGGCGGTAAATTAATTAATGATTTTAATAGAGAATCTCCTCCCCCTAGGGATGGTTTCCTGGTTCTGATTGTGTGTTTGCTGACATTATGAGCAGGAGAAAGGCCATGAATCTAATTACTGACCTATTTTTAAAACAGTCTCAATTCCATGGTGATTGGAGTGAGAGCAAAACAGCAGCACATTCCCTGCGCCTCTGAAACAGACAATATATTTTGAACGGGGGACTTTACATTCCCTCTTTGAGTACTTGAAGAAACTGCTTCTCGACTCCTACTGGACTTTCACAACAAGCTCCTGGGCCTTAGTGAGGAGCTGGAGTGCGGGGCCTCCTTATAAGTCTGCTCCTGAGCTTCACAAGATGACAGTTCATAGATACAAGCGTTCGGTTGTCAGGGGAGGAGACGAGGCTTATTCAGTCACATTGTTTGTCCATCTTCCAAGCTTATCTTCATGCTGGATGACAAGGGAGAGAGTGCATGTGGTTTCAGCTGGTTTAGAGTTAGTTAGTTTATGACCATATGTACTGAGGTACAGTGAAATGCTTTTTTATTGCCTGCTATCCAGTCGGTGGAAAGACTATACATGATTACAATCAAGCTGTATACAGTGTACAGA
This sequence comes from Amblyraja radiata, assembly GCF_010909765.2. NCBI lineage: Eukaryota > Metazoa > Chordata > Chondrichthyes > Rajiformes > Rajidae > Amblyraja > Amblyraja radiata. The sequence goes on from NC_045989.1 coordinate 11,566,399, forward strand.
TTCAGGATAAAGGGATTAACGTTATAGTGCAAAATGAAGGCCAGTAAAGTCCGATTAATAAAGATTGTCCAAGGTCTCCAATGAGGTGGATGGTGGGTCAGGACCACTGTGGTTGGCGCAGTATTAGTGTTGCTGCCTTACAATGCCAGTGACCTGGGTTTGATCCTGACTACAGGTGCTGTCTGTATTGAGTTTGTACGTTCTCCCTGTGACCACGTGGGATTTCTCTGGGTGCTCCGGTTTCCGCCCACACTTCAAAAACGTAGGTTAATTAGCGTCGGTAAAAATTCTACATTGTCCCTAGTGTGTAGGACAGTGGTAGCGTACAGGGTGCTCGCTGGTCCGTCCGGACTCAGTGGGCTGAAGGGCCTGTTTCCGTGCTGTATCTTTAAAGTAAACTAAAGAAATGACCACTCTAGTTGGAGATAGGATGGTTCAGTTGTCTGATAACAGCTGGGAAGAAGCTGGTTTGATTGGAAATCCATGATCGGTAGGCACTGTAAGGGTTGGACATGCAGAACATTCTCCGTTTCCTGCTCTCAGTGTTTTCCTCTAAAAGGAGCAGAAATGTTGGTCGCCCTCCGGGCCAATGTATATCCAGAGAGGCCTGTTGCTGATGATGCTGTACAGCATTAATCTTCCACACTCGACCACCCTGGAAGAGAAATAGAGCTAATGTTTTAGATCCTGGACCATGCCTCAGAAGTGGCAAAGTGGCACAAGTCAGGTTTAAGATGCAGGGAGGTTGGTTGGTTGGTTGGTTGGTTGGGTGGGTGTGTGTGTGTGTGTGTGGGTGGGTGGGTGGGTGGGTGGGTGGGTGGGTGGGTGTGTGTGTGTGTGTGTGTGTGTGTGTGTGTGTGTGTGTGTGTGTGTGTGTGTGTGTGTGTGTATGTATCAGGGTGACAGAATGAATAGAGGGGGGGAGAGAGAGGGAGAAAAAAAAAGCAAAGGTGTGAAATGCAGGTCAGCGCTATAGGAAGTGCCCATTGATTCAAGCAGCATCTGTGGAGAGAGAAGAAGAGTCAAACTGCACCAGGTCAGCTCTGACACACACAGAAAGTAAGTTCCTGAAAGAACTGAATTTGATATTTGATTCGATATTGATTCTCCTTTACCTTAAATTAACACCCTATGGCTCCCAACTCTCTAACCACTGGAAACACTCTAGACTGCTCCTATTGTATTTCTCTTTAGCCATCTCTACTCGGGAGAAATCCCCACATCTTCTTGACATTATTGATCATTGGATTTAGATTGCTTACACACTTTACAATAGAGACAGAGTCAAGTTAGTGTGAAACTGGTAGGCTGCGCTGCACTGAACCTAAAGAATGAACAGGTACTAGTTTCTTCTTAATTTCTAATATTTTAAAGGCATCTTGTTTAACCAGCCCATGTAATTTTGTTATTAATTTAGAATTTATGTGAAGCCAATTTCAATTGTTAGGAGGGACCTTTCCAGCTTTCTCTCCCTAACCTCTTTCTGTCTGTAGAAGAGTCCCGACGTGAAACATCATCTGTCCATTCCCACCGCAGTTGCTGCCTGATTTGCTGAGATGCCCCAGCACTTTGTGTTTGACCGTTGAATACGTTCTAGGAGCAGAATTAGGCCATTCGGCCCATCAGGTGTACTCCACCATTCAATCATGGCTGATCTCTCATTCCCTCTCAACCCTATTCTCATGCCTTCTCCCCATGTATAAGGCCCAGTGGTCCCAGCTGAAAGGTTAACTGGCCCTCACAAGGAGCATCACCTCCTTCTGAAGACAGTTTTACAACCTCCTCTCGGCTTGAACATTAACTTCTCCAATTTCCGGTGGCCCTTGCTGTCTCCTCCTCTCCTCAGCTCACCCTCACCCCTCTGGCGCCTCCTCTTCCTTTCTTCTTCCCCCCCCCCCCCCCCAAACCCTACATCAGTCTGAAGAAGGGTTTTGGCCAAAAACGTCGCCTATTTCCTTCGCTCCATAGATGCTGCCGTACCCGCTGAGTTACTCCAGCACTTTTGTCTACCATCACAGGTCAGAAGCCATCCATTGGAAGCGTCAGTCTGAAGAAGGGTCTCGACCCAAAATGTCACTCCCCTCCTCTCCAGAGATGCTGCCTGTCCCGCTGAGTTACTCCAGCATTTTGTGTCCACCTTTGAAACATCTGTCAGCAGCTGAGTACATGAGGTGCCAGTGAAAATAACCCATCACCCTGTTGAAGCCGACTTGCGGCTCAGTTGGGTGTTTCGTCTGCGCATGTCTGTTGATGGGGTGCGAGGTGGACAACTCAATGTGATATCGGCAGTGACCCATCAGGCAGTCACAGCACGGCAGATGGGCTCAATCAGACTTGCCTCCGAGCGTGATCCCCGGAATGAGGAAACAAAGGCACTATTTTCTTTGCAATGCCATGCAGGAAAAGCATTAATGAGAAAATGAAAACCATGATGACTCCACATCCTCTGTAGCGGCGACTGTTTGGCTTTCTCAGCAGGGGGTGAATTGCTCAGAAGGAAACGATTTCTAGTTACAGTAAATGATTCATATTCTCTTCGTGGAAGAAAAATGCAGGAGATTGAAACCGATTCAATCGCTGTGGTAACTGCCTCAAGACACAAATGAAGGAGTCTTTAGCAATAGTCGCAAGAGAAATGAGCACTCCAGACCTCGTCCAATTCCCAAAGCTCGCATATTCCACGTAACCGGGACTAATTTAACATCCTCTGTGGAAGTCGGCTGCTTTGGAAGTGGCAGACAGTTCAAGATAGATCACAAATTCATAGAGTCCCAGTGTATAATATGCCTCTACTGAGTAATTGAAGAGCTATCTCGGCTGTGTTGTCCCCTGCTTCTCCTCGATGTCATGGGACTTTTTTCAAGTTTAACAATAGCCATAGTTCCAGTGGTGGCAGTCTGGTCTCAGAGTTTAAAGGACACTCCAGTGACTTGGGCACGGTGGTGGTGCTCCCAGTGTGGGTGTACGGTTGAGGTAACATCACCTGGACGAGATGCCAAACCGAGCTCATTCCTGCTCATAGATGGACACAGAGGCTCCTGTGGTCCTACTGTCTAGAGCAGCTGCAGACAATGGGACAGTTGGGACAGTTTGACAGTGGGGACCAGAACCGATCTGTCAGGTCTGGACTTATCTGAAGTAGAGGTTGTTGTGCAGCCTGATGAACCAGAGGGAGTTTCATGGACCACCCATTTTGCTGGGCTTGGGACAAGTACAGCAAGCCATTAAAATGAATGAGAGACAATAGTTGCTGGCAGTACATAGAACATAGAACAGGAACAGGCCCTTCGGCCCACAATGTCTGTGCCAAACAGCTTGAGGCCGTGACAGATTTTTATTTGCTTAAATTAAACATTTTTGGTTGTTTCCATAAATCAATGGGTGTTTTTAGTTTTTAATTTTAGAAATGACCTGTGTGATCTTGACGTGAGCGCGGGCGATACGAAATGGGTAGCTGTAGAAAACGAACGACCGCGTGATGTAGTACTGAGAGAGAAGGAAGGGGTACATCAGGAACAGGAGACTCTGCTATCTCTGGCTGTGGGTGTTTAGTATTGGGTTTGGGGGGACTTCGTTTGCTTCTGATTTAAGGAAAAATCGGATTACAGAGAGTTCTTAGGAACAGTCCCTTGTGCAACCTACCCCTCCTCACTCCTCCATAACAAGCAGGAAGCTTTAACTGGTAATAGATAAGGTTTCACTTGCACTTCTTGCTCATAATTATAGAGGCATAGAGTACAGAAAGAGTCCCTTCTGCCCACCAAGTCTGTGGTGACCTTCAAGCATTCATTTACACTAATCCAACGCTAATCCCATTTTTTCTGCCCCAATCACTTGCACAAGGGGGGTAATTTAAAGCAGCCAATTCACAGAGCAACTGATGCGTTAGGATGACGGTGGAAATGCAAGCAACAGAAGAGAAGCCTATGTGATCACAGGGTTCCACACAGACGATGCCCAAGGTCAGGAATTTAACCTAGGTCACTTGTATCTCGACATCTCACAAAGGTTACTTTGCAATATATGTTGAAGGGGAAATCAAACAGCTTTCAGAATTGCCTTTATGGGATAGTAAAAGGAACGAAGGCTCAGGTTGGGATAGTCCAGAAGCTACAGTGGCGCGGTTGGCAGAGCTGGTTCCTCAGAATCAGAGGCCCACGTCCGATCCTGACTTTGGGTACTGTCTGTGTGGAGTCTGCAGATCCTCCATGTGACCATGTGGATTTCGTCCTGGTGGTCTGGTTTCCCCCCACATCCTAAAGACGTGCGGGATTATACGTTAATGGGCCTCTGTAGTTTGCCCAGAGTGTGTTCAGTGTGGACTCAGTCGGCTTGGGTCGATTTTCTTGCAGTATCCCTAAAGTAAACTAAAGTCCAATTCCTCATAATGCTTCAATTTTCCTGAAGTTCTTAGATGTTTCTCCCAGTTCTGCCCCCATCACTACATTTGGCCAAAGGCCAGGAACATTTACTTAACACCTTTAAGCCCGCAGCTCCCACACTAGTTCGATGGTACAGACTGTGGGCTGGCCCACTCAGTTATAATGATATTTATTTAAACCCCTCATTCCACAAATGCCAGCTCAAATATATTTATTTATTAACTCCACAGATCCCTGCAAATCCGTTGCTTGCACACAGCTATTTATTTTCACTTAGCTTACATGTGCAATCTCTGCATACTTCTGTGGTGGCCTGAGTTTACAGTGGTTTGAGGAAAGGCTCCCCACATCCTCTCTCTGGTTCCTGCATTCACGGTATGTTTACCAAACTCACCTCTTCTCCATTCATCCTCGGTTCAAGATACTTTCCCCCTTTTGCTGAGATCGCTCACCGCCACAACTCGCAGCTCCACCCACGTTCGAACCCTCCACGTTTAAGCAGTGGCATGTTTTGATCAGGAACGCACCGGTTAATCGATGATTCAATGATCATTTTTGACAGGGAGTCGTGACTTTTTACATCTCTCCTTGTTACCTCAAAATGTTCCAAAGTTGATTGATGCAGAGTATGAAACGCAACCGCCAATGTATGTACAGAGATTGGACAAGCCCCAAAGTGATAATAATCAATAACATTGAATAAGGAATAAATATCAGGCTAGATTTTCCACTGCCGTGAGATTGACAATTGTGTGCGGCATTTGCTCCAGCTCCATTGGGTTGATGAATCACTCCTAGTGGCACAGCGCAGCGCAGTGCAGAGGGAGGCCATTCTGATTTTGGATCTATGCCAGCTTCCAGTAGAACCACTCCGGCGGTCCCAATCCCCTTTCCCTCAAGTGCACGACCAATCCCAGGTGGGAAGCCACATCCCTGGAGAGGGTTTGGAGTACTCCTCTCCACAGTAGATCCCTGGGGCGAGGGACCTCTAGTAATGTGGGGTGGGGTGCACTCCTCCGTGCAAGCAATTCCAAAGGAAGGTCCAAATGAAGAACACGGTGCACAAAAGGAAGATATTTATTTCTCTGTTACACCCTTGTACATCACTGGGTGTCTAGCTTGCACTCAAAGTGGTACTTGGTTGCTCCAGCAGATAGTATGAAGTGGAATCCCTTTTGTAATGCAATTGGGTGCATTACCCCAGAATAGAAATGCTGGACAAATAACATTGACTTTATTTTTGGCAGCTTTGGCATCTAATGCATGCGTTGATAACATGACTTTGGGATATCAAAGACTCTGAGATTTGAGCTGCCGGTGGGGATGAAATTCAGACCAGGTGATGGCCTGGAATCTTTCAGCCCAGAATTAGGATTAGCTCATCTTCAGATTGTCCCACCTCATTAGATTCAGGCAATCTTTTCCTCTATTTAGGATGCCACAGCAACTAAATTGTGGGGAGGAAAATCCTAACGCCTATCAATGCTATAGCATCCAGGTGTAAACATGAAGCTATTAACCAGGGCACTTCAATGTAACTTCCCTGCTCTTCAATAATGGTAGCTTAACTTTCATCTGAGAGATCTGACAGGGCCTGGGTTTAATATCAGAAAGACACCAACCCCTGTAATGCCGCACTCGTACCTCAGCCCAGCCCTTTCCACTGGACTATCTCCAGTGAGACGTGAACCTTCAAACTTTCAGCTCAGGAATAGAGAGAATCCCACTGGGCTGGCCCAGTCGTGGTCCATGTGAGGTCAACGATCAGAACCGGATCTTAAACCAGAGTTTATGCCTGAGAATTATTGCCTTTACCAATTTAAAACCACATTTTTTTAAATTTTTAGTCATAGGATTGCAGTTGTCCTACATTAATCATATCCCCCTTCCTCTCACCCTAATTTCCCTATAGAAGACAGTAATGGACAAACTCTCCTGGTCATGGTGGTCAAAGAACCAAAGTGCTTCATTTTCTACTCTGTAAATGTTTGTTTGCCTTGCATGTATCTCCTCCCACCGTGTCTCAACACTAGTTCCAGGAGTTCATTGCTCATGGATCTTGGCATAATGTATTGTTCTTCAAATGTATTATGTATTATTTGAAGATGTATTATTCTTCAAGGCTCTCGAAGCACCGTTGGTGAAAGGGAAAGAGAGCCTCAATAGCTCAGATGGAACTAGGCAAGCTCATTTGACGCAACACCCAATGCCCTGGTACTCAAACATCGCTCCGTGGAACCAGTAACGATGAAGGAAAGACGATGTATTTCCAAAAGAAGACACAAAGTGCTGGAGTAACTCAGCAGGGCAGGCAGCATCTCTGGAGAACATGGATAGGTGACATTTTGGGTCAGGACCCTTCTTCAGACAGATTGTAGGGCTGGAAGAGAGGAGGGGCAGAAAAAAGCCTAGCTGATAATAGGTTGAAACAAGGAACTGCAGATGCTGGTTTACACAAAAAGACACAGTGCTGGAACATCTCTGGAGACCATGGATAGGTGACATTACAGGTCGGGACACTTCTTCAGATTGTTTGTAGGTTGAGGGGGGAGATAAAAATGGAAGAAAGGAGATGCAGGAAAGAGCCTGGCAGGTAATCGGTGATACATGTGAGCAGTGTATTTTCCAAGTCAGGATGATGAGTAGGAATTTAATTGTTCTATCTGGGACATATGGTAATAAAACACTCTTGACTTGATGATCAACACAGAGAAACCTACACAGGGTTTGCTGCCCCTGTTCTTTTGTTCTTTATGGTAAAGTCCAGGCTCTGTTGGAGTAGCCTGGTTGAATATTTGAATCTGGTGCATTTTGTAAGTAGTAGACCCTGTGTTGTAGACAATGGATGGAATATATTTAAGGTGAGGGTGGGGTGCCAATCAAGCCAGTTGCTGTCTCCTGTTTCAAGCTCCTTGAGGTTTAATGCAACATGCATTCAGGACATTGAAAAACCTAGCAATACTGCAAATAAAATCGCAAGATAGCAGAGAGTTAAAAACAAGAGTGCTGTCTTGAACAATAATCCAAGATTCACAAGCTCACTGTTCCATTATCTGCATCACGCTAATTGCTCTGGTGGCTAAATTGCATTAATGGTACTTGAACAGTCAATTACCTAAATTGCTCCATTTACAGAATCTAAAAATGTTCATTCATCTTGCGTGTATCGTTTCCCAACATGCCTCAGTGAACCCCAACCCACCTTAGTCCATTTTGAAAGGGAACTATGATTGTTGAAGCATTAACAGACACTAAACACACTAGTACTGAAATCGCTCTGCAAATTAAATTTTAAATTGCACCAGATTATAAAATGGCAACTTTAAATAAAAAGGTCAATGGGTAGTGGGGAATTTTGTGAGTCACCTTGACATTAGCTGCCGGTGTGGCCAACTGAGGTGCCGCACAATAGAGCCAGGTGTATAACAGCCTGTTTAATGTCACTGTTTAGTCGTGATTCAGCCTCTTGTATGTTGTCCAGATGCAGGTTCGTTACTCTGACATAATAGTGAGGCAGCCATTACAATCCGTCAGATAAATGACAGCAGGGTAACCACTTTTAGTTTTTAGCTTTTAGAGATACAGTGTGGAAACAATCCCCTTGGCCCACCAAGTCCGCACCGATACATTAGTTCTATCCCACATACTAGGGACAATTTACAGAAGCCAAATAACCTACAAACCTGAGATAGACACAAAGAGCTAGAGCAACTCGGCAGATCAGACACCATGTCTGGGAAAAAGGAATATGTGACGTTTTGGTTCGAGATCCTTCTTCAGACCCCTGACTCTCAGTCTGAAGAAGGGTCTTGACCCGAAACGTTATCTATTCCTTTTCTCCAGAGATGCTGTCTGACCCGCTGAGTCACAGTTAAGAAGTTAAACACGATTACTATAAAGCAGCCCACTCTATTGACTCTCAATTCATTGCCTAAATACCTCCCACCAGAGCTGCAGTGTGCACTGCCCATACATGCCCTGCAGTTACTCACCAGACTATCCTGACAGTACCTCCCAATGTCTTCCACCCAGAAGAACAAGGGGAGCAGCTATAGGGCAATAACATCATCATGGTTGCCCATCCAATACACACTATCCTGATTTAGAAATATATGGCACTTCAATGTTAGATAATCCTCCTCAAAGGACAACTCCCCATCTCGGGAAACACTCTTGTGAACCTATCTAGATATAGACGCCTCGAGGAGCACCCCCAACACTGACACTCTGCCTAAGCGTCCCGGCTTGAGGATGGAGAGGATCACAGACATGCAAGTTATTTGAATCAACAGATATGGCAAAGATGTTTCCATATTTGGTTCAACACATATAGACAGACTGTCACTAATAAATATATAAGCGAAACATGAGAGTTGTACATTTCACCCAGAGAGCTGTGAATTTGTGGAATTCCCTGCCACAGAGGGCAGTGGGGACCAAATCACTGGATGGATTTAAGAGAGAGTTAGATAGAGTTCTACGGGCTAGTGGAATCAAGGGATATGGGGAGAAGGCAGACACGGGTTATTGATTGGGGACGATCAGCCATGATCACAATGAATGACGGCGCTGGCTCGAAGGGCCGAATGGCCGCCTCCTGCACCTATTTTCTATGTAAGTTCTATGTAACTCCCCAGAGAGTGATGAGAATATAGAACTTGCTAACACAGAAGAATGGCTCAGTTTAAAAGAGAGCAGGATAAACACAAGAAGAGGCGTGGAAGGGTGAGTTGGTGGAGTTGAGAGGGTGAGGATGAAGTAATATGGGAATAGGCAATTACAAACTTGGACAGTGGTCCTGACTATTCATTTATTTCTGTGTGCGAAGTTACAGCTTAGACATATGCCGCTGTGGGAAGTACAAAGAGATATTTCTTGGAAGTCTTTTATTTGAGAGCTCAATTTTCCCCTTGTTGTTGAGGAACAAGGTTAGACCGAGACAGCTAATAAGAGCAGAGGGCACTGTTTACTTCACACACGGTATAACTTCCACACACGACATTTCAGCTGTGGAATCAATTGAAAAAAAATAGCTAGTTAATCGCCATGAGCAGCAGAAGTTGTGTTGGGGTTTAATGTAGATCCAAGTATGCCAAGAGGTATTCTTGCATGCTGTCCAATTAACATGAAAATGCATTGGCGCAGTTTGGAGAACAGTTGGAATAATAGTCTTAACCTTCTCCGATTCAAAGCCTAACCTCCTTGGTTCCTTGTTATGAGAGAAGGTTAGGTTTGTGTCACAGAATGTTTCCATAGCAACAGTGCTAGGCACTCAACTCACATTGCACATTAATAGAACAACTCAAGTGACAGCATACAATTTCAAAATGACACTTTACAAATTATGTATCCATATAAAAGTTTTGAGAGAGTCTGTCATACTTCATTTTGAATGCCTCATTCTAGATGTCACAATGATGTGTGTCAAAGACACACAAGTATATTGAAAAATAAATATACGTAGGCAGTTATGCAGCGCTGTTTCTTTTTACTGACCAAGATTAAGTTTACAAGAGCTTTCTCATCTGCTGAACCTTCTTCCCCAACAATGCAATTAAATCTTGGTGACCACAAGTCGTGAAGATTTCAGCACATTGACTTTGTCTTAAAGCCTTAGTGACAGAATTACCTAATTAGTAGAATATTACTGCTTGCTGCAAGCTTCACAGCTCCGACATCACAGGGGACTTGTTAATATATGGATTATTGACTGTAAAACTTTAGAGAAAAACTACTGCTGTAACCTGCAATTTTCTGTTCTTTCCAAATTAACAACATAAGAGAATAGAGATGCTGGGATCTTGAGCAAAAACAAAAACTCAGTGGACCAGGCAGCATCTGTGAAGGGAATGGACAGACGACATTTCAGGTCGCGACCATTTGAAATGGGGTACTGATTGGGGATGATCAGCCATGATCACATTGAATGGCGGTGCTGGCTCAAAGGGCCAAATGGCCTACTCCTGCACCTATTGTCTATTGTCATTTTCCTCCACATATGGCCCCTGACCCGCTGAAATCCTCCAGCACTTTGTTTTTTTGTGAACAATTTCCATTCTTTTTTGCAAAAGATATTTGCAACAACATCATGTTCTCATTTTAAAGGTGTTCGTTAGTGATGTCACCACAATTAAATAATTTATTTTTGGATAAGTGAGGATACATAAATCTCCATCAAATCTATCACAATCTACAACATGTAAGTATGAGGACGTCAGACCCTCCCATAAACCTGGCCGAAGCTCTATTTCAGTCTTATACTTTCTCCACAATGATTGATAGAGTCTCACCTTTGAACGAGTCACCCTTACCTGTGTAAGAAGGAACTGTAGATGCTGGTTTAAACCGAAGATAAACTCAAAATCTGGAGTAACTCAGCGGGACAGGCAGCATCTCTGGAGAGAAGGAATGGGTGACGTTTCGGGTCGAGACCCTTCTTCAGACTTGAAACGTCACCCATTCCTTCTCTCCAGAGATGCTGCCTGTCCCGCTGAGTTACTCCAGCTTTTTGTGTCTATCTTCAGCCCTGACCTGTACCCTGTAGGTTTAGGTTTATTATTGTCACATGTACCGAGGTACAATGAAAAGCTTTCTTTTGCATGCAATCCAATCAGATCAGATAGTACTATACCCGGTGTTACAAAGGCTGATCAAATTTTGGCGGCGCAGTGGTGCATCTGGTAGAGCTGCTGCCACACAGCTAGAAACCTAGGATCCATCCTGACTTTGGGTGCCAACTGTGTGGAGTTTGCACGTTCTCCCTGTGACAGCATGTGTTTCCTCCGGGTGCTCCGGATTCCTCCCACATCCCAAAGACGTGCAAGGTTGTAGGTTAATTAACCCCCTGTAACGTGCCTCTAGTGTGCAGGGAGCGGATGCCAAGGTGGGATAATGTAGAACTCGTGGTTAGTGTGGACTCTATGCGCTCTTGGGCCTGTTTCCATGCTGGCTCCAAACTAAACCAACATAAAATGGAGATCAATCACAAACATGTGAAGTGAAAAACTGATTGGAGAAACTAATGTATGAAAATAAGCTGATCTGTGACCACATTGATGTTCTATCTACAGGATATGGGACGCACGAGTTACTGGTGCTTCAAAGAGACCAACTACAGCCAAAGTACATCCACGGATTGTTAACTGAATGAGACAATAGGAGCGGGGTGGCCAAAAATTATGCAATAGTATTGAGCTGTATGTTTTATTCATCTTTTTCCTGCCACATTTGTGAAAGTATTCTAGTCTGATTGAACAGCATCAACTTTCCTCAAAGAGAATCTGGTCCTTGTTAGTTTTTACAAGAGGATTTCCTGTTATGGTTTTGAAATTGTTGCAGGAACACACATGGATCAAGATTTATTTATCCCTGATGTTAAGTTTAGAAACCGGATGGATTTCAGAATGGACCCATAGACCCATATGGGGAGAAGGCAGGAATGGGGTATTGATTGGATGATCACATTGAATGGCGGTGCTGGCTCGAGGGGCTGAATGGCCAGCACCTATTGTCTATTGTTCTGGGACGACAGATGGCACAATGGGCTAAGTGTTCGGCTGGCGACCGGAAGGTAGCCGGTTCGAATCCCGCTTGGAGTGCATACTGTCGTTGTGTCCTTGGGCAAGACACTTCACCCACCTTTGCCTGTGTGTGAGTGATTGGTGGTGGTCGGAGGGGCCGTAGGCGCAGAATGGCAGCCACGCTTCCGTCAGTCTGCCCCAGGGCAGCTGTGGCTACAGAAGTAGCTTACCACCACCGAGTGTGACTGAGGAGTGAATGAATAATGCGATGTAAAGCGCCTTGAGTATTAGAAAGGCGCTATATAAATCCCATCCATTATTATTATTGTCATTCATCAGGGATGCAATGTTGCATTGGTGCAATTCGTCTACTGCAGGGTTCTGCAGTCGCAGGGAGCAGTGACGAGTCTCGTCACTTATATAAAATGCACTCAACATAATAAAACTCCCTCAGGTGCTAGGCAGGGATGTTATCAAACAAAATTCAAACACTGAGAGACAGAGGGAGATAATAAGGCAGGTGATTTACAGCTTAGTTGAAGAGTTCAGCTGAAGAGGCATCTTAAGGAAAAAGAGAGAAGTGAATAGTTTAAGGAGGGAATTCAAGAGCTTGACTTCTTGGCCAGAAGGCACAGCTGCTAGTGGTGGAATGATTAAATTATGGAGTTTCAGGAAGCCACGAGTTGGGAAACACAAAGTTGGACAGTGCCACTAGAAGCACAACGAATCAATCATGTTCATTGTTTTTTCTTTTATAAATTAATTTGCAATGAGCTATTCTTTCATGCTTCTAAATCGCAAAGCAAAGAGGCTTGAACAGATCAATATTTCCTCACAGGGCAATTTCCATATCCCAGGAGTAAATGTAACGAACCTTTGCAGAATTGCCTCTGAGGCATTTATATCTTCCCTGAGCTAAGAAGATGAAACTCTTAAGTTTAACATTTTCTAGGACAAAAAAAACCCAGTTTGATCAGGACTTTATCAACCATACTAAATATTGATTGCTTCCCCCACCACTGTGTTTGCAGTGTGCATCAAATACAAAATACACTGCAGATATCTGTCCAGGTTACTCTGGCAGCATCGTCCTAACCAGCACCATCTATCATTAAGACGGCAAAAGCAGCAGATGCATGGGTCCTGCGTCATCCTTGGGTCTAAATCCTGGATCTCGTTGTCTAATGGCATTGGGAGAGTGCTTCCACTAACATCAGCTCAGGAAGGCAGCTCACGCCATCTCCCAAGGGCAGCATGAACACATCGACTGTTAGTGAGTAGGGGTAGAGGCTCGCCACTCAGCCTCTCAAATCTGGCCTGCGATTCAATGTGATCGGACCCTTGCCTGAATTCTTTTCAATTCTTGCCATTTCCCCATACCCTTCAATTCCCTTATGTCCATTTTCTAATCTTGCAAAAATGTACCCGTCCCCTCGTTAAATACCTCCAATGATCTGCATGGCCATGACTCAGTGATGGAGACAGAATCAGCAGTTGCTCACCTGTCAAAACCTCAATCTCTTTCTGACATCTCCTCTATGGTTATAACTAGTATTCCTACCTTTCAGACTCCATCTCTCCTTGCAACATCTCATTTGGCAAATCCCACAACCTTATTCTCAACGTGGGAAAAACTAAGGAGATGGTGGTTGACTTCAGGAGGGCGGGAAAACAACACCATACACCTCTGCACATCGATGGAGCTGATGTGGAAAGGGTCAGCAGCGTGAAGTTCCTAGGACTCCACCTGTCAGATGACCTGATGTCCACAACCAACACCACAGCACTGGTCAAGAGAGCCCAGCAGCGACTACACCCTCTCCGAAGACTACGTAAAGCAGGTCTCCCCACTACACATCTACGAACTTTTTATAGGGGGACAATCGAGAGCACATTAACCAACGGCATCACTTCCTGGTTCGGGAGCTGCAAGGCGTACGAACGGCACCAACTTGACAGGATTGTGAAGACCGCCAGCAGGATTATTGGTGCTCCACTCCCTTTCTTGCTGGACATATACAGGAAGAGATGTATCAACAGAGCCATCTCCATCATCAAAGACCCCTACCACCCATCGCATCACATATTCTCCATCCTGCCATCTGGGAAGAGGTACAGGAGCATTAGCTGCAAAACCAGCAGGATGCTCCTCAGCTTCTTCCCGCAGGCTATAAGACTGTTAAACGGACTTTGCCCCCTGCCAAAGTATCGCGCACCAACCACCAACCTGGACAGAGCCACTGTCGTGCCGCTGCCGATCGGAACGCCTGTTGATGTTTAGTTGAGAGTAGTGTTAAACTTGTTCATGATATATGTATTTTTATTTCTATTTATTTTTTACTGCACACTGAATGGACACTGGTTTGAGTAACGTTTTTTTGTTTACTCTGGGTATGTGAGTACTCAGGAAAATAACAATAAAGATATACAATACAATACAATATAAATTTTGCATCCTAATTATTTCCAGTACTTTCCCACTGACTCTTTGTGTTTCTTGTTCAAGGACAGACAAGAGTTGAATGCCAACACTCATTAGTCTCACACCATTTAAACTATTTTCTGATTTTCTACTCATTCTAGCAAAGCCGATAACTTCACCCACATAATGCTTCATCTGGCAGCTTTTCACCCACTCAATTAATTTTGTGACCTCCTTGTAACTTATCATTCCACCTGCCTCTCTATCATCAGCACGCTTGAATCCAGTACACTTGGGTCTCTTCTGAAGATAGACACAAAATGCTGAAGTAACTCAGCCGGTCAGGCAGCATCTCTGGAGAAAATGAATAGGTGACGGTTTCGGGTCGAGACCCGTCTTCAGACTGAGGGTCAGGGAAGAGGGAAAGTAGAGGTCTGTTGCTCTACGACATTGATGTGAATTGTAAGTGGAGAATGGCCTACACTGAGCCCACCCAGATGCTGTGGGCAGGTTTCACTGATGAAGACCTGAACGAGAGAGCGTAACCTCAGGATAAAGGTATAGTGGTTGAAGTTTGATGTGATCTATGGATACTGAGTTATTTAAGGGCCTGTCCCACTTGGCCGTCATTTGCGCGTCACGCAGATGGCACGAGAGGATTTTGTACATCACAAAATCCTGCAACGCCGCACGTCACTGCTTATGTCATCGCGCACCATGCACGTGTAATGCGCACCATGCGCGCACATCGTGCGGCGTGATGCGTAAATGATGCGTAAATTACGCGCAAATGACAGCCAAGTGGGACAGGCCCTTAAGTGTTTTCAAGGCTGGGACAGCCAGAATTCTTTGGGCTATAAGGGAATCCAAGGTCAAGTTTACTGTCAAGTACTGTGAGGTACAGGTACAAAGAAAATCCAACAAGCAGCATCACAGGCAAATAGAGTCCGACAACACACAAAACCATAAATTAAACATGAATTATACCTAAATTACACATAAAGTATACAAGACAGAGTAAAGAAAAATGACTGTGCTAAAACGAGAGATGAGAGGTTAGAGAAGATGCAGGTGGACCTCTGTCTACCAGGAAGGACAAGTCAGGGAGGAGGTGTAAGGACAGGTGTTGCATCTCCTGCCGTTGCAGGGGAAAGCAAACAAAAAATATCCTCTGCTGATTGTCAATGTTGGTCGAGAAATGTCAGCCTTGGTTCCAGGCTTGCTGACTCTTGTTGGTGCAATGCCGGTTTCATCGTACATCCTGCATTAAACAGCAGGCATCTATCCTTTCTCCCTCTCTATTAAGGGCTGACACGACCATCTTTGATGCATCACGCCTTCCAATGTCCAACTGGAAATGGATACGACTCCTCGCATCTCCGGCAATGAAGAACAGATTCCATTTAGCAAAAGTTTCAATGATTTTACTCTTGAGCGTTTCCATCTTCAGAGTTCCTGGGAATTCCAGGACACCTCCCAAAGCTAACAAAGCTAAAATACTGAGAAGCTTCGGTTAGTTTAGTGTAGTTTATTGTCACATGTACCGAGGTACAGTGAAAACGTTGCCTCTTTCCTTCGCTCCATAGATGCTGCTGCACCCGCTGAGTTTCTCCAGCAATTTTGTCTACCTGCAATGTTGGAGGTGCCCCTTACAGGTGAGACATTAAACAAATATCCCTTTCTGCTCCTGTGGCTGTGTGTTCAGGTTCTCTATGGCACTATTTCCACAGAACAGCAAGAGAGTTCTCTATCTTGCCCCGGACAATATTTATTTCTCCAGTGAATGAAGCTGAAATAAAAATTGCCGTGGGATTTGTTGGGCACGCTGTGTGTGCTGCATCTTTTACACTTGGGATGTCTTCAAAGGGATATGACAGGAGCTATAGAAATGTGTGTCTTTTTACTGGAGCAGAGGAAAAGGAGCTGTTTAACATTCAGTAATGGCTGGCTGCCTTGACTTGTCAGATGTCCCCTGAGTGGCCATTGCAGCTTGTTCTCAATATAATCTTTCCATTGTTATCATGTCAGACTTATAAAGCAGTTGAGCTTTTCCAATTCAGGGCATCATTAGCCAGGGACCCTGCGTATACGAGTCTGTTGTATAATTTAACACCAGCAGGTCTCCAAAAAAGCATGAAGGCTGATTATGTGCAGATTAAGATGAGTTTGATCAAAGCTGCCAGGAAGAAAGAATTGATTTCCATTAGCCCTCGTGTAATATGCCGCCACCTCCGGTCACTTTTGTTCTTTTACACCGACAGAATTAAACCTCTTTGAGTTACGGCACATTTTTCTGCATGGATTCAGAATGTTAATTAGTGCGTCTGGTTTTAAAGGTGAATTATTGCCGGGTTGGGCATGCAGGTCTTGTTGTGAGAATTCTTTATTTTGTTTCCAATCTAATATCAGGGGTTTTCAAATGGAATACAGAATTGTTGATTGACTGCATTTTTAATGAGCTGTGACAGAACATGTTTAGAACGTAAATGCACATTATTGGCAATTCTAGACTACACTTCTTCCCACCCTGCTTCCTGTAAAGACTCTATCCCCTACTCCCAATTCCTCCATCTACGCCGCATCTGCACCCAGGAAGAGGTCTTCCATACTAGATCTTTGGAGATGTCCTCCTTCTTTAGGAAGCAGGGGTTTCCCTCTTCCATTATAGATGAGGCTCTCAGTAGGGTCTCCCCGATATCTCGCAGCTCCGCTCTTGCTCCCCCTCCCCCTTGTCCTCACCATCTACCCCATCAGCCGTCTCATACAGTATATAATCCTCCAACACTTTCACCACCTCCAATGGGATCCCACCACTGGCCACATCTTCCCATCTCCACCTCTTTCTGCTTTCCACAACTCATAGAAACATAGACATAGAAAATAGGTGCAGGAGTAGGCTATTCGGCCCTTCGAGCCTGCACCGCCATTCAATATGATCATGGCTGATCATCCAACTCAGTATCCTGTACCTGCCTTCTCTCCATACCCCCTGATCCCTTTAGCCACAAGGGCCACATCTAACTCCCTGGTCAACTCGTCCCTTCCCACCCAAACCACCCCCTCCCCGGTACTTTCACTTGCGGTTGCAACACAAGTCCACTTACCTCTCCCCTCGACTCCATCCAAGGACCCTGACAGTCTTTTCAGGTAAGCCAGAGGTTCCCTTGCACCTCCTCCAACCTCATCTACTGTATCCACTGTTCCAGGTGTCAACTTCTGTACATCGGCGAGACCAAGAGCAGTTTCGGCGATCATTTCGCTGAAGACCTTCGCTCAGTCCACCTTAACGTACCAGATCTCCCAGTTGCTCAGCACTTTAACTCCCCTTCCCATTCCCAATCTGACCTTTCAGTCCTGGGCCTCCTCCATTGTCAGTGAGACCCAGCGCAAATTGAAGGAACAGCACCTCATATTTCGCTTGGGTAGCTTACACCCCAGCGGTATGGACATTTATTTCTCTAACATCAAATAGCGCCTTGCTTTCCCTCTCTCTCCATCAGTGGCGGACTGGGTCTAAAAATATTGGTTGCCAGGAGACAAAGGGGGCCCACTTCATCAGGGGCCCATTTGATATAGGGGGCCCACTTCATCAGGGGCCCACTTGCCATAGGGCAAGCTGATACCCTGGCCAGTCCGCCACTGCTCTCCATCCCTTTCCCCCTCCCAGTTCTTCCACCAGTCTTACTGACTCCGACTACATTCTATCTCTGTCCCGCCCACTCCCCCGACATCAGTCTGAAGAAGGGTCTCGACCCGAAACGTCACCCATTCCTTCTCTCCAGAGATGCTGCCTGTCCCGCTGAGTTACTCCAGCATTTTGTGTCTACCCATTTTAAGGGTGTCTTTCTAATAGGATGTTTTCCATCTGTAATACCTCATGCAGAATGCAATCAACTTCCTTGGTTAAATCTCTGATGTTATTGTGCCTCGGTGGGCAGGTGTCTTGTGTATGAATCAGAAAGTTGTTGGCTCAAGTCCTACTGGAGGGACTTGGACTCAACAATGGAGGCTGACCCCCGGAGTCTGTTTTCTAAGTTGGAACCCACAATACTATTTTGAAGAGGAGTTCACCTCAGTGTGGTGTGGTCAATATGTATCCTGCACCAGCATGGGTTCTCTCCGGGTGCTCTGGCTTCCTCCCACACTCCAATGACGTGCAGGTTAGTAGGTTAATTGGCATCAGTATAATTATCCCTAGTGTGTAGGATAGTGTTAGTGTATGGGGTGATCGTGGGCTGTGTGGACTCTGTAGGCCGAAGAGCCTGTTTCCATGTTGTATCTTTAAAAAGTACAAGTTTCTTAAGAAGTCAGAAGTCCCTGATTGGACCCAATATGCTGCATGTCTTCATTTCCATTTGATGGTTGGGATATGGTGGTCGAATTAATAAGTTAGTGGACAAGCATCTCGAGTCTGAAGAAGGGTCTCGAACCCAAATGTCACCTATTCCTTTTCTCCAGATACGTTGCCTGACCCGTTGAGTTACTCCAGCACTTTGTGTCTATGTTTGGAGCTTTGGACCATTGAACCAGAGACAAAACTAAAATCCCACCATGGCAGCTGGGAAATATAGTTCAACTAACAAGATAAATCTGGATCTAATAAGAGCCATAGATGCACAGCACAGATACAGGCCCTTCAGCCCATTCTGTCCCTGCCAACCATCAACAATCCATTAATACTTATCCCACATTAATCAAATTTTAATCTCCTCACATTCTCACCAGATCACCCTGAATTATATCTCTCATCCACACGCTCAGGGCAATTTACAGACACTTGGGATGTGAGAGGAAATTGGAGCAAGGCATTTTGAAGAAGACCTCACAATCACAGGGAGAAGTGCAAACTCCACATTGTCAGCATCTGAGGTCAGGATTGAACCCAGATATCTATCGGTTGTAGAAACAAGGAACTGCAGGTGCTAGTTTGCCAAGGAAATAAATAAAATGCTGGAGTAACTCAGTGGGTCCCTGGAGAATGTGGGTAGGTGAGGTTTTGGCTTGGGACCCTTCATCGGTCTGAAGAAGGCTCCTGACCAGAAATGTCACCTATCCATGTTCTCCAGTGATGCTGGCTGACCCAGTATTTTGGGGCTTTCCAAATCTTTCAGTTGTGCCTCTGTTCCATCACTGTGTTATCTTTCTTAAATAACTTTCCCTGACAGAGGTAGCCATTTGAAGGGAAAGTTACATTGCACACTAACTTTGTTTTCAATTAAATCAACTCTCATCACAAGTCACCTTTAACTTTGTTAGTAATTAATTCTCAATGAAGTGTATTGGGTTTAAATTGCTTTTAAATCACACATTTGTGAGTGAAGATGCCTGTGAAACACAAGGGTATATCATTGAATGCTTTAATCAGATGTTGCAATTTTTTTTGCTCTGTAACCTTGGGTCACTAATGCATGGTTAATGTGGTAGGAGACCCGCTGTAGAAGGCACAGCGTTTGTCAGATCGCTGGGGTGCGCTGGAGCTGAAAGCCGTGTTGTTCATTGCGTGCTGTGGCAGAGAAGGCAGCTGTGGCTTGGGACTTTGTCTGCAGTCTTGCTGAATGAAGAAACTAGCAGTGTGCCCTCTGCAATTCATTCCTCACGTTCCCACTGATCGAGGGGGCTGATACTGGGAGCCAGCATCTAAACATCCCAGCGGGCATCCGTTGAGAGCAGAGTTAAGGGGCTGTCCCACTGCGGCGACCTAATTGGCGAGTTTAGAAGAGTTTGCCCTCGACTCATACTCGCAGCATGGTCGACACGAGGTCCTAGGAGGTCTTTGTAACTTCATGCTCGAGAGTGGTCCCCGCTTACTCGAGGCCTCAGCTAGGTCGCGGCATATTTTTTAACATGCTGAAAAATGCCCGCGAGTAAAAAAGGGTCGCCATGGAAAAAAAATCGATATTTTTTTTACTCGTAGGTTTAGTCGAAGTAGGTCGTAGTAGGTCGGCATGTTATTCGTAGGTAATCGAGGGTAGTCGAAGGTAGTCGTAGATAGTCTTCAACATAGTCGAAGGGAGGTCGAAGGAGATTGAAGGAGGTCGTCTTCACTCTCCACTATTCGGCGTCCAATATTTCCCGAAGCTAGTCTTCAACATATATTCAAAGGAGGTTGAAGGAGGTCTTCAACATAGTCGAAGGAGGTCTTCAACATGACACTTTTTCAAACTCTCCTAAACTCACCAATGAGGTTGCCGCAGTGGGACAGCCTCTTCAGGAAACTCCCACGCGCTGACGGAAATGTGGAATTCCCCACCACACTGGTATCTCGTGTCATTGGACCACTATCAACCAATACCAATACCAATAATTGATGTTGGGTCTATTGTTAATTTCATATCCGAGACTGATACATTGGCCAAAGCAGTTCAGGAAGAGGGGAGAACGGCAGAAATATAGATTGCAGTCACAAATATAGAACTAGTGAGAACGGGTGATTGAAAGTCGGCATGGACTTGGTGGGCAGTAGGGCCTGTTTCCATACTCTATCTCTAATCTAAACAAAGCTAAAGTAGACTAAATGAGCCATGGTCTTATTAAGTGGCAGAACAGGCTTGTGGGGCTGAATGGCTTCCTCCTGCATTTATGTGCATGGGTTCATGAATTGCTCTGAAGTCGCCACTATTTTAGTTTAGTTTAGAGATGCAGTTTGGAAACAGGCTGCAGAAAATGGTGGACATTGCCCAGTGTTGACCTCCCTGCTGTCAAAGGGATCTACAGGAAATGCTGCCTCAAGAAGGCAGCTAGTATCATCAAAGACCTACACCACCCTGCTCATGCTTTCGTCTCGTTGCTACCATCAGGGTCAAGGTAGGTTCAGGAGTCTAAGAACAAGGTTCAAGAACACCTTCTGCACATCCACCAGTGGATCTTGAACCAACGCACAACTCCGACCTACCTGAGCACAGAAAAACTACTAGTACAGACCTTGCACATCTAAACCTGCACCTCATATTTTGGCTTGCACAATCGTAGTCTGGTTTCCTTAGAATAACTGGTGATTTATGGTATATTTATTTGTTATGCTGCTGCATTTAATGTGCCTGTAAAGCTACAGCAAGTAAGAACGTCATTGTTCTAGACCTGCTGCGTCTGACAATTAAACTCTATTGACCTCCATCCACTACCTCTGACCCAATAATGATTTCAGTGATTGATTGGACGTATTGATTTTAAATGTGAGATTAATAGATGTTTATTGAAGGATATGCAGTTGAGATAGAAGTATAGATTCAGGTCACTGATCGACTCTAACCTCATTGAATGGTGCATTTATAGAGTGCGCTACTGTGCTCCACATGTTTATATTCTCTACACATCCTGTGTGGATTTTTTTCAGAGCAGGGAAGTCCGAGCCTGGTGGACATTTATCTTTCCACTGGGACTGCTGAACAAGCAGCTGAACTAGTCATCCATCTCACAGCTGTTGGCTGGACCTCACCATGCATAAAGTGACTGTAACCAGTGCCGATGATACAACAATGACAGGGCCTCAGAATTGTAGGCTGGATGAGTGGAGGAGACAGACTAGCGAAGGAGCTACCTTCTGGAGAGCTGACTGAGGGCAAACAATCACGTGGAGGTCAGTAGAAGAGGTTCAAAGACTCTCATAGAACATCCCTGAATGAGTTTCATCGTTGATACCCGGCCCCGGAAACAACAAGCATCAGGTTGTCCTTGTTCCCGCACCCGTGCTAAAGGTCGTGCTCACTCGTGTGAGGAGGCTGGAGTGGAGGAAAGCAAAGAGGAAAAGCGAATCTCAATAAGCAAGAACCATTATGTTGCAGCTTCCTGACACCCCTGTCACCGACACGGAAGGAACCATCCAGCCCAGATTGGTCTAATCAGCCACCTCGACACACATTGCAACACTACAGATCAGATGTCATGGTGTTACCTGAATGAGAACGAGTGGCGAGCAACAGTAACAACCAAAGAAATTGACTATTAACTGCTCTCTGAAATGGCCCATAAAGCAATCAGTTAAGGAGCAACAGACGATTAACTTGTCACTGATGTTCTGACCCTTAATACTAAACAGATGAAAAACATTTCTCTCAATTGTGGGCCTCAGAAGAATTGCTTCCACCACATTTCTCTTGAGGAAGAAACACCAACACTGTTGTCTCTGGAGGAACGCACGAAGGAGAATTTCAGCCAGCAATCTCCAAAATACTACGCAGGCCACGGCAGGGTCATCTGGAGTTGCTGAAGGAGTTTCTCTTTTTATTAATCATACATATTTGGGGATGTGGTCATTGCTGAAGAGGCCAGCATTTATAAGCTGTTGCAAAGTGGTCCTGGAGAAGTGGTTGGAGCAAAGGGCAGAGATTAAACCATAAGGCGTGAGACAAGGGGATTGAAGAGTTATGAATTATGAAGCTGGAGGAAGGAATGTGGGTGGAGGGGAGAGATAGGTGTAAGTCCACATGGGACATGGGGGAGGGGGTGGGGAGCAAGAAAGGGGAGTGCGAGGAGAAAGGGGAGGGGGGAGCGTGTTGTAGGGGTTGCTTAAAGTTGGGGATTTCACTGTTCGTTACATTGGGCTGTAAGCTTTGCTCGGTTTGACTGTCCCTTCTTGTATTGGAATAATGACTACACTTCGTGTGCTTCGTGAAGTGCTGTGGGGGATAGTGAGGTTGTGATAGGCGCTATAAAAATGCAAGCTTATTATTCTCTGTGCCTGTGGCGTTGTTGACTATTACAGCGCTGTTGAAAGCCCATTCAAGATTAATGAGCGTTGAAATGATGCCATGGCATTCATGAACACCCTTCAGATTAGCCCAGCTGTTCTAATGCATTGGTCATCATAGCCAGCAACTACTGTGGAAATAATTCTGACAGCACTGATTTATTTTTCCAGCTTCAGCTGTGGCTTGGTTGGTGGTAATCTCATTTCTCAGCCGTAGGACATAGGTTTCAGGCTCCATTCCAACGCATTGGGCACAAAGGTCTTGAAAGACGCTCTCGTGCCAGTCACAGGGGAGAGCAACGCTGTTGATGAGATTCTGGCCATCAGGTGAATGTAGAAGATTGCAACGCATTATTTTACTAGCATCACTAATAACTCTGTGATGTGACTTTGTTAGTGCCCAGACCTTATCATTTTCCAGTCAGGTGCTACGTTTCCTCCTCTGAAGTCTCAAGTAGTATTACCAAACAGGCACTGGCCCTTCGGCCCAGCATGTCCATGCCGAGCAGATAGTACTTATCTATACTGTAATTGCATTTACCGGCACTTGGTCTGCAGGGTTCTATGTCTCGGTGATTCGTGCTCCTCTACACACTCCTTAAATGGGTTTGAGAATCTCTACCTCCATAACCCCTCAGGCAGTGCATTCCAGACTCCAGACACCCACTGGGTGAAAAAAGATCTTCCTCAGATCACCCATAAAATCTCCCATCTCTTACTCTAAACCTTTGGCCCTCTTCCTGCAAGCACACTTCAAAAATACTCCATGGACTGGACCTCCATTGATCCCATTGTGGCGGCATGGTGGCACAATAGTAGAGTTGCTGCCTTACACGTCAAAGACCCGGGTTCAATCCTGGCAACAGGTGATGTCTGTACAGAGTTTGCACGTTCTCCGAGTGAATGTTTGGGTTTTCTCCAGGTACACCGGTTTCCTCCCACACTCCAGACATGCGGGTTTGTAGGTTAAATGGCTTCGATAAAAATAGTCAATTGTCCCAAGTGTGCAGGATAGTGTTAGCGTATGGTGTGATCGCTGGTCGGCGCGGACTCAGTGGGCCGGATGGCCTGTTTCTGTGCTATGTCTCTAAACTAAAGACTGGGGAAATCATTGGGATGACTGGAGCTGAGCAGACTTGTGTGTGGCAACTCGTAAGCAACATGAATATTATGCTGATTTTTGTATACCATGGCAAGACCACCCAGTTCTTGCATTTGTATGAAACTATAAGAGGAAATGGGAAATAGCTTATGGCAAAGATCCATACAGTAGCTCACAGAATCTGCAGGCTATTGAGTCCACATCAACCATCAAGGACCCATTCACACTAATCCTACAGTAATCCCATTCTATTCCCCCACATTCCCATCAACTCCCGTCAGTTTTTACCACTCACCTACACACTAAGAGCAATTTACAGTCACCTATTAACCTCGAGTGTGATGTTTTTACTCAGATGGTAGCCTGTATCTGGAATGAGCTGCCAGATGAAGCTATAGAAATGAAGGATACAACTGTGCAAACTATTAAGAGTCATGTGGACACATACATGGATTGGAAGGATTTAGCGAGCTGTTGGCCAAATGGAGGCAAACTAGCCCAATATGGCAACTTGGTTGACATGAACGAAGAGCTTGTTTCTGTGCTTCACACCTCTATGTTGCCATTACTCTACGAACCACTGGATTAGGCCTATGCTGGTTAAGACACTGTATTAACCAAGCCATCAAGATTCAATACTGCATCTCTAGCTCTCAATCAATGTTAAGTTATCAATGCAGGGGGCATTCTAGCAATGTAGCCAATTGATCTGCAATAGTCCCATGGCCAAGATTTCTTATTTTTTAGTTTAGTTTAGAGATACAGCATGGAAATAGGCCCTTCGGCCCACCAGGTCCGTGCTGACCAGCAATCCCCGCACACTTACACTGTCCTACACACACTAGGGCATATTTACATTTATACCAAGCCAATTAACCTACAAACCCTCTACGCCTTTGGCGTGTGGAAGGAAACCGAAGATCGCAGAGGACACCCACGCAGATCACAAGGAGAATGTACAAACGCTGTACAGACAAGCACCCTTAGTCAGGGTAGAACCCGGGTCTCTGGTGCTGTAATTACAGATGCAGGATGTATCAACAAGTCATGACAAAGATACAGACATTTATGCCCAATGGTATAGTTGATGGGCCTTTACTCTGGTGGCATTACGAACCTCAAGCTCAAACTAGGTCAGCGAAACCCGACAGGGCAGTGGGTTGGGCTGTGGACGGGCCACACTGGCTGTGTGGTTAAGGCCCTGGCCCACGATGCAGGTTTACCCAAGAGCTCTCCCGAGATAAAAAAAATTAAACTCGTGGTATTCTACGAACTCCTACGACCTTCCACGAATATGTTCACGAGCTCCTATGAGTAAAAAGCAAACATTTTTTCATCATGAGTATTTTTTTACTCGTGAAGTTTTTTCAACTGTGAAAAATGTCCACCAGTAAAAAAACACTCGTGATGAAAAAAAATCATTTTTACTCGTGGATTTTTTTTAAACTCGGGAGAGCTCTTGGGTAATCTCGCATCGTGGGACAGGGCCTTTAGGAGAGGAGAAGAGAAACACGAGCAGAGCTCCTAGTAGCTCCGCAGTGGCTCCTGCCAACTATGGGGCAGAGGGTGGTCTGTTTCACAAATTCCAAACCTCTAAAACTCTAATAAACTCTAATACCTTCCTGAGAGGAGGAGGGGAGTAGAACTGTATTTAAAACAAACAATCTCTGTTACTAAGATTATCCAATCGGATATATTTATCTGCAGTTTATAGAAAACAGACTTAGTCTTGGTCCAAGCACAGCATTCCCTGGCAAAGCCGGCAAATGTTTCGTAGGATCCAGCCATGCCTACAGAGTGTTGTGGGCTTCCGATGGCAGTATCAGGAGTTGGCAGAGACATTCATGTGAATGCACTAACCAGAAGGTATACAATTATGAGAGACCTCATTAGGCTAGATGGTCAGAACCATTTTCCCAGGGTGAAAATGTCAAAGACTAGAGGGCAGAGGGGGGAAGTTTAAAGTGTAAATCTATGGGGCAAGTTTTCACACCAAAAGTGATGTGTGCCTGGAATACACTGCCACCCTTTCTCTAGTCTCTGTTTAGTTATTTTACTTTCTCTATTTATTTAATCTTAAATTTTTTTTCTCCTTTTCATTCCCCGCTTTCTCTCACTTCATTTATCTTTCTCTCTCTCTATTCGCTTCGCCTCCCCTCGATTACTTCTTGCTTTCTCTTTCCCAGTCTCTCTCCCAGGTAGAGAATTCTAAACATTCATCATCTTCCAAGTGTAGAAACCTCTACTTGCCAACCTGATGTTTAACGGAGAGTTGAACACCTAAATAGGTAAGGCACAGAAGGGTACAGGCCTGATGCAGCAACTGGAGAGAACGTAGAAGGGGATGAAGGTTGGCAGGAAATTGTGAGGTGTTGGGCCCGTTTGTGTGTTGTACAAATCAATGACAAAATAGTCTATATGGAAGGAACCAACCATTTCCAACTCCAGGAAGGCATATATCTCACTCCCGAGATACAATCAAGATTCTCAATTGTCTTCAGATTTGGGCCCCATATCTGAGAAAGAATGTGGTGGCGTTGGAGAGGGTCCAGAGGAGGTTTAGGAGATTGATCCCAGGAATGATTGGGTTAAAACATATGATGAGCGTTTGTTGGCATTGGGCCTGTACTCGCTGGAGCTTGGAAGGATGAGGGGGAAACCTCATTGAAACTTACCAAATAGTTGAAAGGCCTGGATAGAATGGATGTGGAGAAGATGTTTCCACAAGTGGGGCAGTCAAGGACCAGGGGCCAGGGCCACAGAATAAATGGATGCACAGTTAGAAAGGAGATGAGGAGAAACTTCTTCAGTCAGAGAGTAGTGAATCTGTAAATTCATTGTCACAGAAGGAGGCCAAGTCAATTGGTATTTTCATGGCAGAGATTTATTAGATTCTTGAGTAGTTGGGGAGAAGGCAGGAGAATGGGGTTGAGAGGGATGGATAAATCAGCCATGATTGAATGGCAGTGTAAACTTCATGGACTAAATTCTGCTCCTACACCGTACGACGTTATGAGATGGCTGAGCAAGCCACTGGCTAAAGAGGTTTTTAAAGACAGGCAATAAATGCAATGACACCCACATCTTTGAATGAATATAATGAATGAGCTGCAAATTCAACCCACGTGTGATGATGCAGCCATGTCTAACATCACCAACCAGACTATCGAAGAGCTATTTCAAAAATAAAACATAGCACAACAGTTAACAAAACCCTTTCATATCTTGATAGTGGACGTGTGTGATTGCAGCTCATCATATGTTAACCCAATCATTCCTGGGATCATTCTCGTAAACCTGTGATTGCCGTTGTCAAGGTCAAACCATTGCTGTAACTGCTTTAAAAAAAAAAATGAAGAGATAATCCACCAATCTACTCCCACTCACTCCTCAAAAGAAACAACCAGCCAAAAGTACAAATGAAATGTATCCCTGGCTTTGAGGTTTAATGCAGGCTGCTTGAAAACCTGAGGCAAAATGTTTTTTTTAAATTGTTAATTGCAGTGTAACTAAAAGCCACAAGAACCACTGACTATTCCTCCGTAAAAGAAAACAGCCCGTTTCCTTTCTTGATCCTTTGCCAAGGTTACTTACACAAGAAGCTGTTTATTCTGGTTTTAGACTTGGTTCCAGATGAGAGTTAGTTGGCTGGGTGGTTTGGTTAGGACTTGCTCTGATAACATTGCATAAGTCAATGGCATTTATCGCGTTGTTAAAATAAGAAATCTTTTTTTTTTATCCTCCTTTAAAGCCTCGAGAGGCTGTTCAGGGCCTAATCCGATCAAGAATGTGGGAGGAATGGTGATTTATGACCGGATTTATAGGATTATAACTTGGCCGATTGTTAAAGAGCAGGTGTTGGTGCGGGAACCAGTAATCCTTCTAAATTG
Organism: Amblyraja radiata; assembly: GCF_010909765.2. NCBI lineage: Eukaryota > Metazoa > Chordata > Chondrichthyes > Rajiformes > Rajidae > Amblyraja > Amblyraja radiata. Next base: position 11,594,401 of record NC_045989.1, read on the forward strand.
CTAAACATAGTTATTTCTTTGTCATTTGTTGCCTTTGCAAATAGAGGGTAAACACCACAGGAGTGAGTGTGGAGAGAGGAGAGCTTTGCTTCAGGAGGTCAAGGACATATCCCTTACACTATGTAAATCATCATCATGGCCATCTAATGTTTTAAAATCTCACCCTTGTTTTACGGATCTCCCTGTGGTCTCACACCTCACTGGCATTCTAATCTTAGTACACGACGTTGGTGCAGCTGGGAGAGCTGCTGCTTCACAGCAGCAGAGATCCAGGTTCTATCATGACCTCGGGCGCTGTCTTTGTGGAGTTTGCATGTTTTCCCTGTGACCACGTGCATTTCCTCTGGGCACTCAGGTTTTCTCGCACATCTCAAAGATATGCGGGGTTTGTTGGTTCATTGATCTCTGTAAATTGCCCCTAGTGTGTGGGGAGTGGGTGCAGATGGGATAACATAGAAAGGTCAGTGTGGACTCAGTGGGCCAAAGGACCTAGTTCCATGCTGTATTTTTCAACCAGTCAATCTCCTAAAAGCTCTTATGATCGCTGTGCTCCTCTAGTTTAGACCTCTTGCTCTCTCCCGTATACCATCGCTAGTTTTGGCAATCATGCCTTTAGCTAATGAGCCCACAAGTTCTGCAATCCTCTCCCTAAACATCTAGACCTCTCTCTACTCCTTCAGATCCATCTCTAAATCCACCTCTGTGAGCAGACAGTGGCTTATCAATTGGTTAATAAAGTTCAGAAGACTTCATGTGAATACTGGATGGCGTTGACATGGGTAACAAGGGCAAGGTGGAGCCAACAACTGTACCCGAACCAAAATGAAACATCTTCTCAAATGAGCAAGGCAACCATTAATCTAAGATGGGGTTCCAACCTTATGGGCTTGTAGTGAAAGCAACAATAGATGACCACTTGATAGGCTGGGGTTGGTTGCGATGGCATGCACGGACTAGCTCTTTGCTTCATCAAAGGGATATATTTGATCATTGCTAGTCTCCTTTAATGATTTGGCTCAACTGAGTTTGTTTTCTCTCTCGCTCACTTCTCAATGCAGCTCAGAATTAGATCAAGGTTCTGGCAAGGAGAGGTGTAACAGAATCTTAGCACTAATGACAAAAGCTCAGCTTAAAAGGCCATTTCCAGGCTGGTATAAAATGGCTTTTGGTCTCAGTCCTTACTGAGAACGTACTGTCCTTACTGTTCATACATCCTTCTTCAGGGGCAGGAGTGATTTTGACATCCTTTTTGATAATAATTCATTGGAACACAATGACAAATAATGGCAACGGTAGCGTGGCAATTACTTTACTGAACGTTCGTTTTCTCGGGGGCTGAATTGATGAACCAGAGGCATGAGTTCAAATCCAATCACTGAACTTAAATCCAATTAATAAAATAAAAGCCAAAATAAAGAATGTGGTTCATGAAATGACCAGGCTGTAGCCAAGGGGCAGGTGACTATGGTGGAGGACACCCTTCCCTAGCCTAGTTAATTTGTGACCCCAGATCCTCAGCAGTGCGGTTGTGGCTCAGCAAGGCATTTGGTGGTCTCAAAGCCAGCAAACCCCAAAGGAGGGTCTTCGCCACATGGACTACATCAGGTTCAAGAGACTGATGAGCTTCAGTAGCTCGCAGGTAATAAGGAACTGGCAATACAGAAGGGTCTCGACCCGAAACGTCGCCCATCCTTTTTCTCCAGAGATGCTTAGTTACTCCAACACTTTGTGTCTATTTTAGGTATAAACCAGCATCTGCAGTTCCTTGTTTCTATCATTTGACTTATTTCCCTTTTCTGATAATTCAGATAATAATCTGCCTTCTTGCCTTCACGCTAGAATTCAGAAGATCACGCTAGAATTCAGAAGATTGAGGGGGGATCTTATAGAAACTTACAAAATTCTTAAGGGGTTGGACAGGCTAGATGTAGGAAGATTATTCCCGATGTTGGGGAAGTCCAGAACTAGGGGTTACAGTTTAAGGATAAGAGGGAAGTCTTTTAGGACCGAGATGAGAAAATCATTTTTCACACAGAGAGTGGTGAATCTGTGGAATTCTCTGCCACAGAAGGTAGTTGAGGCCAGTTCATTGGCTATATTTAAGAGGGAGTTAGATGTGGCCCTTGTGGCTAAAGGGATCAGGGGGTATGGAGAGAAGGCAGGTACAGGATACTGAGTTGGATGATCAGCCATGATCATATTGAATGGCGGTGCAGGCTCAAAGGGCCGAATGGCCTACTCCTGCACCTATTTTCTATGTTTCTATGTTTCTATGTTCTTGCCACCAAAGTGGATAACCTCACATTTATCCACATCCACACCTGGACTTGTGCAGTGGGTCACAGAGAAGCACACAAAGTGCTGCAGTAACTCAGCAAGTCAGACAGCATCCCTGGAAAACATGGTTACTCCAGCGCTTTGTGTCTGTCATCACCTATCCACGTTCCCCGGGGATTTTGCCTGGCCCGCTGAGTTACTGCAGCACATTGTGTCCTTCTCTGTATAAACCAGCATAGTCTCTGCCTACTTCCTTTCTTTTTTCCACCCCCCACCCCCGACATCAATCTGAAGAAGGGCCTCGACCTGAAACGCCGCCAATTCCTTCTCTCCATTGATGCTGCCTCACCCGCTGAGTTTCTCCAGCATTTTTTGTCTATCTGCAGTTCCTTGTTTCTTCAGTCAGGTGGAAGCATTCAAGTCAACCCCACCAAGGTACACCAGTATGGACAATGTTTACATTGCATTGAAAAGGTGTTTACAAGCCTAATAAAACACTGAGAGGCATTTATGAAAGGTTGCTGTGTCCAATGTGGTCAGAATACCACATAAACAATGTCTTACTGTTCATTAGTGTGAGGAAGCTCGCCAAACATTGACGCAGGCAAGGTTACTCACACTAATGTTCGAAGTGCTCATCTATCCTTGCTTTTACAACAGTTTTAAAAATATGTTTAATCCATTTGAAATCATGATGATAGACAACACCAGCCATTAGATTCAGACATACAGTACAGTATTAAGCGACCTTTACTCCCAGATTCTTCTCCTCTCTGGTTCCCAGCTTTCTCTTTTGAGATCTTTATCAGAGCTTGGCCTTGGCCAAGCTACTGATGACTATTATCTCCCAGTCTGCTTCAGGCTCCAGCTTAGTGTCAAGTTTCATCCATGACTTGCTGTGGGACTTTTTAAATGAAATTAACAGCAGTTCCTGTTTTTGCAACCCCTTTAATGTGACCAAAGATCCCAAGCAGCTTCCCAGGAATGTTGACAAAGAAAGAAGAAACATGTTACACTGGAGCTATTAGCAAAGATCCTCTAGCGGAGCAAGATAGACCACTCCTGCTAAATGCAATGGGCTGACGAGTAGTACGCAACGGAGTGGAACGTGGGCCTTTTTTTCATCCATTTCAGTAACCCGACCCGACTTTGGTTATCCCTCTCGCAGTGTAATCAACGTTATGGGGGAACAGTTTGTGTTAAAAAATTATAATTCTGAAAATGAGGAGAAGATTTTTACCAAATAACTTTTATTTTTACGAAGATGTTTCCGTAACCGGCTTCCGTCTCCGCACTAGTATCTTTGCTCCGCTATGGGATCTTTGGTATGTAGACGGAAGCCGGTTACGGAAATGGGGCCGAAAATTACCCATGAATCTGCCCATGACCGTACTACGTCTTTTTCATCGAGTGGACCATCTTGCTCGCTATAGGATCTTTGCTATTAGGGCAGGGCACCAAAGGTTGAGGGGTCGGTTTGAAGAGCGATTTTTTCTGGGAGGGGGACAGAAGGCTTTGAGATTTAAGGGGAGGGGGGGTTCAGGAGTTTGGGACCCAGGCAGCTGAAGGCTTGGCCACGAGTGGCAGAGCAATTACATTCTGGGTTGTTCAAGCAGCCAGAAGCAGAGCAGCACTGAGCATGCTGGGGTGGCTCGGGGCAAGACTAGAATAACAATGGTAGGAAAAGTGAGACTCTGGATGGGTTTGAAAACAAGCCGGAGGATCTTAGTGTCAGTGCTGCAAATCTGCAATAAAAACATCAGGTGCCGGGCATTCTCAGCAGACCAGGCAGCGTCCAGGCAGAGAGAGAAACATAACACACACCCTCTCCTCCTCCCCTCTCCTCCTCCCCTCTCTTACCTGGGCTCCACCGGATGCGCATTAATTTCTCCCGCTATCCCCCCCCATCCACCATCCCCCCCCATAACCCGGCCGGCCGTACCTCATGGAATTATATCTGAGTTTCTCAGAAGCTGGAGTACCAACCTGTTTTTGTGTTTGTTTTCACACAGGAAAATAGTCATAGAGCCATACCACATGGAAAAGGGCCCTTCTGCCCACCTGAGTGGTGGGGACTCTGCAGCACGTATCTACACTCATCTCATTTTTCAGTTCAAATAAGTTTACTTTAAAGGTACAGCATAGAAACAGACCCTAAGTCTTGAGATTTTTGCATTTCACCAACTCTGTGAAAATAAATGAACATTGCAAGTGCTGGAAATCTGAAAATGAAAATCCTGCAGAAAGAGAGGTGGTTAACATTCAGGTCCTGGTCCTTCCATCAGCTTTTATGTTACCAGCTCTGGTCTCTGGCACGTCCCTCACTCCCGTCTCTCCACTGAGAGCAACCGTTCCTTCAATTGCAAAGGTCCTGTGAAGAAGAGTCCCTGAATAAACCTTCTTCAATTCTCCATCTCTCTTGTGTCTTTGAGAACCCACCTTAGAGCATACTTCTTTGCCCAAGCATCAGATCCACTGTTCACCTTCTGTTGTGGCTGGGTATCAAACCCCCTTTGCTGGAACACCCGTGAAATACCCCGGGAGGTCTCTCTCTGTTAGTGGTTCTGTATAATCGCAAGTTATCACTGATCAAAGTCAAAATTGTAAAGGAAATCCACACCTCATTTCCATTACGGAGAACATTCGACCACAGAAATACAGCTTGAGTTTTAATTATTGATAACTCGATGGGCTTTTAATGAGGAGCTCATTGAATTTTGGCAATGAATCTTGAGGTTCTGCCAGCACTCTTCCTCTCACTGGCTGAGAGGACATTTTTGATTCATCTCGTTATCCAATGCATGCATGGCTTTAAATTCACAACAAGAAGGTTCACGCAGAGTCTGTCAAATTCTGTAGAATTTTGCTTTTTTTTTCATGTTTCACCGTTTTCAATAATCTTGTTGGGTTCCACAATGTCGCTACAAGTACCTGAAGTTTCATGTTAACAAACCCAGTGTTGGTGTTAATGCCGGGGGGAGATTCTACTACATTTGGATTGAGTTTGGTATTGGCAGCGGATCAAAATATGTACCCCACGGAATTCTATCTGAGTTTCTGGGAAGCTTGAACGCCAATGGCGACCTGTTTTACATGGTGTTTTTATAACTCAGGAACATAGAGACATAGAGTCATACAGCATAGAAAAATGGCCTCTCTGCCCATCTGTGGTGGGGACAATGCAGCACATATCAGCATTAATCTAATTTTTTAGTTTAGTTTAGAGATACAGCATGGAAACAGGCCCTTCGGCCCACGAAGTCCACGCTTACCATCAATCACCCATTCACACTAGTTCTACATCGGTGAGACCAAGCGTAGGCTTTGCGATCGTTTCGCCGAACACCTCCGCTCGGTCCGCAATAACCTACCTGATCTCCCGGTGGCTCAGCACTTCAACTCCCCCTCCCATTCCGAATCCGACCTTTCTGTTCTGGGCCTCCTCCGTGGCCAAAGTGAACACCACCGGAAATTGGAGGAGCAGCAACTCATATTTCGCTTGGGCAGTTTATACCCCAGCTAGGTTGCTCTCTGTGCTATTGAACAAGACACTTGCATTTCTCGAATGCCTTTTACATTGCCCTCAGGATGCCCCAAAGGCCTTCAGTAATCATTGAACTGTAATCACAATGATGGGAGACGTGACAGCTAGCTGCTACACAGCAAGATCCCACACAGCGACTGAATAATTGTTATCCTGGATCCCCTCCTTTGCCCAGAGAGTGGCGGGGATGTTGCACTCGCCACCAGGAGTAGCTGAGGAGTAACACAAAGAGTTATTATAAGCCCAGGACACTGATTTATTCTTCTGAAATGAAACATTGGGTTACTCATCTGAGACTTTGTTGAGGCTTATATAGTCTGTTTTCATTTTTAACATAAGAGCAGAAAATTCTGGAACCAGTCCACAGGCATCCATGGAGGGACAAAGCAATTAACATCTCAGATATGATGAAGTGTCCTGGACCTGCCCACGTCACCCATCCATGTTCACCAGGGATGCTGCCTGATCCACTGAGTTACGCTTTAGACTTGAGAGAGACAGCACAGAAACAGGCCCTTCGGCCCACTGAGTCCACAACAACCAGCGATCACCCCGTACACTATCCTACACACTAGGAACAAATTACTATTTTTTTTAAATTAACGTACTAACCTGTACGTATTTGGAGTGTGGGAGGAACCCGGAGAAAACAGGGTCACAGGGAGAACGTAAAACTCCGTACAGTCAGCACCCGAGATCAGGATCGATCCTGGGTCGCTGGTGTTGTAAGGCAGCAGCACTACCATGCGCTACTGTGCCGGCCCTTGAGTTACTCCAGCGCTTAGTGGGGTTTTTTGTAAACCTGCATTTGCAGTTCATTTGTTTCTGCCCTATAATTCATGTTTGATTAGTAACAGTGGTCAGGGGTTTGACTGATTAGTAAAGGGTGTCACCGGTTATGGGTGAAGACAGGAGAATGGGATTGAGAGGGAAAGATAGATCATCCGTGGTTGAATAGCAGAGTAGACTTGACGGGCCAAATGGCCTTATTCTGCTCCTGGAAATTATGAAAATTTGAAGCAGGAATTCTGTTTACAAATCTGCTTCCTGACGTCAGTGTCCTGGACCTGCCCACGTCACCTATCCATGTTCTCCAGGGACACCTGGACACCTTCCTTGAACAAACCCCTTTGACAATGGGCCCGGTTATGGATTATGAAAGCAGAGAAAGAGCCAGCAAGCCAGACGAGAATGGCCGCATTCTGTAGCACTTGCCCCAGCCAATCCAGGTGCCCCAACCTGTTTGGGCTCCCTGCAGCTAAACTCATACCCTATGGAGACCAGGATTGAGTTAAACCGCCATCAAAGGTTAGGTAAATATGGCCGCATTCTTTAGAAGCTGTTTGTTCGCAGGCAGGCCGTTGACTTTGCTAACAGCAGTTAGTATTTTTTCCCCAAAGGCCTTGTTTGTGCAGAATTAGATCTGTTTGCTGAAACACCCGGAAGAATCCAATAGTGCAGTAGACTTTCCAAACAGTGGAAACATCCTCCGATCAATAGTCCCTATCACAGTGCTGATAAGTGCAGCAAATTGTGCCAAGTCTAATATTTATCCAGCCTGCTATTGGGTACTTCTGGGTTGAAACAGTAAAACATTTGGCTTGTGGACACAAGGGTATAAAGGTTGTTCCAATTTAATACCTTACTTAGAGCAAACAAGGCAAGTAGACATACTAACTGATGAAATGTGTAATAGCAAACAGTGCACTTGTTGGTGTAACTTTATTGGAGGTCATTTAGCACAGAGAGCTGGGACTGCTTCTGTTAATGTGTGTGGGTCGCTGTAATGCATATAAAAACTTGGCACAGATTCTGTACAAAGATAGTGAGGAGGCAGATTTTTACCCTTTGAATTTAGGCCTCAGTATGCTGAGTTAACTGACATGGATAACTCTTACAGACGGTTGCATTGAGGTGAGGAGATGCTGGGTTGGGCTAGATGGAGGGGGAGGGGTAGAGGATGGGTAGATGTTGGCAGAATGCAGGTAAAGTATATATATTCATTTTCATCATGACCTTCCAGTCAATGTCAAGCCAATTGCAGACACTGAAATCCAGTTACATGAGTGTGGCCGTTCCTGGTTGGTTTTACTTTAAGGGCCTGTCCTACTTTGGCGACCTAATCCGTGAGTTCTGGCGAGTTTGCCCTTGACTCATACTCGCAGCATGGTCGACACGAGGTCGTAGGAGGTCTTCGTAACTCTCCTTCATACTCGAGAGTGGTCTCCGCATACTCGAGGCCTCGGAGTACACGGAGACCAGGGATAGGCCGCGGCGTTTTTTTCAATATGTTAAAAAATGCCAGCGAGTAATAAAGGTCTCCATGGAAAAAATCGATACTTTTTTTACTCGTATGTTTCGTCATAGTAGGTCGGCATGTTATTCGTAGGTAATCGAGGCTAGTCGAAGGTAATCGAAGGTAGTCGTAGATAGTCTTCATCACAGTCGAAGGGAGGTCGAAGGAGATCGAAGGAGGTCGTCTTCACTCTCCACTATTTGGTGTCCAATTCTCCCGAAGTTAGTCGTAGTTAGTCGTAGCTAGTCGAAGCTGGTCTTCAACATAGTCGAAGGAGGTCTTCTACATGTCATTTTTCAAACTCTTCTAAACATGCCAATTAGGTCGCCCAAGTGGAACAGCCCCTGTAGAGAAACAGCGTGGAAACAGGCTCTTCAACCCACCAAGTCCGCGCTGACCAGTAATCACCCCGTACACTAGCACTATCCTACACACTAGGGGCAATTTTACAATTAACAGAAGCCAATTAACGTACAAACCTCTATGTCTTTGGAGTGTGGGAGAAAACTGGAGTACCAATGGAAAACCCATGCAGTCACGGTGAGATCGTACAAACTCTGTACAGAACGCACCCAGAGCCAGAATCGAACCTGGGTCTCTGGTGCTGTAAGGCAGCAACTCTACCACTATGCCGCCCTTATCCCTGCTGTATCCCAGGAAGTTCAGTTAGATGATTCTCAGCCTCCAGCTGCCCTTCCCACCCAGTAATTGTTCATCTGTGTGATTTTACATTTCGTTATTAACAGAAATATTCGCAATAGAGACATATTGATGTCACTGGGACCTTCTGCTAGTTTTTGTTTGCACCTGTTTCCCAGAGATTAATCTTTAATTCCTGAATATTCTGGATAATCCCAAAGGATTGGCAGCTCTACAAACAATCCGGCAAGATGAATGATAACAACAACACCTTGTTTACACCAAATTGCTGGGGAAACTCAGCGGGTGCAGCAGCATCTATGGAGCGAAGGAAATAGGCGACGTTTCGGCCCGAAACGTCGCCTATTTCCTTCGCTCCATAGATGCTGCTGCACCCGCTGAGTTTCCCCAGCAATTTGGTGTACCTTCGATATTCCAGCATCTGCAGTTCCCTTTTGAACACCTTGTTTACACCTCTAGGTGTTGCAAATCCCACAACTCCACTCAGGAGATTTGAAAGTAAAAGTTTGATGCTGAGCAACATAAGGAAATGTCCGGACAGGCAGTCTAACTCTAGGACACATGTGCAATGGGTGAGGAGGATCCTACACTATTTGTGTCTGGGATGAGGGATTTCAGTTGGAGGTTTAGAGTACGTTTCTACGGGTGGCATGGAGACGCAGGATTTTTCTACAGGACCACTGGTGGCGCAGCGGTAGAGTTGCTGCCTCACAGCGCCAGAGACACGGGTTCAATCCTGACTACTGGTGCCGTCCGTACGGAATTTGTACATTTTCTCTGTGACTGCGTGGGTTTTCTCCGGGTGCTCCGGTTTCCTCCGAAATTCGTGCAGGTTTGTAGGATAATTGGCTACAGTAAAAAAAAATTGTAAATTGCCCCCAGTGTGTGGAACAGTGTTAGTGTACGGGGTGATCGCTGGTCGGCGCGGACTCAGTGGGCCGAAGGGCCTGTTTCTGTGCTGTATCTCAAAAGTCTAAAGGTAAAGATGGTTGAAAGGAGATCTGGTCGAAGTTTGGAGGGGAAATTCCAGTCTCTATCACCTCAGGAAATTAAAGCACAGATGCCAGTATTGGAGTGATGGACATAGATTACAGAGATAAAGAGGTAAGGAGATAAACTGGGAGAGATTTAATCCAGAAACCAGTGTCATTTCTTAACATATGATGAGCATTTGACGGCACTGGGCCTGTACTCACTGGAGTTTAGAATAATGAGACAGGGGAATATCCTCCCTGTATTGACCCGTCCCGCTCTCTATGAATTCTGTACGTTTCTCTGGTTCCCCTCTCATTCTTCTAAACTGTGACAAATCAAGGACTGGCCTTTTCATTCTCCCCACATATGACAGATTTGCCACACCAGGAACTAGGACAATATACAGAAGCTAATTAACCAACAAATCCTCACGTCTTTGTAATGTGGGAGGAAACCGGAGCACCCGGACAAATCCCACATGGTCCCAGGGAGAGCGTACAAACTCTGTACATACAGCCCCCTTAGTTAGGATCGAACCCGGGTCTCTAGTGCTGTAAGGCAGCAACTCTGCCACTGCGCCACTGTACTGCCCTTAAATATCTGTCATTTCTTGCGGCATAACAGTTAAAGACTAAGCGTGTAAAGACCAATAGGGAGCCGAAGACCCAGGCGATACTTTGGCTCAGAGCCTGCTGCTAATATTGTGTTAATTCCCAGCCCTTTGCCCTCATTCTTCAATGTGTCTTCGAGTACAATCTGTTTAATTTATCCCCTGCTCTTTGCGATTCACTTCAATGATCTAAAAAAAAAGTATTTACAGTTTATGAATAATCCCACCAATATCTCCTTTCACTGTTCTATGGGCTATTAATTGAATGATGGATGCAGTGTTTTTTTTTCAAATCAATAAGAATAATTCATCTCATTGTGTATACACTTTAAAAAAATATCCCCAGCAAAGCCATAAAATAACACAAACCTGAGGCACTCATTTTGGATTCTACTAAAAGGTAAAATTGCAAACACAGTTAATCAGACCATCAAAGGTACACAAAATTGCTGGGGAAACTCAGCGGGTGCAGCAGCATCTATGGAGCGAAGGAAATAGGCGACGTTTCGGGCCGAAACCCTTCTTCAGACTGAATCAGACCATCATCTGTACTCCTAACAATCCCGTCACCCCTCTCTGTCCTCTACCTCTCACCTGTGGTCCATTGTCCACCTGAAGTCCATTGCTCACCTCAACAAGTTAATGACCCATGTAGAACTTCAAAAGCCTTTAGTTGGGAAAAATGGACTTTGACTGCCCTTGACCCCAGTCTTTACCATCACAGACACGTCTATTCCAAAACTTTCCTCCTCTGCTCTTTCATCTTCCCACTGTATTTTTACTTTCCCTTGCTTCTTTGCCCTTCGCTTTATGCTCAATGACATGGATAGTACTGGTGTGGAGGGATATGGACCAAGCGCAGGCAAGTGTGACTAGTGTAGCCGGGACATTGTTGGGCAAGTTGTGCCGAAGGGCCTGTTTCCACACTATACCACTATATGACTGACTTGCAAAACAAGACACTAAGTGCTGGAGTAACTCAGTGGGTCAGGCAGCATCGCTGGAGTAACATAGAGAGGTGACGTTTGTGGTTGGGACCCTTCTTCAGACTGGGTCAGGGTCCCGGCACGAAACATCACTTATCCTTGTGCTCCGGGGGTGCTGCCTAACCCACTGAGTTACTCCAGCACCTTGTGTGTTTTTTTTTTAATAAACCAGCACCTGCAGTTTGCTGTGTCTCAAGCTCACTGACTTACCTTGGTTAATCCCAAAGATACAATTGTGTTCAAACCTTCAGCTCCTATCCTGTCCCATCCCTTCCAGCTTCCCTCCGTAACCTTTTCCAACCCATCAGCAGTTCGGGATCTCTGTGCTCTTCTCTGATCGCTTGTTCAGTCCCAAGTTTAATCACCCCAGCGCTATGGAACAATATAATCTGCCGTTAGCACTCCTGAGCTCTGATGTTCAGTCCTTAAACCCAATCTTACCTCCGCAAAACCTCTACATTTAACCATGATGAAGGTTCTCAAAAACGATAACTGTTGCTCTCTCTTCCAGCATTCACTGATTCACTTTCAGTTTTCCAGTTGTTTTTTGGAAAAACAAATAAAACTGCAGATGCTGGTTGACAAATGGAAACATTGGAGGAACTCTGCCAGTCAGGCAGCAGCTGTGGAAAGAGAAACTAATTGATTTTTCAGAACAAAGAACTTTTCTTCAGCAGTGATTTTGGTTTCCATCTTTGACCCTACATTTAATCGCACATTCCAACCATTGTTGAAACAAGTAACTGCAGATGCTGGTTTAAAAAAAAAGAAAAGATACAAAGTGGGGGTATAACTCAGTGGGTCATTTCGGGTTGGGACGCTTCCATATAACCATATAACAATTACAGCACGGAAACAGGCCATCTCGGCCCTACAAGTCCGTGCCGAACACTTTTTTCCCTTAGTCCCACCTGCCTGCACTCATACCATAACCCTCCATTCCCTTCTCATCCATATGCCTATCCAATTTATTTTTAAATGATACCAACGAACCTGCCGCCACCACTTCCACTGGAAGCTCATTCCACACCGCTACCACTCTCTGAGTAAAGAAGTTCCCCCTCATGTTACCCCTAAACTTCTGTCCCTTAATTCTGAAGTCATGTCCTCTTGTTTGAATCTTCCCTATTCTCAAAGGGAAAAGCTTGATCACATCAACTCTGTCTATCCCTCTCATCATTTTAAAGACCTCTATCAAGTCCCCCCTTAACCTTCTGCGCTCCAGAGAATAAAGACCTAACTTATTCAACCTATCTCTGTAACTTAGTTGTTGAAACAACTAGGTGGCCTCAGTCTGAAGAAGGGTCCCGACCTGAAACATCATCATCCATGTTAGTCCAGAGATGCTGTCCGACCTGCTGAGTTACACCAGCACTTAGTGTATTTTATACCCAACAGTTGTTATTAGGCAATGAACATTTTTTAAATATATTTCAAAAAAGGTTTTATTCAAGTAATATACAATGCATGTACCGTCCAAAAAACCTCATCTGACATTCTCAGCGGCAATGCATACAGTTTCCCCAATTCAATTTCACCCCACACCCTTGCCGCTCATGTGGCCCACTGGTGTGAAATCCATTCCCTTATTTTGAGAGAATGAACATGCATAATGCCTCAGGACACTGTGAGGAAGTCAGTGGTTCAAACAGCTCGCATGACCAGTTGAGTTCCTCCAGCAGTCTCTCTTCTACTCAAGGTTCCAGGATCTGCAGTCTCTTGTGTCTGCTTGGGGCATCTTACTGTGTGCTCTATACGTGCAAATTGCTGAGAATAATTCTCACCAAATCAAAGTTCTGCCCGGTAAATATCTCATCTGCATCACAAAGGCCTAATAAGCACCTGTGAAGGATACAGGAGACACTGGGTAATGGTTACGCCAATGAAGGACTTCACTTCAGAAGCGTTAATTGAGAATGCTTTGAATGAACTCCAATTACTCTTCACAGCAATGAACTGAAAGGGCTGCTGACTGAATGGCATGTGTGAGTTGTGACACTCTAATTACAGATTGTTCCTTCAAGTCTAGTAACATTACTTCCACATTGCTACCCACAGAAGGAACCGCAGTTGTTAGCGAGCACACTTTAAATAACAAACTGCTCGAGTAACTCAGCAAGTCAGGCTGCATCTGTAGAAATAAGCGGACAGGCAACGTTTCAGCTCAGCAGTCTGCTTAAGGCTGATTGTAGAAGCGGGGATAAAGATGGAAGAGAGGTGGGGGGGGGGGTGGGGTTGGAGGCGGGATATGGGCAGATGGGTGGAAGACAAAAGGGTTTGAGATTAGGAGAGAAACGCAAAATGTGAAGGCAGGAGTAGGTGGCAGGAGACAGGGGAAGAGAAAATTGGGGAGGCGGATCGTGAGAGAAATGGGTGTGTATTGGTGGCCAAGTCCATGCTTGGTCTCACTGATGTAAAGAAAGCCACACCAGGAGCAGTGAATGCCATAGAGGGGGTTCGAGGAGGCCCACGTGAAGCTCCATCTGACCTGGTAGAGCTGCTGGGGTCCCTGGATGGACTGAGGGATTTGAGGGAGGAGATAGAGGAACATGCGTGCGTTACATCTCCTGTAGTTGCAGAGGAAAGTATCGGGGGGGGGGGGAGAGAAGGGATGAGTGAAGTGAGGGGTTCTTGAATTATGCGACGTTTTGGGCCGAAGAGGGTTTGGGACTGAAGAACGGTTTCGGCCCGAAACGTTGCCTATTTCCTTCGCTCCATAGATGCTGCTGCACCCGCTGAGTTTCTCCAGCTTTTTTGTGTACCTTCGATTTTCCAGCATCTGCAGTTCCTTCTTGAACAGTTCTTGATTTATGTCTGTTTTTGTAAACCAGCATCTGCAGTTCTTTGTGTCTATTTTTCCAAATGCGGTAAGTCTTACAGGATATTGGAGCCACATTTGTACACAGGAAGCTCTTGGACAGGGCAGAACAAATAGCCTGTGTGTTGTTGACTGAAGCTTCCATTTAGACTAGGACACTGGGGAGAATCTCCTGCTCTGCACCAAGATAGTGCCCGGGAATGTTTTATGTTCACCTTGTGAGGGCTTTCATTTGATATCTCATCCAAAGGAAGCTGCCTCGAACATGACAGCACTGTGGCCATACTGCACTGGGAGAGCTCTTACATGCTTGAGTCTTGGGGCAGAGACTTTCACAATATTTAGTTAAACATTTAAAATTCCACAGGTTATTTCCTAGGTCCAGAGCTGGAAAATAGGATTAGTGGCTAGCATGAGCATGGTGGACTGAAGGGTCTGTGCTGCGGTGACTCCATGACTTTCAAAATGTTAAACAAGTTCTCTTAATGCATGGACTAAATGTTAATGTTTAACTTTATTTGTTAACTTCTTGTTAAGCAGCAATTAACATGCAACACACCAGCACTTCCAACACCAGTTAACCTAGTTAATGGGTGATTAGTTAAATAGAATGGGGCTGGAGCTCAACACTGAGGATGAACTGTTTGCTTCAGTGGATGTGCTGAAAAATCAGAGCAAGGATTAACTTCTGTTTATCCCCCTCCCTACTGACTCTACAGGATTCAAACATGTGATGCCCAGTTCAACAATTCCTTGAGATTAAGTAATAGGTGCTTCAAAATTCAAGAGAGTTGCTTGATGGCTGTGGGGAAGTAGCTATTCACTTTGTGAATTTAAATGCAGATTAAAAGGAAAAAAATATGACATTTAGATAGCACCTTCCAGGAAATTTTAAATACTTCTGGCCCAAGGTCTATCTGAAATATATTTGTTGTGTGTACAGGAATAACGCAAGCCCATCTCCACATGGTAAGACCAAGGTGCTAATACAGAGGTAACGTTTCTGCTAATGGTGATGGATGTGTATTAGTCAGGAGATCACAACGAAAATTCAAAGAGTAACCTATTAATATCTTTGACTTGAAGATAGACACAAAAAGCTGAAGTAACTCAACGGGTCAGGCAGCATCTCTGGAGAAAAGGAATAGGCGATGTTTTGGGTCCAGACTCTTCTTCAGACTGAGCACAAAACATCATCTATTCCTTTTCTCCAGAGATGCTGTCCGATCCGCTGAGTTGCTCCAGATTTTTGTGTCTATCTTAGGTTTAAACCAGTATCTGCAGTTCCTTCCTAATCGGCAATATCAGGATCCAGGATTTAGATCCGACGACGATGAAGGGATGGTACATTGCTAATCCAGGTCAGGCTGTGACTGGGAGGGGAACCTGCTGGTGGTGGTGTCTTGTCCTTCTCTGTGGAGGAGGTTGTGGGTTTACGAGGAGACTGCCAGAGGAGTCTGGGTGAGTAACTGCAGTGTATTTTGTAGCTGACACATACTGCAGCCTCTGTGCACCAATGGTGGAGGCAATCATCCTGATTGGACTGATCCAGGATGGGGAGGAATCTGCCTAGACAGGAAGTGACACAGCTGGCGTCCTGGTGCCATCGCAACAACCTGGAGCTCAATGGTAACCATTGTGGGGGGATGATTTTTGTGTGTAAGTGATTATTTTAGTTTGTGTCCAAGATGGCTGCCATGAAGGGAGAGTGGACGATGGTGCAGTTTAGCTGCCGCTGCTCTCTCTTCACATTGTGTTTTTGATTTTTTTTGTCTTTGGATCGAATTCTGTCTTTAATTTGTGTATTGGTGATGTCTTTATTATTTATTTTACTCCGATTATATGTTTTTTACGCTTGTTAAATTCTGTAAGATGTCCTTGAGACTTTTGAAAGGCCCACAAATAAAATGTATTATTATTATTATAATGCTCTTAAGGCAGTGGAATTAATTGTAGACTTTAGGAAAGCTCCCCCCACTCACCATCAACAACACCAACAGTCACATCTGTGGAGTCATTTAAATTCCTTGGAACCATCATCTCCAGGGACCTTAAATGGGAGGCCACCATTGACTCCACAGTCAAAAAGACACAACAGAGGATGTACTTCCTGCGGCTGCTGAGAAAACACAATCTGTCACAGGCAATGATAGTCCAGTTCTATACGGCCACCATAGAGTCTGTCCTCACCTTCTCCATCATGGTCTGGTTTGGCTCAGCCACCAAGCACGACATCCGGACAATGCAGCGCATCGTTCGATCAGCTGAGAAGGTTGTTGGCTGCAACCTTCCCCCCCCCCCATTGATGAACTGTACACTGCAAGGGCCAGGATGCGAGCAGGTAAGATCATCTCTGACCCCTTTCACCCTGGCCACAAACTCTTTGAATCACTTCCCTCTGGAAGGCGACTCCGGACTGTCAAAGCCGCCACAGCCAGACATAAAAACAGCGTTTTCCCCACGAGCAGTAGCTCTACTCAACAGCCTAAAGTCTGTAGCCTCCTTTTGCTCTGGTATTTTATTTCATTCTTCACCTGTTTAAATTATAATGTTTTATTCTTAATTGTCTACTGTATATCATGTTGTTACTTGCGAACAAAGCACCAAGGCAAATCCCTTGTATGTATACATACTTGGCTAATAACATTCATTCAATTCAATTCAATGTGTTTGACTTGGATGATATTCAATATTCTTTCGAGTTGTGTTCATCCAGGCAAGTGGAGAGTATTCCCTGATATCTTGATGTGCAGCTGATGGAAAAACTCTGGGGTATCACAAAGTGACTTCTGACCTGAGGGAAGTGGTGGTACCTCTGTTTTAATGTCCCAGCCAAAAGGCAGAAAAGATGCACCAGGGAAGGACGATTATATATTGATGCTCGATACTCTCGAGTGGGAATTGAACGCGCAACCTTTGACTGAGAAAGCAAGTGCCACCCATTGAGCCACGGTTGTCTCGGGAAGAGTTGGTAAACAGTTCTAAAAATGGAGCATTCATCTGAAAGAAAATTGTCCGAGTTCTTGAAGGAGATGTCAGGATAAAGTGTCCTCGGCATTGGACAAAGGAGGAATAAGAGGAAGACCAAGAGGTTTAGGGAGGCATGGCCAGTTTTGTTGCAATAAAATGTCCTGGTATTTGGGAAGAAAAAATATTTCGCACAAACTCATGCACAACCTCACTCTATTATACTGCAGCCCTGAGAACACAGTCATTGCCGAAAGATAGACAGACACAAAATGCTGGAGTAACTCAGCGGGACAGGCAGCTGATCATCAGTCTGAAGATGGGTCTCGATTTGAAACGTCACCCATTCCTTCTCTCCAGAGATGCTGTTACTCCAGCATTTTGTGTCTATTTTCGGTTTAAACCAGCATCTGCTGTTCCTTCCTACACAATAATTGCCCGAATACATGCAGTCCCCGGTACCTCTGCCCGTGGGCACTAGGGGGTGCTGCTGCCCATCAGATGGGGCAGCGAGTAGGTAACTTCCCCACCTTGGCTCACAGGTCCAGATGCCCCCTGAACATGCAACCTCCCAACCGCTGACTGGAAAGCCAGGCGGGAATTTGGCCGGGAATATATCGTTACAAAATTGGAAGATGCCATTTGGCCCATCAGCCCCCTGCAAATCCATTTCTATTTTGGAAGCTGTGGTTGAATTTTCTTCCACTGCCAACTCAATCAACATCAGTATAGGGCTTGCCCCACTTGGGCGACATTGTCGGCGACGGCCTGAGAAGACGTTGTCGCTGCGTGGTCGGGGCGTGACGCGGGGCGACGCGTGATGCGCGGTGTCTCCCGGCCGACCCTGGATTTTGGAATGTTCAAAATCTTCAGGCGACATCTGGGTGTCTTATGTCATGCGCCCAGCCACACGCTGATGTACGCTGTCCTGCGGGTGACGCCCCGTGACGCTGACGTTAAATAAACTATTTATTTCTAGTTAGCAGTGAGGCACACCATATAGAATATACACCATGTTTGATGGTATAGATTTTATGGACACCAACAGTAAGTCCCATCCCAACAATCCAAAAGCAAACGAAAAAACTGTCTGAGAAAGGATCCTGACAGAAGACATTATCTTCATCAGTCTGAAGAAGGGTCCCAACTTGAAATGTCGTCTGTCCATTTCCCTGTGCAGGTGCTGCCTGACTTGCTGAGTTCCTCCAGCACTTTGTTTCTTTATTCAAGATTCCAGCATCTGCAGCCTCGTGTGTTTCCACGAGCTGGAAATCTGAAACAAAACTAGAAACGCTGGAAAAACTCAGTAGGTCAGGCAGCATCAGTGGAGAGAACAACAGATTTAATGTAACAGATCATTGACCTTTCATCAGAACCCGCCCCCCCCCCCCCCCCCCCCCCACCCCTGAACAATGGGTCTGTTTCTCTATCCACAGATGCTGCCCCATTGACTGAGTGAGGCCCAGCGCACATTGGAGGAACAGCACCTCATATTTCGCTTGGGCAGCTTACACCGCAGTGGTATGAACATTGACTTCTCTAACTTCAAGTAACCCTTGCTTTCCCTCTACATCCTTCCCCCTTCCCAGTTCTCCTACTGTGACTAAATTTTATCTCTGTTTGCTTTGATGTTACCTTATCCCAGCTAACAATGATCTGTTCTACATTTTCCATGATCTCAATTCCCTTTGTCCTGTTTTCACACCTTACACTTCCTTATCTATGTATCTCCCTCTCACCTGACATCAGTCGGAAGATGGGTCTTGACCCAAATCGTCACCCATTCCTTCTCCCCAGAGATACTGCCTGTCCCGCTGAGTTACTGCAGCATTTTGTGTCTCTCTTCGGTTTAAACCAACATCTGCAGTTCCTTCCTACACATACTGAGTATGTCTAACATTTTCTGCTTTTGTCTGCCATTATGTAAGATGGCCATTAGTGGATCCTTCACAAATTGAGGGGAAGCACCTATGGCCAGTAAAGTTTGCACTCATGACCCCTGCTAGTCCTCCTTTCATTCTCAGCGGCAGAGGTCCACCTACGAAGTGAAGTAGACCTAGGGAGGAAAAGTCTTATTTCAATGAGAATGCTGTTTTCTGGTTACATAGCACAAAGGAGCTGCAAGAACCTGCAGATGCTGAAATCGTGAGCAAAACACAAAGTGCTGGAGGAACACAGCAGGTCAGGCAGCAACTAGGGAGGGAATGGACAGCCAATGTTTTGGGTCAGGACCCTTCTTCAGGCTCAATCTGAGGAAGAATCACAACCTGAAATGCCAACTGAAGATTCCCTCCGCAGATGCTGCCTGACCTGTTGAGTTCCTCCAGCACTTTATAGATCGGATAAAGTTTGGTGGATTTCCTTAGTGAGACAAAAATTGATGAAAAGATCGGATTTTATTTACTATTTACCTCACCGTCCCTTTAATAAGTCTGCAGGAAGGAACGCAGATGCTGGTTTATATCATAGACACGAAATGCTGGAGTAACTCAGCGGGTCAGGCAGCATCCCTAGAGAAAAGGAATAGGTGATGTTTTGGATCGGAACCATTCTTCAGACTGAAGAACCTCTTTCATTTCTCTACTGATGCTGCCTGATCCACTGAGTTACTCCAGCATTTTGTGTCTATTAGATCTGCATTTATTTTGTTTTGATGGGTATGTTTGTGTATATACACTGAACTTTATTTTCTTGTTTATTATATTGTTTACAGAGTACTATGTTTATGTATTCTGTTGTGCCGCTGCAAGTAAGAATTTTATTGTTCTGTCTTGGATACTATTGACTCTAGTTTAGAGTTATAGCATGGAAACAGGCCCTTCGAGTCCGTACCGACCAGTGATCCCCGAACACTAACACAATCCTACACACCAGGAACAATTCACAATTTTACTGAAGCCCATTAACCTACTAACCTGTACGTCTTTGGAGTGCGGGAAGAAAGCGGAAATCATGGAGAAAACCCACACAGGTCACGGGGAGAATGTACAAACTCCATACAGACAGCACCCATGGTCAGGATCGAACCTGGGTCTCTGGCCCTGCAAGGCAGCAGCTCTACCGCTAAGCCACTGTGCTGCCCGTTATAGACAGCACCGGACTCTTGAAGTCCGATTCTCAACAACCATGTTCTGGTTTTGAACAAGTCCCCTCGTGTGTTAACGCGATGGTGTGGATGTCTGGAGCAGTTGTGCACGCACAGGCCAGTGCCTGTGTGTTAGAGGGCAAGTGCCACACAGCACGTGGGATGGTGCTGAGGACAAGTCTCCCCTTGTTGCTGACTAATGGTAAGGCAGCCCGAGGCCGGGTTGCCTGTCAGTAACGCTCAATGGAGTATATTTTATAAACCACAAGGATTACTTCCTTTCTTGTCAGCTTCGTCATCCGGAGAGCTGATCCAGTTCTTTACAAGACCACAGAAAGGTTACAGCAGGGAAGAAGGCTCTTCAGCTGTCAGCCCCGTGAACGAGTAATGCAACTGGTCCCACAACTCCACCCTCTTCCCACAGCCGTGCACATTCAGCTCAGAATACAGATCCCCCTCGAACACTGAGGGGCGACCTGATAGAAGTATATCAGACACAGTATGTGACTCCGTGAATCTTTATCCCATGATAGGGGTATCATAAAACAGGTGGGCAAAAGGTTTAAGATGAGAGAAAGGATTTTTGCTCTTTATTTAACTCTTTGCAGTTGATATCTGGAACGCGCAGCCAGGGGATGTGGTCGATCCTACCCCGCCTTAAACCTATGTCCTCCTGAAACCTATGTCCTCTGGAAAAACATGGGGCTTGGAGGGTTGATTGGCCATGTGTACGTGGGGTAGAATGTGAGGCCAGTTGATGGGAATGTGGGGGGGGGGGGGGAGGAGAGAACATTGGAGGACCTGTCATGGGGGAATTGCCGTGGGTGGGGGGGTGGGGAAGAGAACAACGGAGGACCCGCCGTGGGATACTTTGTAACATTCTCGCCGCCCTTTAAGTAGTGACTCTTTGCATACCCTGGGAATGCAAAACAAAGAATTTCACTGTGACTCGTCACTTGTGACATTAAGGTATTCATTCATTCATTCATTCAGAATAGGTCATGAGGAAATGGAATGGGTAATGGGATTACTAGGTGAGCAAGCGGGTAGAGAGTCGATGGGCCGAACTGGCTCTTTCTCTGTCAGAATAAGATCTATGTGATCATGGATCCATCTTCACTCAACATTGCCAACCGCCCTCTGGCCAGACACAAAATGTCAGAGTAACTCAGCGGGACAGGCAGCATCCCTGGATAGAAGGAATGGGTGACATTCCGGTCGGGACCCAGTTCATTCCTGTACAGATGGGGTTACACTTTGCTTCCAGCCCTGAGCCCAGGGCAGAGTGTGGGATGTTACTTGACAAGGTGGTTTTGATTCATACTTTAAATGATTCATGATAATCAGCCGTGTCAAAGGCATGACGCAACGTTTTAAAATGAGTTGCGTCACTGGGGTGAATGTAAAACTAATTATATGAGGGTTATCTGAACACTGTCCCTCCCACTCACTGATCGCACCCTTTGAGCATTTTACCCAACGCGTCCTGTGGTAGGAACTTCAAACGCCTGAAGCAAATGACTGTCAAATGTAAATCAGAATCTGCTGAGGTTGACAATCTGAAATAAAAACAGAATGTGCTGGAAATACTCACCCAGTCAGACCGGACCTGTGGGAAGAGAGACAGTCAGACTACTCTGACAAAGGAGACGTTGTCTCTGGTTTTCTCAGTAGTGATGCTGCCTGACCTGCTTGCCAGCATTGTCTGTTTCCATGGAAGACAACTGCTGGTTGGCAGACGCAGCGAGCAGTTTGCCCCACTCTCTGTCCCACTCTCCACCCAACCTGCTCCGCTCTCTTCCCCACTCTCTCCCCTGGCACTCTCTTCCTCCAGCTCTCCCTGACACTCCCCCCCCCCCCTTTCTCTGCCCCTCCCCCCACTCCCGTTCCTGCTCCACGGCGAATGTTAAACAACCTTGCTCAAGCTGATAGCGCGCTTGGTTCCCAGTACCAGGCTGACGAACTCCCTTTGTCTGATACAAGTTCCTCCCAGGGGGAGACCAGCATATTTTCACTGTTGGATGCACCTGCACTGATAACGGACCCTTCGGTTCGCGTTACTGTCCACGGCTCGACCTTCACCGCAAAAATCGACACGGGGGCCGTGGCTAATGTAATGTCAACAAGCCTCTTCAGGAAGATAAGGACTGATGAGAAAGTTACTCCCGATAACTCCCTTTTGCATGCCTATGGGGGAGGCGTGCTGGTTCCTGTGGGGAGGGCTACCTACCCTGCACTGCAAGGTACTGCAGGCTTCTCGGCCCCTCACTTTTTATCTGCTGGATACAAACAACATCACTCTGTTGGACGCCCGGGCGTGCCAGGACCTCGGCTTGGTCTCTTTCCACCGTGATATCCACCAGGTGCGGACCCTTATGGACCCCCTGCACGATTACCCTGACCGCTTTGACGACAAGCTGGGCAAGCTGCCCTGCAGCTACAAGATCGTTGTCGACCTCGGTGTTGAACCTGTGATCCGTCCTCCACACCGCGTCTCCTTCTCCTCCCGGGTCCCCGGTTTGCTCACCCGCATCTGCTCCTGCTCCTGTTCCTCCTGCAGAGGGGGGAGATAGCGAGCTGCGTACCCGGTCCGAGCGGGTGGTCAAGCCGCCTGTCCGTTATGGTGATTTTGTTTAACTGTTTGCTTGCCAGCTCGTAGCGTATGAGACGTGGTCGCCCTGTCACTACTGTATTGCTTTTCATTTCCAAGGGGAAGGATGTAGATGACATGTGCATGTACCTTTAACATAGTGATCTCACCACTACTAACCACTCCCCATATCACAAGTATAATTACAACCTTCCCACCCATTGATCGCCCTCTCTAGTTCTGGTGACAGACCACGAACAGCTAGGGCAGCAACGTATGTGTATCATGAATAAACAGTAGTAAAGACACAGTGTGTTATGACTCCTCTTTACACTCTACTCTCTCCCCCCTCCCTCTCCCCTCTCTCTCTCTCCCCCCCTCTCTCTCCCTCTCTCTCTCCCTCTCTCTCTCTCCTTCTCTCTCTCTCTCCTCTCTCTCAACGACCTTATGTCCCTGACTAGCCTTCATGGAGGTGTAATGGATGTACAATGATAAACCTGCCAGTACAACTGCGGGAGGGGCGTCCAAGTGGTTTGTGTAAATGACCCCCCTTGTTTGCCCCTGTAGTGCGCGGACAGGAAGCCCCTTGAAGACAGGCCCAGCCCGGCTCCCCCAGCCGGCTCACCACACAACACCCCCCACACACACACACACACACACACACACACACACACACACACCCAGCCACACATCCCCTGCGGGGAGGCTGGAGTCCGGGGCAGGGCTAAAGGGGTAGAAGGGGCAGTAGAGGGGGGTAAACAGGGCAGTGGTGGGGGCTAGAAGAGGTAGGGGGGGTTTTTGGGGTGGGGGGGGGTTAGAGAGGACAGTGGTAGAAGGGCAGTAGCGGGTATGGGGGACATTGATGGGGGGGGGGGAGGTAGAGGGGCAGGAGCGGGTAGAGGGGGCAGTAGGGAGGCAGTGGTGTGTGGTAGAGGGGGCAGTAGCAGGTAGAGGGGGGCATTGACGGGGTAGAGGGGCAGCAGAGGATGGCAGTGGTACGGGGTAGTGGTGGTAAGTAGAGGGGCAGTGTGGAGATGGAGAGACGGGGAGTGGGGAGTCGAGGGGCTGTGTTGGTGTAGAGGGGGCATTGGTGGGGGTAGAGGGCAGTGGGGAGATGGAGGGGGGGGGGGTGCTGCCTTGAGCAGTCGAGCAACCCGTGAGGGCAGGATCAGGGCTCGTTGCTGCTCCACTTGCCGGGAGGCGGTGGCGTTACCCGACACCAGGAACTTGGCAGCAGTTCCGCGGGTCAGGGAAAACACTTGATAAGCAGCTTAACAGTCTGATGTCATGTGGCCGAGAGGATGGCTGGTGCAAAACCCGGGCACCGGGATCACTGCCTCCCCGGAATAGGCTCATCCTGGAGAACACAGTGCTGGTGTAACGCAGTGGGTCAGGCAGCTTCTATGTAAGAACATGGATTCAGACTTATTCAGACCCGAAATGTAACTTATCTATGGGGCTTACCACAAGGGGTGTGAAAGGCGTCATGAAAATGCAGTTCTCCCTGTGACCACGGCTCCAGGGACTACACATTGCAGCGGTAGAGTTGCTCCCTTACAGTGCCCGCGACCCTGGTTCGATTCTGTCTGTACGGAGTTTGTAGTTTCAACCTGTGACCATGTGGGTTTTCTCCGGGTGCTGTGGTTTCCTCCCACATTTCAAAGATGTACAGGTTTGTTAATTGCCTTTGATTAAAATTGTAAATTGTCCCTAGTATAGGATAGTGCTAGTGTATGCTGATCACCGGTCAGCACGGTCTCAGTGGGCCGAAGGGCCTGTTTCCTGTTTCTGCTCTGTATCTTTAAACTAAAATAAAATGGGTGGTTGATGTTCAGCATTGACCCGATGGGCCGAAGGGCCTGTTTCTGTGCTGCATGACAATGAAACTATGGACTGGCATTTGGGAGGAGTGTCACTAGAGTGATGTTGTCAAGCTGGAAGGAGTACGGAGAAGACTTACAAGGATCTTGCCAGGACTAGAGGGTCTGGGCTACGGGGAGAGGTTGAGTGGGCTGGGACTCTATTCCTTGGAGCGCAAGAGGATGAAATGATCTAAAAGAGGTGTGGGAAATTATCAGATTAGGTGAATCGAGGACCAGAGGACATAGGTTTAAGCTGCAGGGGACAAGATTTAATAGGGATCTGAGGGGTAACTTTTTCACACAAAGGGTGGTGGGTGTCTGGAACAAGTTGCCAGAGGAGGTAGTTTAGGCAGGGACTATCCCAACATTTAAGAAACAGTTCGACATGAATAGGACAGGTTTGGAGGGATTTGGACCAAACGCAGGCAGGTGGGACTAGTGTAGTTGGGACATGTCGGGCTGGTGTGGCCAAGTTGGGCCGAAGGGTCTGTTTCCACACTGTATCACTCTATGACTCTATCTGAGTGCTTCCCGATCCAATGTTGGAAAACTGTGGCCGTTTAATACCCCAACTAACTCAAATAGTGTCAGCCCTTAATCCCCTGCTGAAGAGTTTAGGCGTCGGCAAAGCTCAGCTTTAAACACTGCTCCGTTGAAAGACACGTATTAACACAAGAGTTTATATATTGCATCAAACGTCTGGGTCCTGAGTCAATGACACATGGGGAAACAGTAACATCTGACATGTGGCAAATATTTGTCTTTTACTTGTTCACATCATGAGGGAGGAAAAGAGATTAGAAGAGCTTAAAGTGAAGCCTCGTATCAACAGTTTATGAGAGAATGACACGAGGGAATTTATTTTCACTGTCGTTTTCCATTCACTATTTTGAGTGATTGATTCAACCTTCCACTCCTGCCTCCCAATGGCTAATATGAATTTAACACAGTGAAAAAATGCCAAAGCAAATATCCCGTCAGCTCACTTCAGTTGAACTTTCATTTTCAATTCCACTTCATCCCTTTCCTCCATTCTTTACAGCTCCGCCAGCCCACAAGGTAACGTGGGGATGAAGCATTTCATCTTCTTCCCACCCCTCACCCACCGCATAGCACAATCCAGCAAGGCCTTTGAACTTGACCCCGGGAACTTCTGACTCACAAACGGGAGGTGCCAACCTGTTTCACCGCAGTGTAAATAAAAAAAAGTGATTTAATGAAAGGCTGCCAAGAGCCTCACTGTCATCTAGGTTCATTTGCAGGAACATGTTCATTGCCCATGGTGAGATCCATGCAGAGCGAATAACTGGCCCTGGAATACGCTGGGTTTCTACCGAGTCCACCACAGCATCTGTGCAGGTTGTGCATGCTGCCCCTGTGTGCAGTCTGAAGAAGGGTCTTGACCCGAAACGTCACCCATTCCTTCTCTCCAGAGATGCTGCCTGACCCGCTGAGTTACTCCAACATTTTGTGCCTGTCTTCGCTTTAAACCAGCATCTGCAGTTGCTTCCTACACACTGTGTATATTTGTGTGCATCCATGCAGATATCTGCAGTTGATACATGCATGGTTGCAGACAGACTCTTTGCGGCCTGTCTGCACGTGAGTGCATGCATGATTGTGTGGTGTGTCTGTTTGTTTGATCACAAGCAGCTCAGACCTGGCACTCTCTATCCTTGAAGACAGTCTCTCCACCATAAAATGTCACCTGGTGCTTTGAAATAGCATGAGCAAACAAAAATCTGGCATTAAGCCATTTAAGGAGGCGTGAGGACAGGTGAATGAAAAGTTAGTCACCGAGGGTGTGTAAGGAACAATTTGAAAGAGAGAGAGAGGCAGAGAAATTCCAGAGGCCGGAGCCTCAGCAACGGAAGGTTGGCCATCCGTGACAGACCGATTAAATGTGGGAATGGTCAAGGAGAAGGTATTTAGCATGCAAGAGCCCTGTGAGGGTTGAGGAGCTGGATGTGGCAACAAAGATGTCGAGGGAGAAAGGAATTGAGAGCAAATAGAGAATTGTAAGGTCGAATGGTTTTGTCAGACTTTGAGCCAGTGTAGGTCGGCAATGAGGATGGACATGGCCTCATGAAGGGCCTAGCAGGGACTCCTACAAGGAGCCTCATATAGTGGCCGCCATTTTGCGCTCCAACGCAACAGTCAATCGTTGCCAAGAGGGAAGAGACCACACTCAGGGCAAACAACAAGATGTTTTTCATTTGGAGTACTCTGCTTCAATGGGAGCCTCCATGAACAAAAGTCAAGCAAACAGTTGTCATTTCATCCATGGAGCACAAAGACACTTAGCTACACAAATAGCAACCCTCACTTGTCCCCTAAATCCACATCAGCAGCCCCCGCCCTCCACTGCTGTCTCCAAAGGCTAATATTGACATGTTATTTTACCTACTACACAAACCTAGTCTGCTTATTTACAATTGTGTTTAACCAGCATTGGAACAACACTTGCAGTTATCAGCCATGTAACAGCAACCATTCAGTGTTAGTGTATTTTATGACTGGCACTCCACCTCTGAGTTTACTGCACTAACATAGTGTTTCTAAATGACACTCCTGCTCAAATTAAATTGTAATCTGTCACTGTGTGATTACAAGCCCATATATTGCCTCTGTATCTTATGTACACATTCATTCCCCTTCACAAAGGCTAGTTACCTAAACACAGGAAATCTTTTGATAAACATTGCTCTGGCCCTCTGGGAATGGTGGTGAACAGTCGGAGGGCAGATCTCCTGGCCAGACACTGTTGTCATTAGCCTGAGGCCTGGTGAGTTGGTTGCCTCCAACAAGCCTGACTAAGTTATGGTGGAGCTAGGGAGGCCGAGGGCAGGAGATCAAGATCGTCACGGTGGTGAGGTGGTAGAGTTACTGCCTTACAGCACCAGAGACCTGGGTTCGATCCTGACTATGGGTCCTGTCTGTACAGAGTTCGTACGTTCTCCCCATGACCTACAAGGGCTTTCTCTTGATGCTCCGGTTCCCTCACACACGTACAGGTGGAAGGTTCATTGGCTTGGTGTAATTGTAAAATTGTCCCCAGTGTGTGTAGAACTGTTGTTATGGTGTGGGGATCGTGAGGTTGGCCTGGACTCGGTGGGTCAAAGGGCCTGTTTCCGCGCTGTATCTCTAAAACTAAAACTCTAAAAATAAAAAATAAATAAAACTAAACCTGGGGCCAAATGAGAGGAAGCGTGAAGCAAGTGGAGTATTTTATTAATTTTGTCAGAAGGTTTTTTGGTTTTAGTATATTGTCATGTACATTAGTGTACAGTGAAAAGCTTTTGTTGCCTGCTAACCATTCAGCGGAAAGACAATACATGATTACAATCACGCCGTTCAAAGTGTACAGATACATGATGAATGGCAGAACGTGAATAATGTAAGAGCAAGATAAAGTCCAGTAAAGTCCGAGCAAAGATAGTCTGACGGTCTCCAAAGAAACATAGAAACATAGAAAATAGGTGCAGGAGTAGGCCATTCGGCCCTTCGAGCCTGCACAGCCATTCAATATGATCATGGCTGATCATCCAAATCAGTATCCTGTACCTGCCTTCTCTCCATACCCCCTGATCCCTTTAGCCACAAGGGCCACATCTAACTCCCTCTTAAATATAGCCAATGAACTGGCCTCAACTACCTTCTGTGGAAGAGAATTCCAGAGATTCACCACTCTCTGTGTGAAAAATGTTTTTCTCATCTCGGTCCTAAAAGACTTCCCCCTTATCCTTAAACTGTGACCCCCTTGTTCTGGACTTCCCCAACATCGGGAACAATCTTCCTGCATCTAGCCTGTCCAACCCCTTAAGAATGTTGTAAGTTTCTATAAGATCCCCCCTCAATCTTCTAAATTCTAGCGAGTACAAGCCGAGTCTATCCAGTCTTTCTTCATATGAAAGTCCTGACATCCCAGGAATCAGTCTGGTGAACCTTCTCTGTACTCCCTCTATGGCAAGAATGCCTTTTCTCAGATTAGGAGACCAAAATCAAAGAGGTCGACAGTGGTTCAGGACTGCTTTCTAGTTGTTGGTGCAGTGGTTCAGTTGCCTGATAACAGCTGGGAAGAAACCGTCCCTGAACCTGGATGTGTCGGTTTTTCCATCTTCTATCCCTCTTGCCTGAGGGGAGAGGGGAGAAGAGGGAGTGGCTGGATATTGCAGCGTTGAAGAACCATCCACTCAAGTAATGAAGAAGACATTTTGACCACAGCAGCACAGCATGGAAACAGTCCCTTCAGCACATTTTGTTGGCCATTAGGCACCCATCTGCAGTGAACTCATTTTTCCAGCAGTTGGCCCATAGCTGTCCATGCCAGAGTTCGCAGAGTGATCATCTGCAGAGATCATCTTTAAATGTTATGTTTCTGCCTCCACCACTCTCCATGGGCTGTGTGTCTTCTGATTCCTGTCAACACTCTGGGTGGAAGAAAAATCGTTCTCATATTCCCGCCAAATCTCATTATCCTTTAATCATTGCCATCTGGTCAGATATTTTTTATTAAGGGGGAAAGTTTCCATTCTTTACACCATCCAGGCCCCTCAGAGTTGTGTACGCCTCTATCTTACCCATGTTTGCCTCTATTCATTGACACTTTCCATGCCCCTGTATTTTGTACGTCACCCCCCTCAGCCTCTTCTGTTCCCGGGTAAACAAATCCAGCCACAACTGAACCACTCCACCCTTGGGGAAGGAGATGAGGGAGAATAGATTATGGGACAAGGAAATGATTGAAGGGTTTGTTCCCCTGGAAGCTGACATGGACCTGATGAGATGATTGGCCTCCTTCTGTGATGCGATGACAAATAATCGTCCAGTTGTTATAAGCCAGCCGTCTCAGGCTGCCCAGTCAGTTATTCTACGATACGATACGATAGAACTTTATTTATCCCAGGAGGGAAGTTGATCTGCCAACAGTCATAAAACACAAAATACATGAAACATGAAATTAAAGTGAGGAGTGGAAAGGATTGGGGATGTGGAAAGATTGGGGAGGAGGGGAGGAGGGGAGTCAGTCTACCCCACAACAGAAGGGGGATGAGTTGTACAGTTTGATAACCGCAGGGAAGAAGGATGTTCTGTACTGCATCTTGGTGGAACCAGTCTGTTGCTGAAGGTACTCCTCAGGGTGACCAGTGTGTCATGGAGCGGGCGAGCTGTATTGTCCAGAATGCTCCGCAGTTTGAGGAGCATCCTCCCCTCCATAACCACCTCCCATGAATCCAACTCTGCCCCCAGGACGGAACCAGCCTTCCTGATGAGTTTGTTAATCCTGTTGGTGTCTGCGGCCTTCGCCCTGCTGCCCAACACGCAGCGGTGAGGAAGATGGCACTGGCTACCACCGATTGGTAGAACATCGGCAGCATCTTACTGCAGACGTTGGAGGAGCAAAGCCATCTCAAAAAGTACAGCCGACTCTGTCCCTTCTTGTACACGGCCTTAGCGTTCCTGGACCAGTCCAGTTTACTGTGCAGGTACACTCCAAGGTATTTGTACTCCCAGTACTCCTATTGCTGCTGGGGTCTAATGGATACACTCTCTCTGCTGGTGTCTCTGTCCCTCATGCAGCTTTATAGCAACAGCCCAGATTATCATGGCTTTACCCTCTTGCTGTTTGCAGATCCACGATGGGTTCACATTGGCTGATGAATATTCTACACTGCAGTGGCAGTCACACTTCTGAATGACCTGTGAAGTAGTTTGCAGCCGTGTGAGAACGTGGGAAATGCCACAATCCTTTCTTTATCCAACAGGGAGATGATTTTCTCAGAACACCTGGAGTATTGTGTGCAGTTTTGGTCCCTAATTTGAGGAAGGGCATTCTTGCTATTGAGGGAGTGCAGCATAGGTTTACAAGGTTAATTCCCGGGATGGTGGGACTGTCATATGCTGAGAGAATGGAGCGGCTGGGCTTGTACACTCTGGAGTTTAGAAGGGTGAGAGGGGATCATATTGAAACATATAAGATTGTTAAGGGCTTGGACATGCTAGAGGCAGGAAACATGTTCCCGATATTGGGGGAGTCCAGAACCAGGGGTCACATTTTTATAATAAGGAGTAAGCCATTTAGAATGGAGTTGAGGATACACTTTTTCTCACAGAGAGTTGTGAGTCTGTGGAATTCTCTGCCTCAGAGGGTGGTGGAGGCAGGTTCTCTGGATGCTTTCAAGAGAGAGCTAGATAGTGCTCTTAAAGATAGCGGAGTCAGGGGATATGGGGAGAAGGCAGGAACGGGGTATTGATTGGGGATGATCAGCCATGATCACATTGAATGGCGGTGCTGGTTCGAATGGTCTACTCCTGCACCTATTGTCTATTGTCTATAAAAGGAGCATTTGGGACCCATGTATTGGTGGTGTACAGAAAGCTGTGCTGCAGCCACTTGTTCAATAGCGTTCCACAATCCCCACTCTGTCCAAGGTCTGTGTAGGATGGATGTTTGTGGCGACTCCCAGATTATGATGCTTTCTAATGTTGGAGCCAGAAAACTTTGCTTACAATTGAAAACCCAGCCACAATATCATATCTCAGCAGTCACCTACAACACTTTGGATTTTTGTAGCATCAGCATTTGGTTGATGGTTAGAAACTTTATTGTGCTGGTGGTTTGCCAGAGCTGGGGCTGATCTTCATGAAGCAAAAATAAGATTGAGAGGTTTTTACAGGGTGGATGCTGAGCTGGGAACCAGGGGGCATAGTCTCGGGATAAATGATCGTCGTTTGAGACTGCGATGAGGAGTGATTTCTTCTCTCGGAGGTTTGGGAATCTTTGGAATTCTCTACCCCAGAGAGCTGTGGAGACGAAGTCATTAAACATACTCTAAGCTGAGACAGATTTGTGGTCTGCAGGGGAAACTCAGTTTATGGGAAACAAGCAGGAGAGTTGAGTTGGGGCCAAAGATCAGATTAGCTGTGATCTTGTTGAATGCGTAGACAAAAATTTCCTTCACTCCATAGACGCTGCCTCACCCGCTGAGTTTCTCCAGCATTTTTGTCAACCTTTTGTTGAATGCGTGGTTAGTTTGAGGTGACATACGACCAACTCCTGCTCCAATCATCGCCCCCTCCCACCCAGACCTCCCGCCTCCCCCCCCCCCCCCCCCCCCCCCCCCCCCCCCCCCCGCTCCTCCCCAACCCCAGGCTATGTTGGCCAGCCTATTCCATGTGCTGTTAAACCAAAAGGAAACGAGCATTGGGAGGGATTGAGTTGAGTGGGTCACAGAGTCACACAGCACCGCAAGAGATCATCTAGCCCATTGCCCCAGTGCCAGCTCTTTGATTAGTTCCACCATCCTGCTGTTTCTCCGTAATGCTGCGAATTTGACACCTCCAGTGTTTAATTAATCCCTTTTGGAACATTGCCATTGAATCCCCTTCTGACTGTATGTTCCAGAAAGGCAACTGATGATATCTCTGCAAGTCGGCTTGGGGCCATGGTCAGTGTGATTGAGGTTACAGAACACGAAAGTGAATCAGAGACGTGAAGCTGTATTCAGATGAAGGGTCTCTGGAACTGAACTGGAAATAATGACTGGAAGATCTGTTCTATTAGGTCTGCGTAAGATCACTCCCACTGTACCTGTGTAGTCATGGCAACTGGAGAAGAGGACACTAGAAAAGCTAGAAATTTGCCATTACATCCACCAAATGAACCACTGCAAGCCACTGAGGTGACACTGTCCACTGCCCAAGGCAATGTCCTTCACCACCTTGTGAGATAAGGACAACCAATGTGTGAGGATGCCTCCCATTCTAACTTCCATTCCAAGAGGCTCACTATTAAAGTTATAGAGTCATACAGCGTGGAAACAGGCCCTTTGGCCCAGCTTGCCCACACCGACCCACCTGCACTAGTCCCACCTGCCTGCATTTTGCCCATATCCCTCTAAACATGTCCTATCCATGTACCTGTCCAAATGTTTCTTAAACATTGCAATACTTCTGTGTTGGAATATGTTCCGTATTGGAATTTTTTTTCCAAAAACAAACTTTATTCAGAATTTAAAAAATATATAAAACAAAAGCTGTGCAAATACTTTGCATCAATTCTTAGTGTCTACACATTCAGTAGTGTCATATTCAGTAGTGTTTGCACCTATCTTTACACAAACACCCTTGACACTCTTGTGCCCCCCTGGGGTGATATTCCTTCCATTGTTTCTTCAGACATAGCTGCAGAATTAGGCCATTTGGCACATCAAGTCTGCTCTGCCATTCAATCGAGGCTGATGTATTTTTCCCTCTCAACCCCATTCTCCTGCCTTCTCCCCATAATCTTTGACGCCCATACTAGTCAAGAACCCATCAATCTCTGCTTTAGAAATACCAAATGACTTGGCCTTCACAGCTGGCTGTGGAAATGAATTTCCCGGTCTGAAGAAAGGTCTTGAACCGAAATGTCACCCATTCCTTCTCTCCAGAGATGCTGCCTGTCCCGCTGAGTTACTCCAGCATTTTGTGTACAACTTCCGTGTAAACCAGCACCTGCAGTTCCTTCCAACACAATTCCACAGATTTACCACTCTCTGACCGAAAAAAAATCCTCCTCATATCCATTCCAAAGGTACGTCCTTTTATTCTGAGGCTGTGCCCTCTGGCCCGAGACTCTCCCACAACTGAGAGGTGGCCCCTCTGGCCTCTGCCCCTCAATGACTGTAGACTGTGGACTTCCCCCACAGAGCCTTGGAAAAACATCACCTTCACTGGGTCGGAGTCCTGCAACTGCACCAGAAGGATTGCCGCTGGTGAAATAGTTGCCACTTCATCTCCTCATCAAGAGCGGCTGGGATGGGCAATAAATGTCGGACTAGCCAGAAACACCCACATCCTGAAATTTACTAAAACAAAACACATTATGCTCAAAGTGACTAATGGAAATGAAAACTTAAAATTTACACATGAGATTCCTCCTTCTGCTGTTTAATATTTAAATTTAATGAGGTAATGCCTCTGTTAAAAGGCCAATATCATTAAATGGTCGTTATTTTGCTCAATAATGTCTAACCTACAGTTCTCTTCAGACCCTGTTAAATGCATTTAAATTAATTATTCTAATGATTAAAAAGATTTGGAGAGCACGATTTGTGGTTTCCGGGCCCGGCGTACTGTAGCTGAACATTGTGCTGTCTGCAATATATTTATTGATTAATTCTTATCATTTCCGAATGGCAGAAACAGGTTTGCACCTGAGATGATTCACAGTCTTGGTGGAGCCCTTTGAAAACAACAAGAAATTACTGGCAAATTAATTTAATTACCTCTTGAATACTGTGCGGAGTTGATACGTTTAGAAGTAGTAGTGGCAGAATTAGGCCATTTGGCCCATCAAGTCTACTCTGCCATTCAATCATGGCTGATCTGTCTTTCCCTCAACCCCAATCTCCTGCCTTCTCCCCATAACCCTGTGATTTGTGAGCAAACTCCCGCCCTGAACTCCTACCCCACTTTCGAAACTCCTGAACCCATGTCTCCAAACCTGGTTTAGTTTAGCTTGGTTTATTGTCACATGTACCAAGGTACAGTGAAAAGTTTTCCGATGCGTGCCAACCCAGTTAGCGGAAGACTACACGTGATTACAATCGAGTCGTTCACAGTGCACTGATACATGATAAAGGCTGACCTGGCCTAAGTGTGAGGCAGCCTGACTAGATGGGGTGTGCTGAGTATCAATGGGACGATGGGCCCTCAGGCCTGCTTCTAATTGTCTGTGGATGGATATGTTTGGCTTCAGATAGTGGATGGTTGAGTTGGGGTTGGAATGCTATGGGCTAGTACGTTTTGGATGGGTTTTTTCACACCAGGTCTTGTCCAGATGCCTCCAATCTGCTGAGTTTAGATTGCTGCCAGGCTCAGATTGTTCCCGGTTGGATGTGGTTGGCGGTCATTGAGTTGGGTTTCATTCTTGCACCCAAGAATTCATTCCATCGGACCCCAGCAGCTGAATATTCGAGGGCAATGTATGGAGTTGCAAGATTATTACTCCAGGGTCACAATCACCATTGTCCTTGGATGGACATCACATGCCTCGGACTCTGTTCGTGATCACCAAATCTGACACCATGCCAAGGACTGCTAGGAAATTGGTCAACAGCTCACCTCTTTGTTAGTGTGCAACAAAAGCTTTTCACTGTACCTCGATACACGTGACAATAAACTAAACTAAACTGCAGGGGAACTAACTCCATTCAAGAATCCCTCCCCTACCCCAACTTTCCCCATCTCCCATCTTACAGAGAAAAACAGTGTTGTTGTATTTTCCCTCGCTGTGGGGATAAAAGAACATGAGGCCTACGCAGACTGGATTCGATTAAGATACAGACAATCCACAAATCTATTCAATTCAATTCAAGAGCAGGCTGGAGGGGCTGAATGGCCCTCTCCTGTTGCTATTCTCCTCATAGTCTTCAGTGTTCAGTGGCAGCCAAGGCTCAGAAGGCAACTGTCTATTATTGAGTCAATCAACTGCGGGTTCAACTATCTCCCAGAAGGATGCCGATGAATGGGACTACTTGAGGTAAGTTAGCATGGACATGCTGGGCTGAAGGGCCTGTTTCTGAGCTGCATAGCTCAATGACTCAGAGCCTTGAGCATGTAACGCAGGCTCGCCTGTTGATGCACCGCTGCACTGCTTGCGTAAGATGTTAAAGAGCGCAGCACGTGGACTTTTGGAGCC
Organism: Amblyraja radiata; assembly: GCF_010909765.2. Taxonomy (NCBI): domain Eukaryota; kingdom Metazoa; phylum Chordata; class Chondrichthyes; order Rajiformes; family Rajidae; genus Amblyraja; species Amblyraja radiata. The sequence goes on from NC_045989.1 coordinate 11,629,755, forward strand.
ATGATTCAAGCGGCACAGAAATAGACCCTTCGGCCCACCACGTCCATGCTGACAACTTTGCCCATCTAAATCCCATTTGCCCCATCAGGACTATTCTTGCGTTCTTTGTCCATTTGAGTGTTTGTGTAAATGCCTCTGAAACATTTAATTATATCTGATTCCACTACATCCTCCAGCAGTGCATTCCAGATATCAACCACTCTCTGTTTGTCGTTCGCCCACTGGTTAAGACTATGATTTGTATCTCATGATGAATCAAATGTAAAACGGAAAGGAGTTTCTGCCGCCAGCCAGATTTCACCAGGGTCCTCCACAGATCCACTCGATTGTCAGAGCCAAAGGCATCTGTGAGGTCAGTAGGGACCATGCATTGTGGTAAAGTTCATCATCATTACAAATGGATGGAATCCAGGCTGTCATTCAGGGAGCAGCTTCTCAGCTGCCTGGCAGAAGTGGGTGAGAAGGAGCCTGGTGATGACTTTCCCTGTGGCTGGCAGCAACCAGACTTCACTGAGTCTCTCTGTAGTCATTTCATCTCGGCTTGTCTCCTTGCTTGAAGATGCTTGCAGTTATGCATCTGCCAGATCTCTCAGCTTGACTTTCTCCTCCCAGATATGGCAGATGGTATTAGGAAATTTGAGATTAAAATTCTCTCCATTAAGCATTAAAATTTTTGAGTGTGGGCTAATCTCAGATTTTTGTTGGTCTGGAGTTGGGTAAATTTATGCCAGATAATCTTCCATGGGATGAAATCAAGGACATTCATATCAGAGACAGATTACAGTTAGGATTTCTTCGAAGTGTTCCTCTTTGTGGGATAGGTCTCAGGTGTTGGAGTGGCAGGTGGCCTTTCAAGTACTGCAGATGCTGGTTTACACCGAAGAGAGACACAAAATGCTGGAGTAAATCAACGGGACAGGCAGCATCTCTGGAGGGTAGGAATGGGTGACGTTTCGGGTCAAGACCCCTCTTTAGACTGTGACTCAGGGGAGAGGGACACATAGATATGGAAGGGTAAGGTGTGAAAACGAGGGATCAAATGGGACAAAGTTCGTAGAAAATGTAGAATGGTTCATTGCTAGCTAAAGGGAAAGTGGCACCAAGACATACGTACAATCACTAAAATTGTAAGTGTAAGCTTCCCAAGCAAAATCCTGCAATTTACACTGGGCTTCACCCTGACAGTGAAGGAGGCCCAGGACAAAAAGGTCAGTGTGGAAATGGTAGGGTGAGTTAAAGTGTTTAGCAACCAGGACATCACTGAGGTGTTCAGCGAAATGATCGGCGAGCCTGCGCTTGGTCAAGCATATCATGCTATGTCAGGCATATCAGTCTGAAGAAGGGTCTCGACCCGAAACGTCACCCATTCCTTGAACCGAAGATAGACACAATTTGCTGGAGTAACTCAGCGGGACAGGTGGCATCTCTGGAGAGAAGGAATGTGTGACGTCTGAAGAAGGGTCCCTACCGGAAACATCACCGATTCCTTCTATCCAGAGATGCTGCTGAGTTGCTCCAGCATTTTGTGTCTATCTTCTAGTTTTGTTGATCCAGGTTTGAAGGGGTTGATGAATGAAGACACAGTGAGACGTTTGACTTGTACCCATTGGAGTCTAGAAGAATGCGAGCCAATCTATTGAAGCATGTCCGATTGTGAATGAGGTTGGCGGATGGTGGATACTGGATGGATGTTCTCCCCTGGTGGAGGTGTGTCTGACATGGTTTCTAAATAAGTTGGCGCCCATTTCGAATGGAGATGAGGAGGGATTGCTTTTCTCAGAGGATTGTAATGTTGGGAATGATCTTGCCGAGAGAAATGTGGAAGGGGGAGCGGCTGAAATTTTTTCCAGGTGGGGACTGACATTTAAACTTTGAGTTGTGGTGAGCTTCTGAGAGTTGGTCGGGAAATGCATTTGAATATTTTGCAGAATCCCAAGTACTTCTGGAATGGGTGTAATGGGAATATCGTGACCCCCCCCCCCCCCCCCGCGCCAATCGCCAGGCCACCACAGGGCTGGGAATATGAGAACGCTGATCTGATTGTGCTGACTCACCAATCACATTCAAAGCTGTTTGCTAATTAGTCATCTCAGCTTGCAAGCGGGGAAAGAGATGAGACAGGTCTTTAAGTGCTGTCGAGCTGAGCACACAGGAGGTTTGTTTAATTGTAAGAATGATTTACCTTCAAGAACTACCTACAGCCTGTACTATTATATTGATAATATGTACAAGCTTTGAGAAGTAATTGGTCTAGTGGGTATATTTAGCTAGCTTTGAACTAATTGCCGTAAATTGTTAATGCTTTTTTTTGTGCTCTGGCTGTTGGTTCCGACAAAATGCATTTGCATTTTCCTGAGAAACACACCTCAAACCTGTTCAGTTGAAATATTAAATTCTGCTAACTTGGGATTAGTGGCACAGAGAGAGTCCACTCATTCTGGCCCTTATATTCCTCCCAGCCATTCATTCCCCCATTACTATACCCTGCCTTTCCTTCCACCCCCTCAAGTTTACCCGGCCTCTCTGTAAATCCATCTATGATACCCACCTCAATATCCTTCTGCAGTGGTGGCTTCCAAATTCTCAAGACTCTCTAGGGTCAAAAAGATTTCTCCTGAACTCCTCGTGTCAGCAATTAGAGTCCAAGAGTCAGAGAGTCGTTCAGTTTGGAAACAGGCCTTTGGCCCAACTTGCCCACACCGACTAACATGTCCCATCTACATTGGTCCTACTTGTTTGTGTTTGGCCCATATCCCTCGAAACCTGCCCCATTCAAGTACCTGTCCAATTGCTTCTTAAATGTTGCGAAAGTCCCTGCCTCAACTACGTGTAACCAAGTCGTCAGGTAGATAGCTTGCTGCAGTAACTCAGCAGGTCAGGCACCAGCACTGGTAGGCGGGTCAGAAGGATCCTGATCCAAACGTTACCTATCCATGTCCTCCAGAGACCCGCTGAGTTACTCCAGCACTTTGAGTTTGATGCAAGATTCCAGCATCTGCATTTCCTTGTTTCTACAGATGGGCATGTTAGTTGGCATGGACAAGTTATGCAGAAGGGCTGGTATTGTGTTGTGCAGCTATATGACTCTGGGTACTGAAAACTGTCCCTATTTGTGTCGAAAGTCCTTGATGTTCCCATCTAAGTACGCAGTCCTCGTTCTTCACAAGGAATGGGTTCGATGATTTCCTGTGGATAGCAAAACAAACATGGATGCCATGAAGACCACCAGCAATGCCCACATGCCAAAACCCAGACATCACATTCTGCACCTCAACCCCAGACACACACACACCAACACCCTGGACCCCAATCCAGAACCTGTGCCTACCCACACTCCAGACCCTGGCCTCACCTACATAGCATGGACCCTGACCCCAGCCACACACCCACCCCCACTCCAGACCCTAATGTTCTCCACACACCCTGGGTCCTGGCCCTGGCTCTGACCACCCACCCACACCCACACCCTGACCACACACCCACACTCTGACCACACACTCCCGGCCAATACTCCAGCTGATCTCACAAGCAGTTTAAGAATAAGGGGTAGGACGGAGACATTTAGAACAGAGATGAGGAAAACCTTTTTCACCCAGAGAGTTGTGAATCTGTGGAATTCTCTGCCTCAGAAGGCAGTGGAGGCCAATTCTTTGGATGCTTTCAAGAGAGAGTTAGATAGAGCTCTTAAAGATAGCGGACTCAGGGGATATGGGGAGAAGGCAGGAACAGGGTATACTGATTGTGGATGATCAGCCATGATCACAATGAATGGGTGTGCTGGCTTGAAGGGCCGAATGGCCGACTCCTGCGCCTATTGTCTATTGTTTATTGTTTATTGTCATTGCTGCTCTTTAGGAATCTCCTGAACAAATCTAAAGCAGATCCTGGGAGTAGGCAGATCCACCGATCCACGGGAAACAACAACATAGTAACACACTGCTGGACCTAATCCTTTGTGTCCTCAAACCTCCTTCTATCCTTTGGGACGATGGGACTGATGTAAGTCAGAGGGCGTTTCAGAGTTTAGCCGGATCTTACAAATGCGCTTCCTGTCACTGGGCATCAGGAACTGTAGGACATATTACCAAGAGCAGCCAAATAACCGTGATGTTTGCTGTATCCAGTCTGCCATATCTGATGAACCCACGCCTTCATTGGCGCCATTGAATTTGCTGAGGTCCGGGGCGCCATGGCAACCGGAAAGCCTCCAATTTAGTCGGTGAGAAAGTTTGTGTTAACTGCTTCAAGGAAACTTAGCAGCTAAAGACGTCGGGCTGAGATGATCAAATTTTGGCATGTCTTGAAAGTGTTGCGGGGCCCTGATAATACTGGGTTGAAAGACTGTGATTAGTTTAATCATTCCATCAGTCATGCCATACATTTAACGATAGGAAGCGCTGATTGGCTTGCTTTAATGGTACATTACGTCCTCATGTGTTTCACGGTTCTGCTTTCAACATGAAGGCATTTTTTTACCTTACCTATGTCTTATCTAGGAAGCATCTAGCAATGCAACAGTGAATACATATTGACCTTATTACAACAAGTGGCTGCTGTGCCGAATGCACTAGGGCATAGTTGATGTAAGATTAAGGCATTGCTATGAAACCTAAGGCTTGTTGTTAAGCTGGAGCAACAACTTCAGCTGAACCGCTCCCTCCAGCTTTGGTCAGCAGAAGCAGGAGACAGCAGACAAGATACGTTCGCAGATAAAATACCGCACCAGTGCTGTGTTCAAAGAAGAATTAGCTCCAGGCGTTGTTACGTGAATCGTATTTGAACATAAAATAGAACAAAGTGATCTGCTTATTTCGCAAGGGTGAATACTTGAGAGGTCATGCAATGGTTTTCAGATACGCTGATAATGAACAGAACAGGCAGAATATTTTAAGAGCTCCCTAGGAAGGCTGCTGTCTGCGTAGCTGAAGTCGTCTGCAGCCAAATGGAGGACACTCTCATTTCTAAGGCAGAGGGATGTGACTTTCGGTCCCCTCCTCTAAGGCTTGAGCGCTCTCTCTCAGTGACACACCCAACGCAAAACTATTTTATTTTGATCTATGTTTTTTCAAAGGATACAGCAAGGAAGAAGGGCCTTTGTTCCACCGAGTCCACTCCGACCATTGATCAACCGTTTACACTAGTTCTAGGTTAACCCACATCCGCACCCACTCCATACACACGGAGGGCAAGTTACAGAGGCCAATTAACCCACGTCTTTGGGATGTGGAAGGAAACCGGAGGAAACCCACGTGGTCATAGGGAGAACATGCAAACTCCACACAGCCAGCTCCCAAGGTCAGAATCGAACCTGGATCTCTGGCGCTGCAAGATGGCGGCTATACCAGCTGTGCCACCGTGCTGCCAATCTATTCCCCATGAGTGCTCCACCCTTTTCCTGGTCTTAGATTTTCTCTTTCAATGGAGCTTCTTAACTTCCCCTCTGGAACACAAGCCCTCACATTGCCGTTGGCCCATTCACTGGTCACTCAGGCTTCCTAAGGCCAATGGGAAATGAGAGAACATTCATTTGGATCTGCCTCCTAAACCGAGTGACCTGAGGGTCATTCACTTTAGCAGAGGGTTGAATCAACCACATTAAGTTGAGGGTGCCCGGGTCACATATGGGCCAGATGCAAGGTAAGGTCAGCAAATTTCCTTCCCTGCGATGTTACCCAGATGGGTCTCTACAGAAATCTGGAAGTTTTATTGTTATTGATCCCAGTACTTTGACACCAGATTTATTTAATTGCTTGAATTTAAACTCCCAGCTGTTGTGGTGGGATTTGAACTCATGTCTCAGGATCAATAGCCCAGGCCTCTGGATACTGCTCTGGTAACTTAACCTCTTTGGCCAAGCTTTCAGTCACCTAATAACACCTTGTGCTACTCGGTGTCAGATTCTGCCTGGTAATTGCTTCTGCACTCGTGCCCCCAGCATCTTGCTCTATTAACGAAAGACAGCTCGCACTTCCTTGACTTTTCCTCAGTTCCCAGCGTTTGGATGAATGCTTCCACACAATGGGAAGCAGACAGGAAGTGTAGAGAGGGCTGGCGTGCACAGTCAGTGCCCGTGGGCTCACTCTCGCCTGCTGCCTCTGCTCACTTTCGCAAGGTTGGAGAAAGGAAAGAGAACGAATTATCAGCTGCCACCATTTATTTAGTCGGGGTAATGGGAAACGGAAAAGTGCAGTGAACTGTCCCATCGCGAGTGGATAGAACGTATTATCCCACTTCACCTGATCCTGCATGGCTCTATTATTAAACTTCCTCAGAGGTCATTGCTGTCAGGTGTAATAGAAGGTTTTGGGGGTTAAATGACATTGCAAGTGATATGTTAAATATCAGTGGTAATCCTGTGCTTTTTGTGGATTTCATGGTTTGTGTTCCTCTCCATGGTTTGCCCTGAAGAATAGTAAGAGAGCCTTTGCTCTCTTCTTCACGAAGAGTGGTGGTTGCCTGGTGCACACTGCCAGGGGTGGTGGTGGAAGTAGATACAATAGTGGCGTTCAGGAAGCTTTTAGATAGGCACGTGCATACGCAGGGAATGGAGGGATATGGAGCATGTGCAGACAGAGGAAAATAGTTGAACTTGGCATGTGTTCAGCAAGGACCGTGTGGGCCGAAGGGCCAGTTCCTGGTGCTGTACTGTTCTCTGTTCCATGTGTTCACTCACAGCTGTGGGTCAGGGTCACTGTGATGACTCCCTCCATCCCTGACTGCCTTCCTCCTCACCCCGACACCAGCAGCTTCACAAAGAAAATTAAGTGATGGACAGAGAGAATGAAGGGTGGTGCAGCGGTAGAGTTGCTGCCTTACAGCACTGGAGACACGGGTTCGATCCTGACTATGGGTGCTGTCTGTATGCAGTTTGTATGTTCTCCCTGTGACCTGCATGGGTTTTCTCCGGGTGCTCCGATTTCCTCCCACACTCTACTGCAAAGACGTACAGGTATGTAGGTTAATTGGCTTGGCAACATTGTAAATTGTCCCTAGTGTGTAGGATAGTGTCAATGTACAGAGATGTCTGGTCGATGCGAACACAGTGGGCTGAATGCCTGTTTCCGCACTGTATCACTAAACTGTAAACTAAAATTAAATGCAGCACAAGCACAGTAAGAGGCCATTCAGCCCCTTGAATGGGCTTTCCAACACTCCCATTTTCAATCCTGGTCAATTTTCCCTTCAACACCTTCTTTCTCCCTCAAAGTAAATCTGTCCACCTCAGTCTTGAAACATTTGTTGACACAAGGAACTGCAGATGCTGGTTTGCAAAAAAAGGCACAAAGCGCTGGAGATAGTTCAGCATTGTTCCTGGGCATCTCCGGAGAACATGGAGAGGTTACGTTTGGGGTTGAGACTCCTCTTCATTAAAATTTGATGTCTGTTCTCCACCGTCTTTTGATGCAGAAAGCTCCAAATATCCACCATCGTTTGTATGAAGGACCCTCACCAGTTTCACACCAATGATCCAGCTACACCTGAATAGTTATGTGATGACTTGCCGGCCATAAATAGGCTGCCTCTTTTCCAAGGCAATGGGAATGACAGGGTTTCAAAGACTGTTCCATGGGCAGCGCGTGAGATTGAGAAGGTGCTTTAGAAATGATTTCTTTATTTTTCAATCCCAGAGGGGTTGGCAAGCAGCACAACGTGAAACATAAAATACAGGGAAAGTGTCACAAAGCTGCCTGTCAGTAGCTGCTGCTTGTTAGAGCAGTTAACGTCAAGGGAATGCGAGTTGTGTTTCATCTGCCATCCAAGAACTCCATTTATTTTTGCCTTTTTCTATTCGACAGCCCAAACACAGCGGAATGTCTACAGGTCAAGTGAAGTGGCAGCAATGTTTTCAGCCGCATGGGACAGGAAGATGAATGAGGTGCGAGTTTCATGCAGTGTGTTAGTGCTCACCTCAAGATGAACACAGCTTGTTCCTTCGTGTTCCATGCCGCGCTTGGCCCTTGATGCGAAGGCTCTTTAGTTTAGGTTAGACTTTGTTCCAGTGCAGTCTCCTGGAGGGGAAGAGAACTGGGCTTTCCCAGGCACCAAAGCAGGATTGAAAACTGTTTGATAAAATGTAATATTTTCCTGTTAACATTGGCACATTGTAAATGCTAGACTGCACCAGTCAGTCAGGATGGAAATAATGAAATTCTGACTTGCGTTGGTTTACATATACATTAACATTACAACACACAAGTAAATAGACACGAATCAATTTTGTAATAAACTATCTGTCAGACAAGGTAACCTGTCATAATAGTGCAACCAAGGTACATCATGTAAGCTACACAAAGTCCATAGTAGATCGTTGCTGAGCTGGGGTTGTGGTTAGGGTTGTGCAGTGTGGTTCAAGAGCCTGATGGTTGATGAGAAGAAGCTGTTCTTAATCCCGGTGTTACCATTTCCAAGACGACTGTACTTTCTTCCCGGTGGTAGCAGTGAGATGAGAGCGTGGCTAGGGGTGGTGTGTGGATCTTTGATAATATTCACTGCCTTTTTGAGGCAGCACTTCCTTCAGAACCATTTGATGGTGGAGAGGCCAATACCTATGATGGACCGGTGGTCAGTGGTCCAGAGATGCAATTGTCTGGAACAAGGGAGCAGCTGAGAAGGAGGGCAGAGATGGAGTGAATGGCCGAGAGCGATGGTGCAAGAGGAGTGAGACCCCAGCCTGGGTGGGAAAAGGGCAGAGATGGTGGGAGTCACGAGGTGGGGCGTTACAGGTCGGTTCCCACCCACTGAGCTCCCCCTGCATTTTGTTTTTTGCCAGTGCTGGACCTTTTTGTCCTTGGCCTCCTCTGCTGCCAGAGTGGGGCCTACACGCCAAATGGAAGAACAGCACCTTATATCCTGCTTGGGTAACTTACAACCCAATGGTATGAACATTGCATTTTTCAATTTTAACTAATACCCCCCACCCCCACTTTTCTCCTGCCACCCTATCTCTCATATATCACACTTATTTCTCCCACCAAATTCCACCACTGCCACCACCTTCTTCCTTTCCCCTCTGTACACTCATCTCTCATCCTTCCCATCTCCCAGTCCCCTTTCTAGCTCCCCTCTTCCCCTTCCCCTTTGCCTCCTTCCACCCATATCCCTTCTTCCAGCTTTACATTCCACACCTCCCCTTCTTTCATTGTCTTACACCCTTTTGTCCTCTTTTCATCTCCAATGACTGTCACTGTGTACACTCATCTACCGATCGCAACCACCTCCCACACCTGTATCCACCTATCACTTGCCAGACTCTGCCCTACCCTACCCCCACCTCCCTTTTCCAGCTTTCTTCCCCAACTCCATCAGTCACAGTGGCAGCTCAGTGGCACAGTGGTAGAGTTGCTGCCTCACAGCACCAGGGACCCGGGTTTGGTTCTGTCTGTACAGAGCTTATACGTTCTCATTATGACCTATGACCGCGTTAGATTTCTCCAGGTGCTCTGGTTTCCTCCCACATTCCTAAGACGCACAATTTGTAGGTTAATTGGCTTCTGTAAATTGTCCCTAGTGTGTTAGTTGTGAAACTGGGTTAACATAGAACTAATGTACGGGTGACCATTGGTTGGCATGGCTTCACTGGGCTGAAGAGCATGTTTTCACGCTGTATCTCTCAACTGAGGTAGGGTCCCGACCTGAAGCGTCAACTGTCCATTCCCTCCACAGATGCTGCCTGACCCACTGAGTTTCTCCAGCATTTTGTTTGTTTTTTTGCTACAATTGGCAAAATGGGCACAGTCGGCCAAAGGACCTGCTTCTGTGCTGTGTGACCTACTTAGTCTGTGGTAAACAAGACAATGTACAGCCCGCTAAACCTTAACGTCTAGACGTGAGCATGCGGAATGGCCGTCGGTCGGAGCGATAAACCAAAGGCAATTCTTAATGTCACCCACACAACGCGGCGAGAATGAGAAATGTGGAGAAGTTTCCAACAGCTTATTTATAGAACACGATTGGCCAGAGCAAGTATGCAATGATATTCTGAGCAAGGGTTCGACTGACAACGTAAACTAGGATATCTTCACAGTCTGTAACCAACAGCTGGGGCTCTGTTACCATTGCAGCTTAGAGAGGAATCATGCTGCGTCTCTGCACTGATACCCTATACATTTATTTACCAGAGGAGAGTGTTACACTGACACCTGTGACTGGACTGCTTGGCAAGCAAGTGTGAGGTGTCCTATTCGTGTTGGGACAGCAAGCAAGGCCAGGAAGGTGGGGGGGGGGGGGGGGGGGGGGGGGGCAGGGGGGGAATGTGCTCCCACAGTGCTCTGAGTTTGAAGAACCAGTATCCAGATGCAGCCATTACGTGAGGCCGGTTTCTGTGATTATGGAGGTGATGGTGTTCTTGCTGCTGTTGTTTCTAGCTACAGGAGCTATTTGGTCTCCCCCACCCCAGTTTCCTCCTCCCATAGAATCATGGCAGCAGAGAACAAACAAGATAGACACAAAATGCTGGAGTAACTCAGTGGGACATGCAGCATCTCTGGAGAGAAGGAATGGGTGACGTTTCGAGACCCTTCGTCAGTGGATAGGTGGGAACCTGTGGGTGTGGCGTATTTAGATGTTTACATAGCATTTGATAAGGCTGCTACATAATTAAAATCTGATGGTATTGGAGGAAGTGTGGAATGGATCGAAAACTATCTTTCTCACAGAAAACTGTTAGAATCAATGGGTCTTTTGTCAGACTTGAAGGAGGTAACTAGCGGAGTATTGCATGGATCAGTTCTGGGCCTGAAGTTGTTGACCAGTTACATCAATGATCAGGCGGAAGGTACATTATGTAATGTTTCCAAATTTGCCTATGACACAAAAATAGATGGAAGGGCATGTTTTGATAAGGATATTGTGATCCTGCAACGGGATTTAGATAGATTGGGCGAGTGAGCAAAGTACTGGAAAATTGAGTTTAATGTGAGGTCATGATCTTCAGTGAGAGGAATCAGAAGCAAGATTGTTATCTAAACAGAGGGCACTGTCAATGAGTGAAGTACAGAAGGATCAAGGGTTTTTTTGTGCATGAATCGTAGTTAAGAAGTCAAATGGCATTTTGGCTTTCGTTGCACAGGGTTTGTAGTTTAAAGCAGGGAACTTTTGTTGCAACTGAACAAGGTGTCGGGGAGATATCACCGGGAATATTTTGTGCCGCATTTGTCCCCTTAACTAAAAAAAATGAAATGGGGACATTGAAGGCATTCTGAAGGAGATTCACCTGGCTAATTCCTGGAACGAGAAGGTTGATCGACCGAGAAAGACTAAATAGCTTTGGCCTGTATTCCTTGGAGTTTAGAAGAATGAGAGGTAAATGTATTCAAACGTACAAGGTCCAAAGGGGGCTTGAAAGGGTAGATGTTGAGATGTTTTCATTAGGGGGAGAATCTCGAACAAGAGGTCATAACTACAAGAGAAAGGGCCAGTCATTTACAACTGAGGTATGTAGAAATGTATCTTAAAGTCAGGACAAGCTTGAAGGGCCTAATGGCCTATCCCTGCTCCTGATTTCTCATGTTCTTGTGTATCATCCTCCACTTGGGTTTTCTCCAACTCCATTATGAAGTTTGGCAAACTGGTGAATTGTACACAGCTTCTTAGCCCAGTCTGATCTTGTCCACACCCAAAGTTCAATGGACACGGAGTTCCAATGGTAGGAAGTCAGGCCAGAAGCTCAGGCCAGCTGTAATGCAGCCATGCTGGGATCAGATGACTCAGACTCAGGGGTCATGGCGAGATATGGTATGTCTGGTTAGCTCGGGAACGAGTAAAACCACGCCGGCTACGGGAGTTCAGACCGTCCCGTCAACGGGGGGCTCGAGGCCTCCGACCGAGGAAGAACAAAAGGAAGAGACTCAAACTTTATTTCGCCTTCCATCACAGTGAGAGATGTGTAGGAGTCACTGCGGTGGATGTTCATGTTAAAATGTGTTTTTGAGTCTATTGCTTTTAATTGTATGACTGACCTGGCCAGTGAAATCCCTCGTATGTCGCAAAGCATACTTGGCGAATAAAATCTTATTCCGATTCTGATGAACAGTCCTGTAGTTTCAACGTGAAACTAATGCTGGCCTGGCCTTTGGTTCAGTCAAGAGATAGAAAGACTTTTATTTCTATGGAACCTTTGAAAACCTCAGGACTTCCCAAAGCACTGGTAGGGGACTTCCCTCTCATCCCAATATGAGGGTACAAAGGAGCCTAGGGATCCCTGAGCCATCCTGGGCAATGCTGATGGCAGGAACTGTACCACAGTGACTGACTGAAGTAGCCAATTCTGCAACCACCGACCGTCAACCGTCACTGACCGACGGGAAAGACGTGATATCGAAGATGGCCGGACACGAGGACGAACAAGAAATGGTATAATGTATCATGGAAACAAGGAACTTGAAAGGTAGGATGCGGAGAAGGTGTTTCCCCCTTGGTGAGTAGTCTAGAATGAGGGCTTCAGAGTCTCAGACCAGTTAGGACTGAAAGCATCCTACCATATAATGGTATATGGACACACTGATCTGTTTTGTAGTAAATGCCTACTATGTTCTGTGTGCTGAAGCAAAGCAAGAATTTCATTGTCCTATCAGGGACACATGACAATAAACTCACTTGAACTTGAGTGAAATGAGAAGAATAAAAGAACGTACCTATAGATAGGAGATGAGGAAGAATTTCTTGAGTGGTGAATCTGTGGAATTCATTGCCACAGACAGTGGCGGAGGCCAAGACATTTGGTATTTTTAAAGCGGAGATTGACAGGTTGTTGATCAGTAAAGGTGTCAAAGGTTGTGGGCTGAAGGCAGGAGAATGGAGTTGAGGGAAAGATAGATCGATCAGGATTGAATGGTAGACTTGATGGGCCAAATGGCCTGATTCTGCTCCTATGACCTTTGAATCTTTGGAATTCTCCACCCAAAGTTCAGTCACAGATCACATCCAATACAGAGGTCAATAAATTTGTGGATGTCAAAGTGATCGAGGGATGTGGGGTCGAGTGTGGGAAAAGGAGTCTGAGGTGGATCAGCCATAATGTTGTTTGCAGGGCAGGTTTCTCCTGCTCCTTTTCCTTCTGTTCTCAGTCACAGTGCTTGCTCTGCCTCCTTGGTGCGGATGGCAAACCTACCTGGACAAGCTCTGTGTGGGTGGGGAGATCAAGCAAGGGGCACTGTTGGCACAGAAGATGCTTTGTATTCCGCATGAACAAATACAATACAATACAATACAATACAATACCATTTATTGTCATTTGAGCCTCAGTGAGGCTCAAACGAAATTCTGTTTCCACAGCCATACAAACAAAGACAATTCCTAGACATACACACAATTTAATTCACACAAACATCCATCACAGTGAACCCACTGTGATGGAAGGCAAAGTCTATTCTCTCCCCTGTTCTCCATGTCTCTCCCGATGTCCAAGCCCCAGGCGGGCGATGATAAGTCCCACGGCCATTTTAGGCCGTGCCGGGCGATTTACGGCCCCGCTCCCGGTCTAGAAGTCTCGAAGATGGAGCCCCCGGCGGGCGCTGTAATGTCCCACGGCCATGAAGCCGCGCCGGGCGATGTACGGCCCCGCTCCGGGTCGTTCCAACCCCGCGACACGGGCTGGAGAAGTCGTGTTGCGGGAGCTCCGGGAAGCGGTCTCTCTCTCCCCCCGGACCCGCGAGCTCCCGATGTCCCAGTCCACCGGACCTGCGGCTGCGTTGCTGGAGCCTCCAAGCCCCAGGAGTCGAGTCACAGCAGCGAGTCGCCACCGCTCCCCACGTTCCGAGGCCGGCCAGCCCCACGATGGTGAGTAGTCCGCAGCTCCGCAGTCTCCCGAGCCCCCGGGTCGTTCAGGTTGGAGGCCGCTCCACGGTGCTAGGCCCCAACGACAACGGAGACCCGACAGGGAAAAGGTCGGGTCTCCCAGACAGGAAAGAGATTTTAAACAGTTTCCCCCTCCCGCCCCCCCCCCCCCCCCCCCCCCCCCACATGTACACATTTAAAACCAGTATTAAAAAACACCAAACACTACATTTAACTAGACAAAAAATAAAAAAAAGACAGACAGGCTGTAGGGGCCACTGCAACGGGTGAGTCGCGCCGCCTAAAGGGCCATAGAAATGGGTGGTGGTGTGGCACAGTGAATAGAGATGCTGCCTGACAACCCCGGTTCAATGCTTGACCTCTGGCATGGGTACGCTAAGTTTGCACCTTCTCCCTGTGACTGAGTGTGGGTGCTCCAGTTTCCTCCCACTCTCCAAAGATATGTGACTTGGCACGTTAATTAACTGCGATACATCGGCCATAACGTACAGGGGAGTGATCGAATTTGGGAAGATTGTTGGGAAAGTGGGGAGCGTAAAATAGCATGAGTGTCAATGGGTGCTTGATGGGTCAGCACATAGTGAAAAAAGTTCTTCTCATCTCGGTTTTAAAGGATTTCCCCCTTATCCTTAAGCTGTGACCCCTTGTCCTGGACTTCCCCAACATCGGGAGCAATCTTCCTGCATCTAGCCTGTCCAACCCCTTAAGAATTTTATAAGTTTCTATAAGATCCCCTCTCAATCTCCTAAATTCTAGAGAGTATAAACCAAGTCTATCCAGTCTTTCTTCATAAGACAGTCCTGACATCCCAGGAATCAGTCTGGTGAACCTTCTCTGCACTCCATCTATGGCAATAATGTCCTTCCTCAGATTTGGAGACCAAAACTGTACGCAATACTCCAGGTGTGGTCTCACCAAGACCCTGTACAACTGCAGTAGAACCTCCCTGCTCCTATACTCAAATCCTTTTGCTATGAAAGCTAACATACCATTCGCTTTCTTCACTGCCTGCTGCACCTGCATGCCTACTTTCAATGACTGGTGTACCATGACACCCAGGTCTCGCAGATTCACCCAAATGGTCACCTGCCCTGTGAGTGAGGGTTGTGCAGTCAGCGGTGGCCACATACCTTGTCCAACTGGTGAGCAGATCATTCAACGAGGGCACAACTGGTGTGAAGTATAGAAGGAAAATCACAGATACGTTTAGTATCAACAGTAATGTCGCCTTCTTCCAAAAGCAGTTGAACTTGTTTCTTCCTTCTCCGATGACACAGTGCGAAGGTTTGATTAATTCCTGGCAACAGCTGCAAGACTGTTGGGACCGCTCGGCCACGTCTCAGCGTACTGTTCCGTCGTAAACATTTGCTCCGCTCCGTAATCCTCTCCTGTCAGCTCTCCGGGGACCTGGGCTAAGTTTAACCTCTGTCAGAGCGCATCACTCTGACAGCAGGGTGACAGGCAGCTGCTTACTGAAGTGGGGTGGGGAAGGGCTGGTGTGAAGGATCAGTGTTGATGAGAGGCTGGGCACCTCTCCAAAGGTCCGAACGTCCAAGGCTCTGCACAGTTGAGAATTGACAGCACAGTACTCCGCAAGATGTTATTCGAACTCCACTCCTCAGAGGAGATGCTAACTGGTTTATCTCAGCCTAGAAAGATTAGGATTTCTGTAACACTCTCTTTTGCAACCTCAGGACATCCAAGTTTCTTTGCAGCCAAATATGTCGTGTCTGGTGTGTGGTTACTGTTACAACATGGGTCAAACAGATGGCAGTTTGTGCAAAGAAAGCTCCCATAAAGGTGATAGAGGTGACAAAGGTTATCGGGGTGAACAGCCTGTGTGGGGAAAGACATTTCCATAACATCCAGGGACAACTCAGGCATTTTTCTAAGGATCACCCTCGGATCTGTTAAATGTGAGGGGACTTGGATTAGCATCTGGGTATTTCTGGCTGTGCAGTCTTCCCTTGCTACTTCCTTGGAGTGGCAGCCTAGAGCCTGCGCAAGACTGCAGTGAAAGTTTAACCCAATTAGCGACCGGGACACAGGTTTGCTGGTTCTCCACATAGCAGATACCTTGTTAATGGCAAATGGAATCGGGATAAAATCAGGCCCAGCATGACTCCAAGGAGAGAAAAGGGTGTGATCTTTAATGACACATTTTTCACAGATCATAAATCAGGGAAAGATACTGGGAGGACAAGTGGAGTAAAATATCCCAAGACACATTTAAATCTTAACAAACACCTAATGTCAAGTAATCTGGTCATTAGCACGTTGCTGTTTATGGGGGCTTGCTGTGCACATGTGGGATTTTGTGTTTCCAGTTTTTAAACCAGGGTTAGACCCCTCTGCACCACCAGGGTAGCATGGTAAGGTTAGGCAAAGGGGGCATAATTCATTAAGACAGTCTGACGAAGGGTCTCAATCCGAAACGTCACCCATTACTTCTCTCCAGTGATGCTGCCTGTCCCGCTGAGTTACTCCAGCATTTTGTGTCTATCTTCGGTTTAAAGCAGCATCTGCACAGTTCCTACTCAGAGCTCTATCTAACTCTCTCTTAAATCCATCCAGTGATTTGGCCTCCACTGCCCTCTGTGGCAGGGAATTCCACAAATTCACAACTCTCTGGGTGAAACAGTTTTTTCTCACCTCAGTCATAAATGGCCTCCCCTTTATTCTAAGACTTGTGGCCCCTGGTTCTGGACTCGCCGAACATTGGGAACATTTTTCCTGCATCTAGCTTGTCCAGTCCTTTAGTAATTTTATATGTCTCTATAAGATATCCCCCTCATCCTTCTAAACTCCAGCGAATACAAGCCTAGCCTTTTCACGGTTCAGTTGCCTGATAACAGCTGGGAAGGAGCAGTCCCTGAATCTGGAGGCATGTGTTTTCAAACTTCTAATGCACATTAAATGCTTCCCTGACAGAATTTAAATCCGTTGACCACGTGAAAGCATGTCTCGTTTACAGAACCGAGGCAGCACAAGGCTCTTCAGCAAAGGTGACGATTCTCGCTGAAGTAAGAAGTATAAGGTTACCCAACATGACACACATACACCACTCATTCCGCACTGCGGCACAAAGTCCAGGAGCTTCCCGTCAAGTGGGGGAGCGCCAGTCCTAGATTGCCCTGGAGTCTCTGGATATTAATAACTCCAGGTACAATCTTACCAGGGCAATTAAACTTCCTTCACATATTTTTGATGAACATTTATGCCTTGGAAAGTATCAGGCAGTATGTAAAGTCCTTTCCACTAATGGTGCAGAATCAAGTGGCCAGGGTTCAATACCCAAGGGGGACAATATAAAAATGGCTGAAGGGTCATTCTCTGTTGTTGGAGAGGTTTTACTTCAGGTGAGAGATTCTAGAACCAGTCACCCAGGGAGTGGTGTACCAGTGTAAGAAACATCTACTGCTAAACAGGACGAAGCAGCAGGTCTGTAGCAACACTTTAGGTTAAGATGCAGAGACATTCCTTCAGAAGAAAGGTGGCAAATCTGTGAAATGTGCAGAAGGCCCCACATGGTCGGCCTTTGACTAAAGTCGAGCTTGTGGTAATTTTACGGGATGCTAAGGATATTGGGGACGGGGGTGGGGGGGGGGGGACAGGAAAGGGAAGAGTCGATGAGGCACAGCCAGACATAGACTTGGTGAAGGTGATTGTGCCTGTTGTTACCCACGCCCATATTCTTTTGTTCTTATGCTGTTCAAAGAACTGAAATGGTTCAAAGTGTTGCTTGGTTGTACATAAACCAGCCAGGTTGCTCTTTAATGCACGGTGTTACTCATTCGCAGAGTGTGGTGTCCTATGGAAAAGCTTCATTTTCCAACGGGGTGGGCGAATATTAGTGGAACCATTGCTTGAACATTCACTGCAGTTCCTGTGGCTACCAGTGAATTATTATACTTGGGGATTGAAAAGTAGTGAATTGTGTAGCTGGTGGAAGGGATGCGGGTGGAGGATGGAGGGTGGGGGAGAGAAAGAAACTGGTGCAAGGTCAGCCAGAGTTCAGTGGAGGGGAGTGGGGAGAAGAAAGGGGGGGTCCTTCAGGGAGGAGGAGGGATTGGGTTGTACTTGGGTTAGTTACCTGAAATTGGACAATTAAAGGTCATACCGTTGGGTTGCAAACTGCCCGACAAAGAATATGAGGTACACAAAATTGCTGGGGAAACTCAGCGGGTGCAGCAGCATCTATGGAGCGAAGGAAATAGGCGACGTTTCGGGCCGAAACCCTTCTTCAGACTGATGGGGGGTGGGGGGGGGAGAAGGAAGGAAAAGGGGAGGAGGAGGAGGAGCCCGAGGGCGGGCGGATGGGAGGGTGGGAGGAGACAGCTAGAGGGTTAAGGAAGGGGAGGAGACAGCAAGTGCTAGCCAAATTGTGAGAATTCAATGTTAATGCCATAAGGACGCAAGGTCCCCAGACGGAATATGAGGTGCTGTTCCTCCAATTTCCGCTGTTGCTCACTCTGGCAATGGAGGAGACCCAGGACAGAGAGGTCGGATTGGGAATGGGAGGGGGAGTTGAAGTGCTGCGCCACCGGGAGGTCAGGTAGGTTATTGCGGACTGAGCGGAGGTGTTCGGCGAAACGATCACCCAACCTACGCTTGGTCTCCCCGATGTAAATCAGCTGACATCTAGAGCAGCGGATGCAAGAATATGAGGTGTTGTTCCTCTAGTTTGTGTGTGGTCTCACTCTGGCAACGGAGGTGGCCCAGGATAGAAATATCATGGGGAAGGTCCGGAACCCTAATGAGTGTACATTAAACTTCTGAAGCCAAAAGGAAGAGAATGGCAGGAATCCATATTGTGGGAGTTCACTTGGATGCGGTGCCCACTGATTGTTTTAATGAGCTCTGATGTCCAATGGTCTCCTCGTAGTTTTCCTTGTGATTTTTTAGTAAACAGCAGGGTTGAATTTCACTTCACTCCCTAGCTGTAAATCATTCCCTTGCATGAAAGCCTGAGTATCTTCAAATTAAACTAGCAAACTGGAGCGCAGGACACACACAAATCCAGGCCCAATGTCAAGAATGTCAGAGCCCAAGTTGTAATCAGCGGTTGAGAAGGAAGACAGGGCCAAGAATCTCAGCTAAAACCCTGGAACCATTTTAGGAAAAGCTGGATTCTAAGCTTGAGAATCAAATGACCTTTAACTTCTGAACCTTACTGTGTTAATGGGATAACTGACAGAAATCAGAGCGGAAACATAAGGTTTGGGCGTAGGATTAGGCCATCTGGCCCTTGCAGATTGCTCTGCCTTTAGGGTGAGGACTGATCATCTACCTCAGGGACACTCACGTATACTCTCGCTAATCTTGATTCTCTTAACATCACAAAATCTACTGATCTTGGATCTGAATATCTTCAATGAATGAACCTCCACAGCCCTCTGGGACAGAAAATTCAAATTATTTACCACTGTCTGAATGAATACATTTTTCCTCATCTCAGTCCGAAATGGCCTACCCTTCTTGCGAGACGGTTCTAGACTCCTAGCAAGAGTGACACATTATTCCTGTTTCCGGCTTGTAAGACGTATGTAAGGTTCAACATATTCTCCCTTTGACCTTCAAATTACAAGAGAACGCCTTGTCTGTTTAGTTCTCCCCTCAGCTTTATTTTAACTGGTTCCTTGGTTCAGGAAAGAATCCAGACAGCTTTTTCTCTGCTGTTATCAGACTCTTGTTCTTTTCCTATTGCACTTGTAAATGGATTTATTTGCCTGGGCAGCATGCAAAATGCACCATATCTCTTTACACCTGGCAATAAGAAACCAATATCAATATCATATCCTACAAATGAATGAGCAAAACAAAAACGATGATCTGACTGAAAGACAAAATACTTACTGGATCTGACATGGAAAGTGTCAGGATGTTGTTACTGCTTGCTATTTAGATCTATCGGTCACAATCTCTCATAAGAGGTCAACCATTCAGGACAAGGAGGTCACTGGGCGACACGTGGAATTCTCTACCCAAAGGAGGCTGAGTGTATTCAAAACATCTAGAATCTATCAATGTGTAGGAAGGAACTTCTTCTTCTTGTTTGGTCCACACACAAGTTGTTCAGCCAGAGTTGAACACACTTCTCGGCATCCGCATACAATGGTGACTGTCTTGCGTTTCTTGTGCGTGGTGGTGGAAAGATTGGTGGAAACAGGGCCACGACGTGAACGCTCTTTCCTTGACCCCAGGAGGGAACTGCAGATGCTGGTTTAAACCAAAGATAGACGCAAAAAGCTGGAGTAATTCAGCGGGCCAGTCAGCATCTCTGGAGAGAAGGAAGAGGTGACGTTTCGGGTCAAGACCCTTCTTCAGACTGAGAGTCGGGGGAAGAGAGTCAGAGAGGTCAGTGTGGGAGTGGGAATGGGGGTTATAGTGCTTGGAAACCGGGAGATCATGTCGGCTCAGGCAGACTGAGCGAAGGTGTTCAGCTTGGTCTCGGCGATATACAGGAGTCCACACCTGGAACAGCGGATACAGTAGATGAGGTTGGAGGAGGCCAATCTACCAAACTCTGTTAATGGAATCAAGAGGAGTGGGGTTGCTGCAGGGAAATGGTATTGAGTTTAAGGGACAGCCATGATCTTCTTGAAAGGTCTGTGTCCGCTTCCATTTCTTTTGCTATTATGTTCTTAATCAGCAACAGTTGATAATTGTACAATGCTACCTATTGTTCAATGTGCTTTTATTTTGCAGTGTTTATTGTTGCTTTCTTTTTTATCAAATTAAAGTTTTATTTGCCCACACTGTTTGTTCAGGTGGTTTATTTATTCATGTTCTTGTTCTTTGGAAGTGACAGACTGGATTACTGGGCTATCCTATGTCACCTAAGCCATTGTTTGATCTGTAGTGCCTGTATAAATAAGTCAGAGGGGACCTTAGTCAAGCAGCGGAGCGGGAGACAGTACCTGTTTGAACAGGGATCAATACGTCAGAACTTAATTCATTGCAGCAATAACATGGAGTTGTAATTCAGGCAAGAGGGGGACAGAGGTGGGGGTGCGGGGGGGGGGGGGGGGGGGGAGGGGGTGGGGGGGGAGGGGGGCATGGAGGGGGGCATGGGGGGGAGGGGTTTGGAGAATAAAAAGATGGAAGGGAGTAGCAGTATATTTAAGCCCCGAGATAGACACATAATGCTGCAGTAACTCAGCGGGACAGGCAGCATCTCAGGAGAGAAGGAATGGGTGACGATTCGGGTTGAGACCGTTCTTCAGACTAAGAACCAGTCTGAAGAAGGGTCTCGACTTGAAACGTCACCCATTCCTTCTCTCCAGAGATGATGCTGAGTTACTCCAGCAGTTTGTGACTATCTTCGATGCAAACTAGCATCTGCAGTTCCTTACTACGTATTTAAGCCCCAACATACCCTTGAATTATATAGTATGGCTAAATACAGTGAACCCACGTTTTAACAGACCCCTTTATAATGGATTTTGGTGATAGCGGAAGGACCTGCTGACGCCCCCGGCTTGCCTGAAGGGCCTATTCTTATGCTGTACCATTCTATGTTCTATGTTGTAAGACACTGAGATCTATGCAGCATTGATTGCAGAAAGTTGTGGGCTTCAGCCCCAGCCCAGGGATGACAGCATGTAATCTAGTCCACAGCTCACTAAGGCACTGCTGGCAGAGGAGATGGGATTAGTTTATCTTGGCATAATCAGCACTGACATTGTGGACCGAAGGGCCTGTTCCTGTGCTGTGTTGTTCTATGTCCTATATAGCCGGCTGTGCCTTTAAACTGAGGCCCATCTTCCCTTTAGGGAAGCGACCTCATACATGCCTTGAGGAAGCAGAAGAGAGTGTTCTCTGTGACCCGGCTGATATCTGTTGCCCATCAGCATCAATATACTTGCTTGTAACACTGATGAAGGTTGGCGTTGCTGCTGACGGATAAATCCCACAATCCCTGAATGAATACAATTATCTAATCAGTTAAGATGTCCATCAGCTGTCCCGAACTGGACGGCACATTTCGAAGCTGCTATTCCGTCTCCCACCAAAAGAGAAGTCAGACCCTTTGAGATTGTATACGGCATCAATATTTCACAGCGGAGGCCGTAACGTAAACCGTCGAGATACGTGTGCTCTGTCTGAACGTGTGCACGGCTAACAACTACCATCGTCAGCCATCTCTGTACCAGGAACTAACAGAGGAACTCGGTTTAATAAACACCGCATGCGACACCTTTCACGGACTTTATACTACTGATGTGAAAGACTAATTTCATCTCTGCTTTTTCATTCCTTCTTTATTGTTTCCAATGAAGAGCGGTCTTTAAACCATCCCATTCCCTTGGTTTAAATTCATCAGAGAGATAGTTGTGTGTGATTTTATAATCTGTTGTGGGCAACATCACAGATAGGAGGAATGGATGGATCAGTATTTAGGAGGCTGAGACCACAGAAAAGTACAGCACAGGAATAGAACCTTTGGCCCACAACATCCACGTCAAACATGATGCCGTTAAACTAATCTGCCTGTACGTGATCTATAGTATATCTCTCTATTCCTTGCATATCCATATGCCTATCTAAAACCTTTTTAAATACCACTCTCGTTTCTGCCTCCACCACAATCACCAGCTCTGGCAGAGTGTTTGAGGCATAAAAAGGACACAAAGTGCTGGAGTAACTCAGCAGGTCAAGCAGCATCTCAGGAGAACGTGGATAGGTGATATTTCGGGTCGGAGTCCCTTCTTCAGACTTGGGAAAGTTTGGAAAGGGAATACATTTGAATTAAAGGTGGTGTCTATTAGGATAAGTGGAAGACCAAACATCAGAGCTGGAGGCAGAATAGCCAATCAGGGACCATACACCAGTGTTAACAATTAAAGGTCCAGTGTCCTTTAATTTGCTTTTTTGTGGAAACATTAGTTCCAGATTTTGTTTTGTGTATATTAACAATATTTCGTGTTAGTATTGTGATGCAGTGTGAATACACGGGGTGAATGGTTTACTCTCGGGGTGACAGGTTGATTATTTTTCCATCTTTGCTCTCTTCTCTTGGAAGTTGTCTTTTCTATGGAGTTTCCAAATGCCTTTTTATGTTTGAAACGTCGCCCATTCCTTCCATCCAGAGATGCTGCCCGTCCCGCTGAGTTACTCCAGCATTTTGTGTCTATCTTCGCCCTTTTATGTTTGATGGCCTTCGCACGTTGTGTAACTTGAGCTCTTTTGGGACAATTTTCCCCTGGAGCTGTGAAGGTCAAAAGGAGATTTAATGCAAACTTTTTAAAATTATGATTAGCTTTAATTGTGGCAAATATAAATAAACACTTTTTTTTAAATCTGTTCATAGGCTCTCAACAGTAACACCAGCATTTATTGACAATGTTTAATTGCCTCTGAACAAAGGAAGCTATTAAACACTAAACCACCTTGGAGAGTTGAAGTCACATACATGCAATACTGGGTTAGAACACAAAGTTTCTTTCCCTGAAGAAAGTTTGTGAACCAAATGGTGGTTTCGAAATTCCTGTTACTGGGGATATTTTGTGACGTCCACATCTAATTAATAACTTAATTCAAATTCCTCCGGTTGCCAGCAATACCTCTGAGGTTGGCGGTAGAGTTTGGAACAGTAGCAACATTTAAGGTGTATCTGGACAGGTTCAGGAATGAGCAGAGGACTAGAGAATTAATACAGACAAGTGGGATTAGTATAGGCAGGCAGGATGGACAGCATAGATATAATGGGCTGAAGGGCCAGTTTCTATGCTGTACCATTCTGACTTGAGATAATCACAGAAGGCCAAGTGAGGTTGATCAGAATTATATTTTGTGCAGCTGTTACAACTGTACAAGTGACAATAAACAAAACCAAGCTAAACGATCTTGAAAAGCAGCGCGTCTCAAAAACACGTCAATTAAGTAGTTTTGGCGGATGGAGACGGGAGTTGATGTTTCAAATCAAGTTTTATTCTAAAACGATTAAACATACGATGAGTCTCACAAACACCAACTACACAGATCCAGCCACAACGGTGGGCTCGATCGACTGAAGGGGGCACAGCCCAGAAAGCGCGCGAAAAATGCAACCCCTCCCAGAGTCACGTACTTTCGCAGGCATCGCACGTGACTACTCTGCCAGGCGTAAATTTAAGCACGTTAGTTTAAAAACGAGCACTTGCATTAGGCTTTGATATTAACTAAATCAAACACCTAATACGAGAGGTACATGTATTTAAAGTGAACATGAGTAGAATCTAGCTTTCTGTCAGTAAAGTGTGTGTGGCGCGGTGAAGGGGTTAAGGGAATGTGCGCCTGACACTTGGACCTGAGGTCACGGCGTGCAATGACGGTTCAGGCAGCCTGGAATGTCCGCAGGGTGAAGCCCAGCGAAGCACAACGGGACTTACCGACTGAAACGACCTGTGGGCGAGAGGGTTCAACAAGCAGCAGTGGAGGGTGACAGGAATGAAATGGAACTAAAGAAGATGAGAGGGGAGGGGGGGTCAAAACAGAGCAAAGTACAAAGTAAATGAAACTTAGGAAGGAACTTTTCTGCGACGGGATCTCATTTGTCTGCTTGTGCCAAGTGGCCAAAAGGCATCGGTGCCGTGATCTGACGGAGGTGTTTAAAGTGTTAAACAGATTGATTGGGGGACCGAGGGAAAACTATTTATTCTGGTCGATAAAGGACTCTAGGCCATAACTTTAAAATTAGAGCCAGGCAGAGTGTGTGCGGAGTGTGTACAGAGTGTGTGCAGAGTGTGTACACCTAACAACAATTAATCATTTGAGACATCTGCGTATGAGTGTGCGTTAGTAGTATGCGTGGAAACAGGCCCTTCGACCCATTGAGTCCGCATTGACTATCAAGGTCCCGTCTACACTAATCCCATACTAATCTCATTTTATTCTTCCCAGTAGATTTAACTTTGTGCACATGTCTCTAGACTGACAGGGTGAAATAACAGAGCATTTCTTTATATATAAAAAAAATATAGGAATTTGGATCTCACTCTCTTCCCATTTGTCATTTAATCCTGGGGTACTCTTGGAATTTCTGAAATTGAGATTGATAAGAGAAGGGATATGGTTTAAGATCTGATCTAATTGTAGAGTCACACAGCCGGAAACAAGCCCTTTGGCCGCACTTATCCATGTTGACCAAGATGCCTTTTTATGCTAGTCCCATGTATAAGCGTTTGACCCATCTCTATCTCTATATAACTAAAAGTCTTTGTCTTGTTTGTGCAGTCGATGTGCCCATGATGTGTCAATCTCCTTTTCCTATTTTCTTCCAAACCCTAGGCAGGCCACAACCTTCCCATTTTCACATGTCCTACTCACATTTTCCTTGTCATGGCGATAAACATCTTCCCGTCACATTCCCACCTATATTTCCGAATTTAAGGATTAAATTTAACCCTGTAAATTTTAAAAACAGCCCCAAAAACTCACGTATTTCAGAAAAAAAACCCCGAGTGACGTCTCAATGCACTCGCAAGGTTGGATGGGACTCTCCGGGAGGGAGGGGCACTCCAGCACTCGCAGTGAACGAGGAGTGGCGGCAGCTGCCTGCACCCGATGCCCGACGGCCGCCTGGAGGGGAGGGTGGTGCCGCGGGCCCTGGCTGGAGCCGAGCCTGGTGCTGGAGCTGGAGTGACGTTTCGGGTCGCTGCTGGATTTTGAAATGTTCAAAATCTTTCGGCGACCCTGATACGTCAGTCAATGACGCCGCAGTCGCCGAAAAAATCGCCAATGGGACAGGCCCTTAAGACTGTTAGGTATTGGCAGCTCATTAACTAAAATGGGACAGGCCCTTAAGACTAGTGGGAGACCTGGGAAGGGGAGGAGATGGAGAGAGAAAGCAAGGGCTATCTGAAGTTAGAGAAGTCATGTATGTATGTGTGTATTTAGTTTAGTTTAAAGAAACAGTGTGGAAACAGGCCCTTCGGTCCACCGAGTCTGCACCGACCAGCGATCACTTGTACACTAGCCCTTCCCTACACACTAGGGGCAATTTACAGAAGACCTACACACCTGTTCGTCTTTGGAATGCGGGAGGAAACCGGATCACCCGGAGACATATTCTGTCATGCTGCTGCAAGTAAGAAATGTAATTGTTCTGTTTGGCACTTATGGCAATGAAACACTCGTAACCCTCTGAAGAAATCCTTCCCCATCTAAATTTTAACTGGGCAATTGGGAACGTGGCCTACTTGCCTCCCGCACGCCCATGAGGGGAAGTAGCCACTCATCGGCTAACGTCTCCTGCTGTGTGAAGAGATCCTGTGACGAGTTCTCGTTGGACGCAGGCGTGGAACGCTGTTCTAGTCAGCGGCCCTCGGATCTTCATCTCTGTTGATCTCCAAGGAAATGCCACGATGAGTAAATGAGTGCTAAAAGACTCTCAGCACAGCGTGCTGTGGAAATGTTGCTTGGATGATGCTGTTTGCAATTTCCTCTACAAATTTTATTCTAAGGTTGAGAGCTGGGTTTTTCTTAAGGGCACTGTGACTGTATGAAGCATACTCGAGGGTGAGAAAATAAATTAAAAGCAGCAACCTTCAGCGGGAAGATAAACAGCTACTGTTGTTTACCTTGTACACTCATTCCTTTATTGCTAAGCAAAGCTCAGAGCTGGGGCACTGAGGCTATTCATCTTTTATTGGACCTCATCATTTATAAAAACACTTCCTTTCTCTCCCCACCTGCTCCCCACACTTCTTCCAGAAATATAGGCACCTTCACCTGTTTGGAACCATTTTCGTCTGAAAGGCAAGGTTAATTCCGAGTACTGCAACCAGGTAAGCGTTGATAAATGTTAGGCGATAATATGTTGCCTTTTTAGTTAATGAGCTGCCAATACCTAAGCAAGACTATTCAAGGCAAATAAAGGGTGATAGGTGGCTCGCAATACAAATAAACATGTAGTGATGGTAACCAGATGCTTAGAAGTTTTCCGACTTGTTCAAACATACCCAGCAAAGTACATTGGCAGAACACATAGCAACACAAACAACTCCTTCTCTTTGCTCAACACCAAAAGTGCTTGTCTAGGCTCTTGTTCAAATAAACACATTGTTAAAGCAAGATTCTGATATTCAAAGGACACACAAGGACAAAAGAATCAATGGATTATTCAGGTAAATTATATGCCACTTGATAAGTCTTCTATCCCCAAATTGCAAAAAGATTTTCACTATGGATATTTGATGTAACTTTTCTTTTGTATTGACACTGCCCATTTGCCACTTCCGATGGAAGCCCTGGCTTGACGGTAGGATAGCTGACTACAAAAAAGCCCCCAAAATGCTGAAAATTGGAAATAAAATTAAAATGGAGAAAATACACAATAGGCCAAGCAGCATCTGTAGAGAGAGGGACAGTTCATGATCTTTGCTAGTCCTGTGATCCCACAAAGTCATGAATCGAAAGCATCAACAACCTTATCTCCAGAGATGCTGCCTGAACTATTAAGTGTTTTCAGCACTTCTATGCCATAAATAAATAACCCGGCTTTTTAATAACTGGGATTAATTCCCCTTGAAATATGTGCATACTGTGAGTCTCTTCCACTGCCATCACTTGGTGTCTCTCATTTCGTGACCTTTCCCCACAGAAAGCTCCACTGCATTTGGCCTCCCATCATTGCCAGCCAACTTGACCAAACTTTACCAAACTTTAGAAGCCCCTGGTCCATACACATTTGCTGCAGTACCTCATGCTGCCACAGCAAGGACAGCAGCATAATCAAGGACGAGTCGCACCCTGGCCACTCTCTCTTCTCCTCTCTCCCATTAGGCAAAAGGTATAGAAGTGTGAAAATGCACACCTCCAGATTCAGGGACAGTTTCTTCCCAGCTGTTACCAGGCAAGTGAATCGTCCTACCACAACCAGAGAGCAGTCCTGAACTACTATCCACCTCATTGGTGACCATCGGACTCTACTTGATCAGACTTTGCTGGCTTTACCTTGCACTGAACATTATTCCCTTATCATGTGTCTGCACACTGTGGATGGCTCGATTGTAATCATGTATAGTCTTTCTGATGACTGCATAACATGCAACAGAAGCTTTTCACTGTACCTCGGTACGCATGACGATAAACCAAACTGAACTGAACAATACAGTTTCACATCTAAGATCTCTTTAATCCAAACATGTGGAGGAAATTCCATGATGCATTGAACAAAGTCTGTGGATGGTTGGTATTGAACGGTTGAGTCCCTTTCTTGCTTTTCTGAAGACTGGCGTTGGCATTGCACTGAGTTTAAACTTGCCATTGTCATTCAACATTTTGGGTCTGTGACCCTTTGTAAGATCTGGGACAGAGAGATATTATGGAATTTGTGGAATTCCCTGCCACAGAGGGCAGAGAAGGCCATATCGCTGGATGGATTTAAGAGAGAGTTGGATAGAGCTCTAGGGGCTAGTGGAATCAAGGGATATGGGGAGAAGGCAGGCACGGGTTATTGATTGGGGATGATCAGCCATGATCACAATGAATGGCAGTGCTGGCTCGAAGGGCTGAATGGCCTCCTCCTGCACCTGTTGTCTATGTTTCTATGTTTCTATATGCAAGTTAGTTTTCAGTAGGAGTGAAGTTGGGGAGGGCTGTGTAGAACAAAGGGTATGTCTGTGATAGGATGTCAAATTGACTTACTTAGGGAAGTTATCGGCACATTATCTTCTTTCACTGGTATTATGTTTGTCTTATACAAGCAATATAAGAAACACTGAGTCAACACGGAAACATTCAGGAAAAGGAAAACGCTAGAAGCACTCAGCTGGCCATGCAGCATATGTGGAAAGATAAACAGTTAACTTGTCCAACGAGGGAGTAGATCATCTCACCCAAATATTGCTGACTCAGCTCCTAGTTTAGTTTAGTGATACAGCACATACACTGACCCTTCGGCCCACTGAGTCCACACCGACCAGCGATCCCTGCACATTAACGCTATCTACACACACTGGGGACAATTTACATTTATACCAAGCCAATTAACCTACAAATCTGTACGTCTTTGGAGTGTGGGAGGAAACTGAAGATCTCGGAGAAAAACCCACGCAGTCATGAGGAGAGCGTACAAACTCCGTACCGACAGCACCCGTAGTCAGATCGAACCCTTGTCTCTGGCGCTCAGCAACGCTACTGCTGCGCCACTGTGCCCCCCCACCCCTTAGTGATATCCATTGTGTAATATGGAGACTGGAACCACTCACACAATCATGAGTGGCCTAACCAGGTTCATAAGCAAACACACCATGATCTCCTTGTGTTTCAATTCGCACTTCCAGAACTTCCAACCCGCCCGAGCTCCTCCAATGACTAGTGCCTGACATCCAGTTCTTTTTATTGTTTGATGGGTCTTGAGGATAATTCTGCAGTCCAGTGAAGTGATGACTCACACCAGTGAAAAGTAAAAGCAGCAAGACCCAAAGATTTGAGTGGCCAGCTGACAGCTGATGAATTGTTGCCGAAATCATTTATAGCTGACTGAGATTGCAGGGTTGAAATCTGTCTTGTCGATTGAACTGAATATTCTGCTATGCTGCAGCAGTCTCGTGCATTTCCATTTTGGACGTAGATGGTGCCAATCGGAATGCACCCATGGGGGAAGACTGTTGCTGTTGGACAGCTCTGTCCAGTAGGATGTGGTCCTGGCCATGGAAAGTGAAATCATTGTTAATCCCAATCGGAGATCTGGAGTTGTTGGGACAGGGAAGATGGACACAAAATGCTGGAGTGACTCAGCCGGTCAGACGGCATCTCTAGAGAAAAGGTATAGATGATGTTTTGGGTGGGAACCCTTCTTCAGACTGGATGGGGATCTGGGGTGCAAATGTGATTTGATTATTAATAACCAATTATCTGTTATTTGCACTTTATCATTTTATTTATTCATGTGTGTATATATTTATATTACAGTATATGGACACACTGATCTGTTTTGTAGTAAATGCCTACTATGTTCTGTGTGCTGAAGCAAAGCAAGAATTTCATTGTCCTAACAGGGACACATGACAATAAACTCACTGGAACACTTGAATGTCAAATACCAGAGGGCAAAGGTTAAGGGTGAGTGGAAATACAGCATCTCTGGAGAAAAAGGATGGGTGATGTTTTGGGTCGGAACCCTTCTTCAGACAAAGTAGGAGGATGGGGACAATGGAGGTGGGTGATTAGCTCTCAGCTGTTTCCTCAGGGGCAATAAGAGATGCTACTTTGGCATAGTGATGCCTCAGCTTGTGAATGGACAACTATGAGAAGTCCAGGTTGCCGTTAAAGTGTTAATGCTAACCGCCTCAGTGAGACGGCGGGTACAAATGATCTATGGAACTGATCTGGCTTAATGAAAACCAAATTAATTGGGGTTGCAGCCAGAGCTATACCCCATTGAATAATTAAACAGAAAAACAGAAAGACTGACTGTGTTGTTGATGCAGTGCAGTTAATTACACAACATAGTCTGTTAGAAATGTGACCAAACAGAAAGTGATCATCATTGTAGTCACAGTCAGTGACAAATCTTGGTGTTTAATTAAATTGGTTCTATGGTATATTCTTAAAATAGTTTATCTTTAGAGATAGAGCTCAGCTTACACTGTATAGAGCACAGCTTGCACGAGATTGATCCCTGGGATGGCAGGACCGTCATATGAGGAAAGATTGAAAAGACTAGGCTTGTATTCACTGGAGTTTAGAAGGATGAGGGGGTATCTTATAGAAGCATATAAAATTATAAAAGGACTGGACAAGCTAGATGCAGGAAAAATATTCCCAATGTTAGGCTAGTCCAGAACCAGGGGCCACAGTCTTAGAATAAAGGGGAGGTAATTTAAGACTGAGGTGAGAAAAATCTTTTTCACCCAGAGTGTTGTGAATTTATGGAATTCCCTGCCACAGAGGGCAGTGGAGGCCAAATCACTGGATGGATTTAAGAGAGAGTTAGATAAAGCTCTAGGGGCTAGTGGAGTCAAGGGATATGGGGAGAAGGCAGACATGGGTTATTGATAGGGGATGATCAGCCATGATCACAATGAATGGCGGTGCTGGCTCGAAGGGCCGAATGTCCTCCTCCTGCACCTATTTTCTATCTATGTGTAATGGAATGGATATAACTTACTATGACCGTATCTGCATACACACACATACTCTGGTGTCTCTGATGTTTTCAGTAACATCTACTTCAATTTTTCCATTTTTGAACTCAATTGTTAATGTGTTTCTCTGACGGATCCTCAATATGCATTGACGTCAGTGTCTAACACTGAGGCGCTAGATGGCATTAACAACTGGTATTCTTGGAGCTCATTCAATCTTCACCAAGCTTTGATGGGCATCCAACGTTTCTGCAGAGGTTCACCTCTGCCGTTGGTATGGTGCTGGAAACCCATGCAGGAAAATACCACTCACCTACATCAGGGGCAAGTTACAGTTACCATTTAACCCAGCAACCAGCGTGTCTTTGGGATGAGGGAGGGAAACAGAATACGCGTAGGGATACCAACACAGCCAGAGGGAGAACATGCAAACTCCACACAGACAGCGCCGGAGTTCACGCTTGAACTTGGGTCTCTGCCGCTGTGATGCAGCAACTTTAATAGACGCACCTCTGCTAATCGAGTGTGGCTCTGTGATAAAAAGCAAACACAGTCTTGCCACAGAGACAGGCCCCACTGATCCAGGCACAGACACCTGTTGGATTATATAATCTCTCGAGCTCGAGACCACAAGGATATTGGCACCAGCTGCACTATGATAGCTACCTATGCCTGTTCAACTGACCAACTCCTCATTGCCCTATTGTCTCCTTTAGACTCAGCCCCAATAACGCAGGATATAAAGTGGGGAGATTTTAGTCGGAAGAAGTGCAAAGTAGAATAGTGTTTACTGAAGAAGGGTCCTGACCTGAAAGGTCACCTATCCATTTCCTCCACAGATGCTGCCTGATCTGCTGAGTTACTCCAGCACTTTATGTATTGCTCAAGATTCCAGCAACTGCAGTTCCTTGTGGCTTCATAGGATCGTGTTTAAATGGATGGAAAAATCAGGATGCACTGCAGAGGGATTGAGTCCCTCGTACACGAGACTCTGGAGACCAGCATGAGGAAGGTAAATGCAAAGGAATACAGAAGTCTGGAATTCTTGCTAAAACTCGACATTATATTGGTGAACACATGTGGAAATGCAGATGGATTTTGGTAGCAGTGCTCTCAGTGTGCTTGCCATGCTGATGGTCTTATCCTGTTAATATTTTCCACATCTTTATCACACCAGCGACATCACTAAAACATCCTTTATCATAAAAAGACACAAAGTGCTGGAGTAACTCAGCAGATCAGGCAGCATCTCTGGAGAACATGGAGAGGGGATGTTTCGGGTCGGGACCCTTCTTGTAGCCATTTGTCATTCTCCTCTGTGTGGGAGTTTTCCGTGTGGAAACTGATTGCCACATTTCCAGCGAACAACAGCGATGGCTCTTCAAACAATCCCTCTTTGATTGCCAGAGGCTCGCAGACACACTGATGTTGTGAAAAGCACTGCAGGAGAGCAAGTCTTGAATTTCCTTGGTGGGTTAATCTCAAGCTGCAAAAATGTACTCTAACTGATGAGTGCCTGGCAATGCTCCACGGCATTGAATGCTCCTGGGAAGCTTAAAGAGTGATTTTCACTATCAGTGTCTCTTTAAAAATCAATATGTTGTAAAGAATCTTGACTTAATTCAACACTTTCCTTTTCCTCCTCGGCTTATTTATTTCCAATCATCGATTGTTGCTAACTTGCTGGGCACAATTGCCTGGGAGGAGGATTCAGTGCCGAGAGGAATTGATGTTCGAAGCTGCAAGGGGATCTCCAATAATATTAAAGTCAACATCTCCAACTGTGCTGCGATCCCTCAGTACTTCGTTGCTTGCCTTGCTCTTTGTGTTCAAATTCTCTGGAGCTGGACTTCAAATAACCTTCTGTCTCAACAGAGTGACAGCTGCTATCTGCCTTCCCAGTCAAATATGATTCAGTTTGTTGCTGACATTTTAATTTACTTTAGTTTGGCTTACAGATACAGCGTGGAAACAGGCCCTTCAGCCCACCCAGTCCGTGCCAGCTATCAATCATTCGTACACTTATGGGCCTGTCCCACCTAGGTGATTTTTCAATGGACTGCCGGCGACTGTCAAAGTGAAACATACACACACGTCACTTCCTTCACCAGCCCATTATGCAGGCGAGGGACAGGGCAAGCGGAGGGAACGCTGTCTAAAAAATACACACGGTGCAAAGCCAAGGTGAAACAGACACACACCGCGATGAACAGGAAGGTTGGCGCTGTAAAATGACGGCTGAAGCACAGTGTTCGGTAAGTCTTTTAAAAGAGGGGGGAGAAGGGGGAAGAAGGAGTGGAGACAACTTTTAAGAAGCCAGAGATACATGGCTGTGAAGCTCGACGAACATTTAATGTTACCGGTCGTTTATCCTTGGTTCTGAAAACTACTGCTTACCTTTTTGTTCCGAATGAGCCAATGAAATTCACCGGTCAGCACCGGCTACAACCTACGAGAACCTTCGACCTGGCAACCCACTAGGACCTCCTGGCGACCCACCTACGGCTCAAGAATTCTCGCTACTCTCCATGGCGGCTTCATTCTAGTCGCCGCTAATTTTTCAACATGTTGAAAAATTCGCGGCGACCATAATGAGGCCGCGACTAGTTCCCAGAATGCGGGGACTCCTCACGACCATGAAGGCGACTTCCCGGCAACCATAGTCTCCTGCAGTCGCCTAAAAACTCGCCTAAGTGGGACAGGCCCATAACTCTATGTTCTACACGCTAGGGGAATTCACAGAAGCCACGGGTACCATTTAATCCCATGCTACCTGCTCCATGGTCGGATAGTCGGTGACTAAACCGTCTCCCCCACCTGGTTTGCCAGGTGAGGAAGGGGCTGTGGACCCCCAGCAGGACCAAAAGCAAGACCTGTCAAAGGGCGGATGAGCTCCTAGCAAGCGAAAGACCATCCACACTTCAGTAGAAGTTGCGATTACTGTCGTACGTAGCATTGTAAGGCACCGTGCCCGTTGACGTTTTCAACGATGATGATCATAATGGTGATAGTTAACCTGCAAACCTGCACATGTTTGGAATGTGGGAGGAAACCAGAGCACCCGGAGAAAGCCCATGTGTATATGGGGTGGTATAAACATGGCCCCTTTCTTCTCCACAAGTAATTTTACTCATTGTGTTGGTTTGCTTATTGTCTCACACCAACACTATCTGGCAGCGGTGTCCTTCATGATACATCCAACTTAGTCTCGTTGATGCGACCAACACACTCGTGGAGAGATGGACATTGACGATTCCCATTCAGAGATTGTTCTGCACCTTTACTACTTTTGATGCTTCGCCCAAGTACTGATCGACAAGGTCGACTGTTTCTTTAGCTTCAAGGGGTGGAAATAAGGAGGAGATTTCTTTGTTAATATTTGATCCGATACTAAAGCCTTCATGAGGTCTGGAGCCATTGGTGAGGACTTCTGGTCTCCTCCAACAGGTCTGTCCAACCAATGGGACAGGTTGTATCCAGGGAGGCGTTGGAGCAGTTTGGCACTCGTCTGATTCTGTGAATGTTTGACGACTCTGTGGGTCAGGACTCTAATGTAGATGCCAGTCTCAAGATAGTTGCGAGATTGAATTGAAGGCACAAGAGACTGCAGATGCTGGAATGTTGAGCATAGGACCAATTGTTTATTACACTCAGCAGGTCAGGCAGCATCTGTGGAGGGAAATGGACAGATGTTTGGAAGGGTCCTCATCCAAATCATTATCTGTCCATTACCCTCTACAGATGCGGCCTGTTCTCCTGAGTTGCCCCAGCAGGTTGTACTTTCCAAAATGAATTGGAAGGATTCAGAATATTTACCATTTTAGAGTCGTACGGTCAAACTGTGGACTTTGTCAAAACTTGCCTATGCCGACCAACATGTTCCATCTACACTAGTCCCACCTGCCTGCATTTAACCCATACCCCTCTAAAAATATCCTGTCTAAATGTTTCGTAAATGTTGTGATAGAACCTGCCTCAACTACCTGCCTCAACTACAGCTCATTCCATATACCTACCACTCTTTGTGTAAAAAAGTTGCCCATCAGGTTCCTATTAAATCTTTCCCTCCTCACTGTAAACCCATGTTGTCCTGTGGTTCTCAATTCCCCAACTCTGTGCATTTACCCAGTCTATTCCTCTCATGATCTAATTGTCTTCCTTCATGATGATGTGACCCTGCACTCTTTCGCCATTTCACATCATATGGAATCCTATTTTCACACAAAATAGAACAATGCTGATCCAGGTATAGTATTTAAATTCTGGGATAAAGTGTTCTCAATTATCAAGAGTTTAACACTCAGCACACGCTCAGTCACCAGTCCACCGTCAAATGTCCCTCAGAGACAACTGTATTTTCTCACATTGCTGTAAAAGATGTTCTTTATTCAAGGATTTCTGTTTTCATCGCGAGTAAGTTGTTCACTGGGTGTTTAGATGATGCACAACTTGATTGGGAAGTAGTTTGATGGTCTCTCAGCTTGCCTTTATTTGGGCAACATCTCATCCACACATTGGAATCTGGTGGCATCTGCGGAGGTGTTGGATACTTGGGAGATTTGAAGAGACATTAAGAGGAACCAAGTCGATCAGAGGCTGGAAAGCAAAGAACTGCAGATTGTTAATCGATCTTTGTTGGGAGCATGCAGAAGCCTAGGGAGAGGACTTTCAGTCTGATGAAGGGTCACGACCCGAAATGTCACCTGTTCCTTTCCTCCAGAGATGCTGCCTGACCCATTGAGGGGGGATCTTATAGAAACATATGCAATTATAAAAGGACTGGACAAGCTAGATGCAGGAAAAACGTTCCCAATGTTGGGCGATTCCAGAACCAGGGGACCACAGTCTTAGAATAAAGGGGAAGCCATTTAAGACTGAGGTGAGAAAAAACTTTTTCGCCCAGAGAGTTGTGAATTTGTGGAATTCCCTGCCACAGAGGGCAGTGGAGGCCAAGTCACTGGATGGATTTAAGAGAGAGTTAGATAGAGCTCTAGGGGCCAGTGGAATCAAGGGATATGGGGAGAAGGCAGGCACGGGTTATTGATTGGGGACGATCAGCCATGATCACAATGAATGGCGGTGCTAGCTCGAAGGGCCGATTGGCCTCCTCCTGCACCTATTTTCTATGTTTCTTACTCCAGCTTTTTGTGTCCATCATCGATTTAAACCAGCATCTGCAGTTCCTTCCTACACAAGGTTTTCCATAGCGTCCACATAAATGTTGTGTAGGAAGGAACTGCAGATGCTGGTTTAAACTGATGATAGACACAAAAAGCTGGAGTAACTCAACAGTGGTTGAGTTGAGTTGAGTTGGTAGGAGGGCTATTTTCCATCCCATCCACCTTCGCACTCCAGAGTCCACTAGTCCCACATTATTTAGGTCAGAGCCCATGAGAAATGCAATAGAAACAAGTCATTCTTGACCATGATGGAGTGCCTAAGGAGGAGGAGAAAAGTAATGGGTTCTGGAGGGAGAAGATGAAGATACCTGAAAGATAAGTGTGAGCCCATCCAGGATAATCCAGATACCAGAAGAAACATATCTGTACTAAAGCAATTAATTAACCGCACTCCTTCCAAGCAAGCCTTGTTGGGTCTGGGCTTACTTTTGTTTCAACAAGATACCTTGCCAAAATTCTTTCCTAGATTCTTTACAGTTTTTCTAAAATATTTAGTGTTCGTTCCCCGTAACTGATTGAATTTCTAAGATGTCAAATAGCTGCCAAGTTTTTATTTAAATGCCTCATCAATTTATCAATGTCTTAGATGACTTTCTTGCCTGCCAACAGACCTGGGCGGTATTGATTTATCGATGTTGAGAGGTTGGGGGTGAGGTGATAGCTACATTTTATACCTTCTTTCTTGATTTATTTATTTTCTTGATTCTCCAGGATTAAATGGCAGATTTCGCAAACTCCTGAACAAGCATTCGGCTCTGGCTCACATTAACAATCTTATTGATTCCCTTTAGCAAGAGTTCACTGCTATAAACTCTCCTTCTAGCTCTACATTCCAATAAAACTTGGCAGACATAAGTGGAACTTACAGTATTGAGAGAGAGCACAGCGTTGTTAAATGTATCTGCCTTTAGATACTCACTGGTTTTGAGATCTAATTTTGAGTGCTTGCACACACCATACTTTCATCGCCAGCCTTGCCTGGCATAGCGTCTCCACCTCGGTTCTGCATTAAGGCACCCAAGGATATAATCAAGATGTTCCAACTCCAGATCACCTTATGCTGCTTGGAGAAGACGTTTGTTGGATTATTGACCCTCTGAATTGAATTTCTACTGCACATGACCAACATAAAACCACCGGTGGTGGTTCAAGTGGGTGTGAAAGACTGAAGGAAATTGGAGACTTCTGTTGTCTCCTGACAAAACTGTGGCCTCTCAACAAGAAAACTGGTTTGCCCGGGAGTCCAGTTATTGCTGTGAACAGCAAGTCCAGCACACTAACCAGGGCAAGAAAGCACGTTGGCTGTAACTGAGGTGTTTTGAGATGTTTCTGTCACATCAATGTCCTCATCCAAGTGAAGATCTTCCTTTATTTCTTGATCTTCTTTGCCAAGCACACCAAAAGATACTTGTGCTTCCTGGAGCAAATCAGGCTATTTCTCAAGGCTGCATGTCCCGGATCCTTATGATGGAGGGCCACTGACCATGGCACCTGGAGAAATAAGGCAAGGGCAGGAGAAGGTTGTGATTGTGAGAAAGGTTGCATGAAGATCAAAACGCCAAACCTGGTGCTAAACTTATGGTCTGCCATGCCTCAGTGATTCCTGGCTGCCTATAGGCTTCTGAGACCTAGACATTACAGCGAGCGTCTCGAGATGCTGGAAAAGTGCCAACAACATTGCTTCAACAAAACCCTTCACTCGTTGGAAGGGCAAATGAAGCAACATCTCCCAGGCCAGCATACACTCAGTCAGCTGCACCAGGCAGGTCATGAGATTATCAGCTTGGAACCAGACTCCTGATCTTCAACATTGGCAGCAGTCGGAACGAACCATTGCCAGCTGGTCCCCTAAACAAGATCTTCATACTTTTAGACTTCAGAGATGCAGTGGGGAAACTGGGCCGACAAGCAATCGCCCTGTACACTAGCACTATCCCACTCTCATTGCGGACAATTTACAGAATCCAATTAACCTACAAACCTGTACGTCTTTGGAGTGTGGGAGGAAACCCGAGCACCCTGAGAACCTCTGAGACAGGTCACAGGGAGAACGTACAAACTCCATACAGACAGCACCCATAGTCAGGATCAAACGCGGGTCCCTGGTGCTATAAGGCAGCAACTCTACTACTGCGTTACTGTGCCACACTGTGGAAGAGTCTGTGTTGCCCAAATTGTACTCGCAGCCATCTCAGAACCAGAGAAAGAGCAAATCATCCCTAAACCTGAATAAGAATTACACATGATCACAATAAATTAGACGCAGGAATAGGCCATCAGGACTTTCAGGCCTGCCTTGTCATTCAGTGGCTGATCTAAACTAGCCTTAACTCCTCTTCTGTGCCTGTTTCCCAGAGCCCTCGATTCCCTGATCTTTTAAATATGTATTTATTGCCACCTTAAATATTTCCAATAATCTGGCTTCCACCTCCCCTGGGGGCAGAGAATTCCAGAGATTCATTATCTTCTGAGCGGCTAAATTTCTAAGCACTTCAGTTTAAAATGGCTGTCCCTTCCACTGTGTCCTCTCGTTCATGACTTCCCCATGTGTGAAAACACCAACATATCAACTCTAACATACCTCTTAGGATTTTATATACTTCATTAAGATTATCCCTCATTTTTCTGAGCTCCAAGGAATACAGACCCAATCTGTCTCACCTCTCTTGATAGGACAACCCTCTCACTTCAGGAATAAGCCTGGTGAATCTCCTCGGGACTGCTTCTAATACTACTATATTCTTTTTCTAGGTAAGGGGGCTAAAACTGTGCATAGTTTCCCAGGTGTGGCCTCACCAGCCCCCTAGTGACAACTGTGGGTGGTATGGTGGTGCAGCGGAAGACCCGGGTTCGATTCTGACTATGGGTGCTGTCAGTACGGAGTTTGTACGTTCTCTCCGTGACCTGCGTGGGGTTTTTCTGGGTGCTCCAGTTTCCCCCCACACTCCAAAGATGTACAGGTTTGTATGTTAATTGGCTTGGTATAATTTGAAATTGTTCCTAGTTTGTGTAGGATAGTGTTAATGTGCGGGGATCGTTGGTTGGCGCGGACTTGGTGGGCCGAAGGGCCTGTTTCTGCTGTATCTCTAAACTAAACTAAACTAAATTTAAGGTCCAGTCCTTTTGGCCTTGCTGAGTTTGCCTTCTCAACTACTTGTTGGAACCGCCTGTCTACGTTTTGTGATTCATACATTAGAACAACTTGATCCCTCTAAAATTCACCTTGTGCAGTCTCTCTCCATTTAGATAATAATCTGCTTTTTTTTGTTTCCACTTACCAAATTGCAGCACCTCATATTTCACTGCGTATACTCTATCTGCCAAGTTTTGGCTGTCACTCATAAATATATATATATATATATATATGTGTGTGTGTGTGTGTGTGTGTGTGTGTGTGTGTGTGTGTGTGTGTGTGTGTGTGTGTGTGTGTGTGTTTTTGTGTGTATGTATGTATATATATATGTGTGTGTGTGTGTTTGTGTATATATGTGTGTGTGTGTTTGTGTGTATATGTGTGTGTGTGTTTATGTATATATATATGTGTGTTTGTATGTATATATGTGTGTGTGTCTGTGTATATATGTTTGTGTGTATATGTGTGTGTGTGTTTATGTATATATGTATGTGTGTTTGTATGTATATATGTGTGTGTGTATGTGTGTGTGTGTGTTTGTGTGTATATGTGTGTGTGTGTGTGTGTTTGTGTGTATATGTGTGTGTTTGTGTGTATGTGTGTGTGTGTGTTTGTGTGTATGTGTGTGTGTGTGTTTGTGTGTATATGTGTGTGTGTTTGTGTGTATGTGTGTGTGTGTTTGTGTGTATATGTGTGTGTGTTTGTGTGTATGTGTTTATAGACACACACTGAACTTTTTTTCCTTGTTCATTATATTGTTTACAGAGTACTATGTTGACATATTCTGTTGTACTGCCGCAAGTAAGAATGATATTGTTCTATCTGGGACATGTGACAGTAAAACACACTTCACTCTTGCCTCATAATCATAGTCACACAGCATGGAAACAGCCTTTCCCTCAATTTGTCCATGCCGCTTAGTCTATCAGAATCACAATGTCCTCACCACAACATACCTTTTCACTTATCCTCGTTCCATTCTGTTCCCTCTTCCAGGTGATTAATGTAAACAATGAACAATTGAGAGCTACAGCCAGTCCCTGGGTCACTCCAACAAAAACAATGTGCTGGAGGAACTCAGCAAGTCGAGCATCATCTGCGTTGAGAAGTGAACACATGGTATTTGGGGTCAGGTCCCTTCTTCAGCAGATTCCGGCATGTGCAGTGTCTTGCGTGTCTCCGAGTTACTCCACATGTTACACCCCTCTGGCCTAAAAATAACTAAAAATGTATTCCCAATCTCTGTTTTCTATGTGTCAGACAGTTTTCTATCCATGGGAACGCACTTCCTCTGATACTTGGAGTTTTAATGTACATACCAGCCACCGACATGGCACCTTGTCAAATACCTTTTGCAAATCTAAATACACTACATCTACAGGTTTCCCTCTAACTCTCCCTGTCACAGACTCAGAGAATTTGAGCACATTTGTCAAACATGCTTTAACTTTCATAAAACAATGTTTTGACCTAGTTTGATTATACAGCTTTACTAAATAACCAGTCAATTCCTCTTTGACTCTGGCATCTTGCCAACAACAGATGTTAAACAAACCAGCCGGTAGTTCCCCATCTTCTGCCTTCCTCCCTTTTTGAACAGTCCCACTAGCTGTTTTCCAACCCTCCTGGAATTCACTGAGTTCTGAAAACGTTCAACCAATGTGTCCACTCTGTCTACAGACACTTTCTTTACTCCCCTTGAGTGCAGGTGCATTGGGTCATAGAGATTTGCCCACTGTTACACCCAGGACCACCACTCTAATATTCTTGTGATTGGAAATGTTTTTATTTGAAATTAACTCATCTGTTATCTTGGGCATAATTGAAGAATCCTCCATAGTGAAGACTAATGAAAAAAATAATTTAACATATCTACCATTTCTTTGCTTCCTGTTATTATTTCATCAGTTTCATTCTCCAGAGGTCCCACATTTAGCCACTTTCTTCCTATTTACACTTTGTTTTGATTTTACAGTTCATGTGGTTCCTTTTAAAATAGAGAGGGGCACAGTGGCACAGTGGTAGAATTGCTGCCTTACAGCGCTAGAGACCCGGGTTCAATCCTGACTATGGGTGCTGTCTGTACGGAATCTTTACGTTCTCCCTGTGACCATGTGGGTTTCTTCCACGTGCACAGGTTTCCCTCCACATCCCAAAGATGTAAAGGTTTGTAGGTTAATTGGCTTCTATAAAATTGTCACCAGTGTCCAGGGACAGAACCAGTGTACGGGGATCATTGGTCGGTACGGACTCACTGGATCATAGGGGCTATTACCACGCTTGTATACTGTGGAATTTAGAAAGATGAGAGAGAATCTTATTGAAACATATAAGATTATTAAGGGCTTGGACACGCTAGAGGCAGGAAACATGTTCCCGATGTTTGGGGAGTCCAGAGCCAGGGACCACAGTTTAAGAATGAGGGGTAAGCCATTTAGAATGGAGATGAGAAAACACTTTATCACATAGAGAATTGTGAGTCTGTGGAATTCTCTGCCTGGTGGAGGCCGGTTCTCTGGATACTTTCAAGAGAGAGCTAGATAGGGCTCTTGAAGATGGCGGAGTCAAGGGATATGGGGAGAAGGCAGGAACGGGGTACTGATTGTGGATGATCAGCCATGATCACGTTGAATGGCGGTGCTGGCTTGACGAGCTGAATGGCCTACTCCTGCACCTATTGTCTATTGTTGTATCGCTAAAATTTAAAGTCTAATCAATCTGGTCCCATTTCATCTTTTAGTCTTTTGCTGCAGAATCCTACAACCAACCCTTGCCACTTTGTATGGCCCACCTTTTAAACACTACCTTCCTATGTTGACCACTGATTGTGCCTCTTTCCTATGGATTCCTCTTTGATCAGAGTTTACTGGCTTTACCTTGCACTAAACGTTATTCCCTGATCACGTATCTCTACACTGTAAATGGCTCGATTGTAATCATGCAGTCAGTCTTATTGGTGACTGGTTAGCACACAACAAAAGCTTTCCACTGTACTTGGGTACAGGTGACAATAAACTATACTGAACTGAGTTCTAATTGATTGTTCAAGAAGGAACTGCAGATGCTGGAAAATCGAAGGTAGACAAAAGTGCTGGAGAAACTCAGCGGGTGCGGCAGCATCTATGGAGCGAAGGAAATAGGAAACGTTTCGGGCCGAATTCAGCCCGAAATGTTTCCTATTTCCTTCGCTCCATAGATGCTGCCGCACCCGCTGAGTTTCTCCAGCACTTTTGTCTACCTTTGAGTTCTAATTGAGATATTTTCCTGTTACATGATATGGACCAGCTGTTTGAGTTTGTACCACTGTTCATTTACTGGCCTGTCCCATGGCTTATTTCCCCGGTCCACCTTAGACCACCCTCCTCCATACCATTGTAATTACCCTGCGGGAAGTTGAAGATGGTGGCTTTGGCCATGTGATGTCCACCCTCAAACTGCATCTGGAATTCTATTGCATTGTACTCCTGGTGATCTTTAACCACAAGATCTCTTATTAATCCTCGTTACTCATAACAAAATCTAAAATAGCCTGTTCCCAAGAAGGTTCTGTAACATACTGTTCTAGGAAGCAGTCCTTGATACATTCTACAAATTCATCTTCACTGATACCCTTGCCAGCTTGGTTAATCTATTCAATATGTAGATTACATTATCCCCTGATAACTGCAGTTCCCGTCAAACATGCCCTAGATATGTCGCCATTACCCAATCGTAGAATCACAGATTCGTAGAGTCAAGCAGCATGGATACAGGCCCTTCGGCCCAACTCAGCCATGGTGACCATTAGTTAGCTGAGCGAGCTCTGTTAGCATATATTTGCCTTCTAAACCTTTCCGATCCATGAACCTGTCCAACTGTCTTGTAAATTTTATGAATAAAGGCTCTGTTTTTCACTACCCCCCATGAATACTCTGCATCCATTTCCTCCCGTTTGAATGCTCCACTTGGAGTTGCAGACAGTTTGCACATCCTCTGTGCAGCCCCCTCCCCTTGTCCATGCCGGGAACAAGAACCCTCTACCTGTTAGACTCTCCTGGAACTATCCCTGGATCCCTCTACCTGTCTCTTCTGCAGTCACTTCATCCTGTCCCTAAACGTTCCAGAAGTTCAGAAGTTCAGAAGTGATAGGTGCAGAATTAGGCCATTCAGCCCATCAAGTCTACTCTGCCATTCAATCATGGGTGATCAATTTTTCCCTCCTAACCCCATTCTCCTGCCCTCTCCCCATAACCCCTGATACCCTTATTAATCGATGTTTGCTAATTCAGAGGTAGTTCATCTGGGAGTGAGATGCTGCGCCCATGTAATCCTCACCCTCCCTGATGCTTCTCAGCGTTTGAAATCAAACTCCATCTCAGAGGCCCCGAGTCCACATTCCTCCAGCAGCCAACACTTGCGGCAGATAAGGTCCCTGTTTACCAGAGTGGGGTCCGCTAGTTCCCACATGTTGCAACACAACACATTGCCCGCCCAGCCATCTGCTCTGAATAACTAGTTTCTTTTATTACTCTGTATTAGATTTCACCACTTTAAACGTGCAGAGCTTGCTCACAACGATATGCCTTGATTGTTGAGACAATTGACCAAATAAGAAGGTGCTATTTTTGACAAATACGGAGAGATCAAATATTTGACTAATATGGAGAGAGGAATAGATCGGGTAGACGCACAGAGTCTCTTGCCCAGAGTAGGGGAATGGAGAACCAGAGGACATAGGTTTCAGGTGAGGGGGGAAAGATTTAATAGGAATC
This sequence comes from Amblyraja radiata, assembly GCF_010909765.2. NCBI lineage: Eukaryota > Metazoa > Chordata > Chondrichthyes > Rajiformes > Rajidae > Amblyraja > Amblyraja radiata. Next base: position 11,673,688 of record NC_045989.1, read on the forward strand.
TGAGGGGTAACCTTTTGACACAAAGAGTGGTGGGTGTATGGAACGAGCTGCCATAAGAGGAAGAGACTGTTGCAATGTATAAGAAACAATTAGGCAGGTAGGAATAGGAATACTTTATGGTCACATGTGACTAGGCACAGTGAGATTCGTTGCCTGCGTACACAATCTATACAAATAGCAGCCACCAACGGCGCTGACAAAGTTACAAAGCAGGTACACAAAATTGTTGGGGAAACTCAGCGGGTGCAGCAGCATCTATTGAGCGAAGGAAATAGGCGACGTTTCGGGCCGAAACCCTTCTTCAGACCCTACTGCTGCACCCGCTGAGTTTCCCCAGCAATTTTGTGTACCTTCGATATTCCAGCATCTGCAGTTCCTTTTTGAACAAAGTTACAAATCACCCTGGCTCCCGTACATGGAAAGGACAGGTTTGGATGGATAAAGGCCAAAGGCAGGCAAGTGGGACTAGAGTAGATGGGACATGTTGGTCGGTGTGGGGAAGTTGGGCCAAAGGACCTGCTTCCACACCGTATGAGTCTATGACTCTATGGATAGAATGGGGGGGAGGGGACATCGATTTAAGGTGCACGCCCTTGAGGAATTATCCGGGAAGTCATTGACTGTGAGGTTGGCTGTGGGAGGGCCCTTTTTTACAACAGCCATGTGGGTATGTGTGCACTATATGACTACTTACAGGTCAGACTTGCATTGACTACGAGCCTGTCTCCAGACAGCACAGGCACAACTGAATGAATGGCCACCTTGCATCATTAATTTCCCATAGTTGCCTGAGGTGTAAAAAGGGGCTTCAAGTCTCACACAATGAAACCGCCACAATAGGCACCATACTCATCACTCGAGCTCTTGAGTTTGGAGTTTGAGATTAGTTTGTTGTCACGTGTACTGAGGTACAGTGAACAGCTTTTATTATGTGCTAACCAGTCAGCAGAAAGACAATACATGATTACAGTCGAGCCAGCCACAGTTTACAGATACATGATAAATGGAATAATTTAGTGCAAGATAAAGTCCAGTAAAGTCTTCCTCTTCTTCTTGTGTATGGCGTGCACAAGCCTAAAGTTGTAGGACAACTTGTTCTATTTTATGTTATTTGATTGTGCACGCCAGGTTGATTGCATTCGTCGAGACAGGGCGGACCATGTGAAGGTTGCAATCTCACACCCCTCCAGTAAAGTCCAATCAAAGAAAGTCCAACGGTGGTGGCCGACTAGGAAAATGGTGGCCGACTAGGAAAAGGGGAGATGCAGCGAGACCTGGGTGTCATGGTACACCAGTCATTGAAAGTGGGCATGCAGGTGCAGCAGGCAGTGAAGAAAGCGAATGGTATGTTAGCTTTCATAGCAAAAGGATTTGAGTATAGGAGCAGGGAGGTTCTACTGCAGTTGTACAGGGTCTTGGTGAGACCACACCTGGAGTATTGCGTACAGTTTTGGTCTCCAAATCTGAGGAAGGACATTATTGCCATAGAGGGAGTGCAGAGAAGGTTCACCAGACTGATTCCTGGGATGTCAGGACTGTCTTATGAAGAAAGACTGGATAGACTTGGTTTATACTCTCTAGAATTTAGGAGATTGAGAGGGGATCTTATAGAAACTTACAAAATTCTTAAGGGGTTGGACAGGCTAGATGCAGGAAGATTGCTCCCGATGTTGGGGAAGTCCAGGACAAGGGGTCACAGCTTAAGGATAAGGGGGAAATCCTTTAAAACCGAGATGAGAAGAACTTTTTTCACACAGAGAGTGGTGAATCTCTGGAACTCCCTGCCACAGAGGGTAGTCGAGGCCAGTTCATTGGCTATATTTAAGAGGGAGTTAGATGTGGCCCTTGTGGCTAAGGGGATCAGAGGGTATGGAGAGAAGGCAGGTACGGGATACTGAGTTGGATGATCAGCCATGATCATATTGAATGGCGGTGCAGGCTCGAAGGGCCGAATGGCCTACTCCTGCACCTAATTTCTATGTTTCTATGTTTCTATGTCTCCAATGAGGTAGATAGTAGTTCAGGACTGCTCTCTAGTTGTTGGTAGGATTGTACAGTTACCGATAACAGCTGGGAAGAAACTGTCCCTGTATCTAGAAGTGTTTGTTTTCATACTTCTATACCTCTGAAGATAATTAAAATAGAAAATCCATTCTACGCAATCCCACGAAACAAAGGTACGAACAGTGTTAATGCTTTGGCCAATCTCAGTTCACTCAATATCAATGCCAGAGGCAGCTGCAAAAGGAACAGGCAGAGGCAGACAACCCTGTAGCAACCATTTAACTGTGGGGTGACAGGCATTGCACACTTGTGTATGCATCGAAATTCAAGGATACGTATCCCCCCTCCAAATTCCAGCAAGTTTAAATGTCTGTCTCCACCCTGACCAAGGGGGAGACTTGCGTTGTTGCCACATCAGTTATGGTTCAATACCACAGTAGACAAAATAACAAGATTACTGTTGTAAAGATTGCAGTCCTCCCCCACAGAGCCTTGGCTCTGTGGTCGAGACCCTTCTTCAGTCTGAAGAAGGGCCTTGATCCAAAACATCACCCATTCCTTCTCTACAGAGATGCTGCCTGTCCCACTGAGTTACTCCAGCTTTGTGTGTCTACCCTTTTGCCTCTACAGGCGCTGCCCGACTCGTTGGGTTTCTCCAGTGGCTTGTTTTATCTGCTCCAGATCCCAGCATCTGCAGTCCAGTGTGTCTCCATAATGAAGAAAAGACCAATGTCCCGATAGCAAATTTTACAACATCCCGCAATTCGATATTTCTGCTGCAATGTTGGACATGTACGTTAGCACAGCAATCTCTCACAAACTGTTGAAGAATATGGAGTAGATCGTCATTTTTGAGCGGGGGAATAAATGTTGACCAGATCACTGAGCTTAACCTGACTGCAGCAGTGGATTTATTAACATCCACTTCAGAAAACAATTTGATGCCTCACATAAAAGGAACACCTCCAACAACGGTCTCTCCTGCACTGAACCATCAGGATGGTGTGGGAAGGAACTGCAGATGCTGGTTTAAACCAAAGATAGACACAAAAAACTGGAGTAACTCAGTGGGAAAGGCAGCATCTCTGGAGAGAAGGAATGCGTGACGCTTCGGGTCGAGACCCTTCTTCAGAAAGTTGGAGACAGATCATTGAGAGAGAAATAGAGAATGAGAGGAAGGAATCGGTGACGTTTCGGGTTGAGACCCTTCGTCAGACTAGTCAGGGGAAAGGGAAAACGAGAGATATAGACGGTGATGTAGAGAGATAAAGAACAATATTTAAAAAAGTAATGATGATAAAGGAAACAGGCCATTGTTAGCTGTTTGTTTGATGAAAACGAGAAGCTGGTGTGACTTGGGTGGGGGAGGGATGGAGAGAGAAGGGAATGCCGGGGTTACTTGAAGCGAGATAAATCAATATTCATACCACTGGGCTGTAAGCTTACAAGCTTCAAGTACTTGCACTACGGGACAATAACAAGCATTCCCTCACTGTCCATCAGGTTGGTGACTTGTCCTCACAGTCTACACAGAGACTTGAGCCCATAGCTTTCACCATGAGAGTTCTGCCCACTGCTCACTGAGTGTCTGCTCTCACTCAGTCAGCCTCTGGTTTCTAGGCATTTAGCTGCTTGTTATTGTCCCGTAGTGCAAGGTTTTTTTGATGCAGTCGACCACAATTTAATGTTTAAACAATTACCCAAATGCCGTAACTCTAGACTGTGCACGGGCCCCTTTGTCAAAAGCAGACTCGCTACACTGAAAACAAATCCCAACATTGCCAGCTTTCCACAAGCCAAAAATATTTCCAGTCCAATGTTAAATTTGGTGAAAAGATTGTAAGATTGCCTCAAATCAGACATCTGTCATCAAGGAAACCAAACACAAAGTAGATTGCAGTGTTCAGCTGCCATGCCAGACCAGTGGACAGATCTGTGACAGACAATGATTATTTTTATCACTTAAATTCTCCACAACTTGAAAACAACCAACAAGTTCCTGCGTCTTCGTACATAGCTCTGCTCTCAGGATGTTTATTTCTCCTACCTTGTTCTTCTACAATCGCCATAAAGTGCAGAGGGGAAGGAAATGGACCAATGGAAATATGGAATCCATTAAATCGCTGGACATTTACTAAAGACTGAAGGGATTTGGAGGCTGCAGCTGGTTAAGGCTGGGCCGCCTCATTAACCACTTCTCAACCCTCTGCACTGCCCCGTGCTTTCAAGACTGCTTGGTTGTTGAAGCCTCTTGTCAGCCCCGGGAGGATGTCGACATCCATGTTAGTTTAGTTTCCTTCACCTTGTAACCGCCTGAGTTTTTAAATTAGTACAACTTGTTAACAGGTTATTAGCAGGAACAGTGGGCCTTGCTTCCTCCGCACACCAGGTTTCTGCACGGTTAATACAATCACACTCACCTTCTCCACCCTCCCATTCCCTTTCTTTCCCCTTTTTTTGTTTCCACATTCCTATGTTTTCCTCCCCTCATTCTCTCACTGTTTATTTCTCCGTTTTGGTCTTTTCCTTCCCCTCTTTTCTCCTCAGTCTTTATCCTCCGTATCTTCCTCTCTATTTCTCTCTCAATACTCTGGGTCTCTCTGTGCTCAAGGGGCTGCCCAACTTGTATCGAAAAGAAGCGGAGGAAACAGAAACAGAGACCGGAGAAGAAGCAATGAGAGGAGAGAGAGACAAGAGAGAGAGGAGAGAGAGAGACGGGGAGAGAGAGAGAGAGGAGAGAGAGACGGGGAGAGAGAGGGGAGAGAGAGAGGGGAGAGAGAGGGGGTAGAGAGAGAGAGAGAGAGAGAGAGGGGGAGAGAGAGAGCGAGAGAGAGAGAGATAGAAAGAGAGAGAGAGAAGAGAAGAGAGAGAGAGAGCGAGAGAGAGAGAGATAGAGAGAGAGAGAGAGAGAGCGGAGAGAGAGAGAGAGAGAGAGAGTAGAGAGTAGAAGTAGAGAGATGAGAAGAGAGAGAGAGAGAGAGCTTCTCTCTCTCTCTCTCTCTCTCTCTCTCTCTCTCTCTCTCTCTCTCTCTCTCTCTCTCTCTCTCTCTCTTTCTCTCTTTCTCTCTTTCTCTCTTTTTCTTTCTCTTTCTCTCCCCCTTGGCTGAAACACATGTTGGCAGCATTGGAGTCAATCTTTGCAATGTTCTGGCTGCAAACCTTGTTCTGACCTCACCCACTCTCCCCACCCATTGTTTCACCTGTCCCAGCCCTCAACAGTTACCCTGTAGTTGCCCACTAACTCCATTCATCATTCCTGACATCTCAATCCTGAATACAAAACCATCATGAAGTGGTTAGTTGCCACACTGCCAAAGTTAAAGTCGTGTAGACTCCTGATCTGTAATCTCTTCCCTTATGTTATCAAATGGTCTACATACATTACAGCACAGGAACATGCCCTTCAGCCCACGATGTCTGCACTGACCATGATGCTAATTGAATCTAATCCCATCTGTCTGCACATGGGCCATATCCCTCCATTGCCTGCCTGTCTCAATACCTCTTACATGTTCTTATCTTATCTGCTCAACAACTTCCCCTCACAGTGGGTTGCTGGTACCCACCACTCACATCTGGTCTGATGATTCTTCCCGCAAGCCTCCATGCAAAGCAATAGGGGGCAGCACAGTGGTGCAGCGGTAGAGTTGCTGCCTTACAGCATCAGAGACCCAGGTTCGACCCTGACCACGGGTGCTGTCTATATGGGGTTTATACGTTCTTCCTGTCACTATTACGGACTTTTTAAAATAAATTGTAATTATATTTTTGCACTAATGCCTTTATATTTTGACCTGTATTGTTTTAAAATGTTACATGTAATTGATGTATAATTTATTTTTGTGCATTTGTAGTAAATGCCTACTATGTTCCGTGTGCTAAGCAAAGCAAGAATGTCTTTGTCCTATCAGGGACACATGACAATAAACTCACTTGAACATGAACTTGTCTGAATCTGTGTGTCTGTGATGTTGCTGGAAGCAATATTTTAGTTGTACCTATACCTGACCATACTCTTGCATATGACCACAAACTCAACTTGAACTTGTAGTTGAACACTATTGAATCTTGAATCGTACATCCCCCTTTCCTCTTTCAAAGCGTGTATTTCGGTTACTTTCTTTCCCTCCGCATTTTAAGCCTTGGGCTCAATTTTTGTTTGTTTATCCTCCTGTGAAGCACCTTGCCATGTTAAAGGCGCTACATGAATGCACGATCATTGTTGCCGAGGGAATGGGCCTAACGCTAAAGAGAATAATTGAGCAGCAGCAAATTAGAGTCTCTATAAATGCCACACTGTGAGGTGAATCATGTTTAACACACTTACAATTTCATTAAAAATGGGGAAAAGGTGTCACTTGAATAGAATAGGAAAGGTTGTCTAATGACAAAGATTAAAAGGCAATTTCAACAAACAAAACATCTAACTCTCCTCCGCTCTGTATATATAACGAGCTTGTTGTGCAAACCATCCAAACTCCTTAAATCAAACGTCATGTTTCATTTCTTCTTTCAAATCTACATTCCAATTTCCATCCGGTTTTAATATTATTATTCAGGGGCAGGAGCTTGTGGAGGCGAGGGAAGGACAGAGAGGTTGAGGAAGAGGCTTCCACAGTGCAAAGGTCAAAGGTGAAAGCCACGCATAGAAGGTCAATTCAAAATGGATGAAGTAAAAATAAAACTAGGGGTTTGAAATGGTGGGCAAGAGCTTAAACGTGATAACTTGGATGTTATTGCCGACCAAATCTTATTTAGATGCACTGAGCAAGAGTCAGGTCTATTTTCTCCTGGGAAAGTAGGAAATCTGCAGCCAATTTGTACGTAGCAAGCTCCCATGAAGAACAGTGATCTTTTCGGGGGAATTGGGATGGGAAAGGCAAGGCCACATTTATTGCCCATCCCTATCTGCCCCTGAGAACCTGGCGGATTTCAATTAAATTGAATTGAAAGATAGAGCATGGAAATAGTTCCTTTGGCCAACCGAGTCCATGCCAATTATCAATCCTACCTGTTCACACTAATTGGTTACCTCATGTTTGCATTCAATCCTTACACACTTGGGGCAATTTACAGTGGACAATGAGCCTGCACACCCACACATCTATGGGATTGGGAGGAAACTGGAGTACCCAGAGACAAATTCCTGGTGGAATTCAATGAGCCAGGCAGGATCTGTGGAGGGAAAGGAACAGGCAATGCTTTTGATCAGGGCCCTTCTTCAAACTGATGGTGCTGAGGGGAGATAGCTGGTAGAGAGAGGTGCAGTGAAGTCTGGTGAGGGGTCCTGACCTGATACGTTGTCTGTTCATTTCCCTCCACAGATGCTGCCTGACTCGCTGAATTCCTGCAGCACTCCCACACTCCAACGACGTGCAGGTTTGTAGGTTAATTGGCTTGTGTAAAATTGTCCCTTGTGTGTCAGAGAGAGCTAGTGTACGGGGTGATCGCTGGTCAGTGTGGACTCGGTGGGCCGAAGGGCCTGTTTCCACGCTGCAGGAACTAAACAATTGAAGTGGGAACATTGTCAGTGCTAACCAAGACCCACAACAATGAGGCATTTCCAAATATCACGGCCATTCGAAGACTCCAAACATTGTTATCCATCCAACATCTCTGAAAATTGCTTCCTCCAATGTTCTCTAGTTTTTTTTAAAAACTGTATTCAGATGCTGCCTGCTTGGAGAGTGAGTTAATTGTTCCCTGAATCACTTTGACACACACGAGCTTTCAGCTAGAAGTGTCCTGGGATATATGGTGCAAGTGCAGGCAGAGAGACTCTGCCCAGACTCATCTCAGCCGCTTGAAACCCAACAGGATCCCGTCCCTAATGTCCCATTTTTCACCAACGGGGGAGCTTTGGTGTAAAGGTCTACCGGTGGATAGTTGTAAAATGTTCATCATTATTCACTTGGCATTAAAGACCTGTAAAAAATTGTACCTGTTCAAAACCAGACAAGATATTGGCATCCACTAAGTAGTTTTTCAAACTGCTGATTTTAGTATTGACTCCATCAATCCCTGTGACCTGTCGACTAATGACCGCAGCAACCAAACAAAAGAGCATCATAGTGTGTTGTGTTTTAATTAAGTATGTGAACTGAGAACAGACGCACTTGTGTAGAACAACCTCAGCCACAAAAGCTGTACCTTGCGGTGCCTGTAACAGTCAGGAGATTCCCCACTGTTTATCTCTCGTTTCCATGACTCTCAGTCGAAAGAAGGGTCTTGACCCGAAACATCACCCATTCCTTCTCTCCGGAGATGCTGCCTGTCCCGCTGAGTTACTCCAGCATTTTGTATCTATCTTCGGTTTAAACCAGCATCTCCAGCTCCTTCCTACACACCCCACTGTACATGGTTAGTGGACTAGGCGCTGTCCACGGGCGCCATGGAAGATTTCTGGGTAGCGCTCCCCCAGTACTGTCCCTCCCTCAGTCCTGACCCTCCCACAGTGTCACTCCCTCAGTGTCACTCCCTCAGTGCTGCTCCTCCCACAGTATGGTGTTCCCTCAGTACTGGTCATCCCACAGTGCAAAAAAACAAAACAAAACAAAAACAAAACTGTATACGGTTAGTGTTGCACTGTCAACAACACACTAACTGGCCATTTGCCTCATTTGCTCCATGTACGATCTTTGTTCTGTTGACATCCATGTTTCATTTCAATTCCCTTCATGGACTCCCATTAATCTGATCTCCTTTGGCCTTGCAGCTCTCCAAGAACACAGAGTTCCTCCAATTCTGTTTCTAATTCCTTTACCGTCGGTGGCCATGACATCGGTTGCCTGGGCCCCAAGTTATTAAATTCCCTCTTTTATTTAATTTCACCCCTTGTCAGATGCTTCTACCTCTTTGACCAAATTCTTTCTCATCTTGGCCGTTGCTTCTTCATGTGCTTCATTTTATTGCTCATGTGACGTATATGTGGCCCGGTGCTGTGCGGATAATGTGAACATGTTTATGTGGCACACCGCGGTCAGGCCGGTGTGGGTCCTTGATGATGCTGGCTGCATTTTTGATTCAGCGTCTCCTATAGATCCCTTCATTGGTGGAGAGGTCAGTGCACGTGATGGACTGGGCAGTGCTCACCGCTTTTTGTAATCGCCTTCATTTCTGGGCGTTTGAGTTGCTCAACCAGGCTGTGATGCAACTGGTCAATATGCTCTCTGTTGTACAGCTCTAGAAGGTCAAGAGAGGATTCATCCACAGACCAAACCTCCTCAATCTTCTAAGGAAGTAGAGGCACTGATGGGCTTTCTTCATGATTGCATCAATGTGTTGAGTCCAGGACAGAACTTCGGAGATATGCACGTCCAGGAACCTGAGGTTTATGACTCTCCCCACCAACGGCCCATTAATGAAGACAGGTTATGGATCCACAGTCTTCCTCTTCGAAGGTCAACAATCAGTTCCTTGGTTTTACTGACATTGAGAGCGGGGTTGTGTTTCAATGTCTGAATATAGGCGAGCCCCTGTTAGGGGAACACCAGGTGCCATGAATTCACCCTTACGGAATTCACAAATCACTCCCAAAGTATCTGGGATACAAAATAAATGGATGTGGAAAAAGTAAATAAATAAACACAGCACTTGGTTTTTTTTTTCAACTCGCATTTCTTGCTGCATGCGCAGATGACCCAGCTTTGCATTATGGAAGATTGCGATGTGGACGACTTCAAGGTGCGCATGCAACCCTCTCATGGTGCAGGAGTTGCCGGTATTCATTTGAATTATGTTATTACGACAATAACTCACTCTAGGTTTCTGTCTAATGAATCCATGAAAGATGTTTGCCCAGGCATGGATAGATGGTTTTGGTTGTTTATGATGCAGTCACAGAGTCACCCCACTGCCCCTTGCAGTTCAGGCATCATATAAAAGGGATTGATGCCGAGATGCCAGTGTTTGAGGGGAATGCCTACGGAAGAATCAGGACAGAATGTGGGTGGAGTATGAGTTGTAGAAACAAGGAACAAGGGTTCTGATTTACAAATTAAAGACACAGAGTGCTGGAGTGAGTCAGTGGGTCAGGCAGCATCCCTTGAGAACCGGGATAGGTGACATTTTGGGTCATTCTGAAGAAGGGTCCCGACCCGAAGCATCACCCATCCATGTTCTCGGATGCTGCCTGAGCCGCTGAGTTACTCCAGCACTCTGTGCCTTTGCAGATGATTGACTGGTGCCTCTAGCAGGAAGACTGTTTACGAATCAGCTTTCCTAATGGCATTTCACACTATCCACAGCGCGCCACTCAGCCTGAGCCACTGGAGCTCCGTGCCAGCCAGCTCTCACCCTTCCCTCACTGCGCTGAGCGTGAAGCTAATCACTTCACAAACCATGGTTACTCCGTCAACTGTCGCTAACATATGTGAGGAACCTGACATCCTGTGTGGCAGCCTGGCTCTCCCGGTGCACCATGCTGTTTTTGTTCAGCATAATGAGTTTAGCTCATCGGCCATCTCGCCCAGTTTATGGAATCGCACCATGCGCCAAAAGAAATCGAGCTTGCTGTTTCCTTGCAGAGCAGCTACTGCATTCGAAGGAGATCCATCAACCCTGTGCAGCCAGGACTTCCCTTGGAGCCGAGACATTGCAATCCATCAATGGAAAGAAAATATTGCATGACTAACTATTATCGCCCAAATGGGAGGTTAGGAATTGATCTTTGGTCTTCAGCGAGGTGCATTAAATCATGAGCATATCATTTCTCATTCACCATTACACGTGTTACTGGTCTCCAGTCCCTCTGCGTGAGATACAACAGAGCAATCAGAGGTTGGAGAGTCACGTCCCCAATATCAATGATCACTCATCTGATGATCGAATCCCAGGCACCTGTCACCGGCAGAGGTACCAGGTTCATGCACAAGGACAGCCCTTGTCCATGCATAGACACAAAAAGCTGGAGTAACTCAGCGGGTCAGGAAGCATCTCTGGAGGAAAGGAATAGGTGACGTTTCGGGTCGAGACCCTTCTTCAGACTGAGATTCAGGGGAGAGAGAAACCATGGTTATGAAAAGGTACAAAGAACAAATCAAAGCCAGCTTGATGATCAAGGAAAGGTGGAGTACACAATGGTCCATTGTTGGCTGTGGAGAAGGTGATAACGAGTGGATGCAAACAGTGAAACTAAGCGGGACAACAGTGAAACTAGTACGCCGACAAGGGTAGGGGAGGGACGGAGCGGGAGGGAACGCAAGGGTTACTTAGTTAGAGAAATAAATATTCATACCACTGGGATGTAAGCAGCACTTGCCCATGTAAGCTTGGGATAGTGAAAACGCAGCAGCAATGTGGAGCCTGCACCCCAGCCGTTCCCACCCACTCCGACACGCTGGTCATTGTGGGAGTCCACAAAGCATTGTCGCCAGTCTCTATATTTAGACAGGTGCAGACAGGAGATTTTGCAGCAGCAATTGAGACCAGGATGATGTGCTGCCTCCCTGACGTCTCTCAGCAGTTGCATGATATTCTCCAATGGAAGGGGAGCAGCCGGAAGTCGTTGTGCGTGTTAGCACAAACGATGTATTTCGGAAGAGGAAGAAGGTTCAGCCGTATGAGTGTAGGGAGTTAGGTAAAAGGCTGAATAGCAGGACCTCCAGGGTAGTGATCATGGGATTGCTTCCAGTCCCACGTGCTGGTGAGGGTAAAGCCCCTGCACCACTTAGGAGACCTAAACAGCAATCTCTGGTGACCTTCCCCACCACCCAAGGTTTCCATGAGGTCACCGGAGGTTTTGGTCACTCTCCTTAATGGTTGAAAGTGGTTTCCGCGTGGTCGAGGCTTCATCTAGGTTGCTGCTATTTTTTCATCATGATTAAAACCGTCCGTGACTAAAAATAGGTTGCCGTTTTAAAAATCGATCATTTTTTAGTCACAGGTCGAGTCGAAGCCGGTTTTCTTCATAGTCGAGGAAGGTTTTCAACATATGCGTGGGAGGTGGTAGGAGGTTGCAGGTCACCTCGACCTTGATTTTTTTTTTGGGTGGCGGGCAAGGTCACCAGAGGTTGCTGTTTAGGTCTCCTAAGTGGGACAGTGGCTTAAGAATGATGAATGGTTGGCTGAGGAGTTGGTGCAGGGAGCTGGGATTCAGATTTCTAGTGCATTGGGACCTCTCATGGAGCAGAGGTGACCTATACTAGACGGATGGGTCACATCTTAACTGGAGAGGTACCAATATCCCGGCAGGCAAGTTCACTGGTGCTACACAGGTGTGTTTCAACTAGATTGGCAGGGGGTGGGATCTGAAACAGGACCGAAGCAGGTGAGAGGTTATATGTTGGTATAGAGGGTGAAGAGAGAAAGTATAGAGGACACAATAGGCACAGGAAAGACAAGGAGTGAGCCAGGTTTGTTGATTTAAATTGCATTGTAGAATGCCACTTAACCACTGGGCGGCATGGTGGCGCAGCAGTAGAGCTGCTTCCTTAGTGCCCCTGTCCCACTTAGGGAGCCTGAACGGAAACCTCTGGAGACTTTGCGCCCCACCCAAGGTTTCCGTGCGGTTCCCGGAGGTTGCAGGTGGTTGCCGGAGGTTGCAGGTAGTGGAAGCAGGTAGGGAGACTGACAAAAACCTCTGGGAACCTCTGGGAACCGCACGGAAACCTTGGGTGGGGCACAAAGTCTCCAGAGGTTTCCGTTCAGGTTTCCTAAGTGGGACAGGGGCTTTAGAGTGCCAGAGACCCGGGTTTGATTCTGACCACGGTTGCGGTCTGTACAGAGTTGTACGTTCTCCCCGTGACCTGCGTGGGTTTTCTCTGGGATCTCAGGTTTTCTCCCATACTCCAAAGACTTACAGGTTTGTGTGTTAATTGGCTTGTAGAAATTGTAAATTGTCCCTAGTAGGATAGTGTTCTTCTTCTTCTTCTTCTTGCGTATGGCGTGCAACAGACTTGTTCAGTTTGATCTTCTGTTTGTGCACGCCAGGTTGATTGCATTCTTCGAAACAGGGTGGATGGTTGCAATCTCCCACCTCAAGGATTGCGTTAGTGTATGGTTTATCGCTAGTCGGCACAAACTCGGTGGGCCGAAGGGCCTGTTTCCGTGCTGTAGCTCTATAAACTACAGGAGAGGGAGGACATGGTGGAACAAAGACCATCTTACTGCTGCGCTCTGCTGGAAGGCTGTCACCTTCCCCGACAAGACCCCTGGCCTCAGGTCCAAGTTGTCCGCTCCGTCCCATCAGTGGTACGACTGTCAGATCACGCCCCAGTTAGAGTGTGCAAGCTGAATACATTAAGTTCTCATGACTTTCTGTAATGCTCTGTTGGTTTATAAAGCTGTCTTAATAGCTATGAAATTGCTTTTGAAAGATTGCTATCTTTGTACAAAGGTTACTTCACTTTTAGGTCAAGTCATTGACTTGGCTTCCCTTGTGGCGTGACTGTGGATCTGGAAGTGCCTGAGGCAATAACGTTGATCCCGTTGGCTCCACCATCTGGTGTGGGCCAGGTGATGGGATATGGTACAGAATGCCGCATGGAACGCCACATCCCATCAAACAAGTCATACATTTTTCCTGGCCCATAGCCCTCGTTTAATAAACTGTGTGCATGCAAGCATTGGCCAAAAGGCAGAAATGTTTTGGTCAGGTGGGGAAAATCAAATAACACGAAGCGCTGAGAAATCTCTCTCAGCGTGTTGGTTCTTAATATGAAGCCCCCTGTTGTCAGGCAGCCGGAGGCACAGCTTTGTTAGTCCGTCCGAGCCACAGGATTCTCAGGTTTGCTTCGATGTTGGAAGGCATCCCAACACTGGCCTTCCTGCTGATAACATGGAGCCTTGGTTTGTGTTTATGTTCACGAGAAGCAAATAGCGGACAACATCGCTGTCGAAGACTTGTCCAAGGTCCAGCAGCGATTGGCAAGTTCATACGTTCATGCTCTAGGAGCAGAATATGGCCATTCAGCCCATCAAGTCTACTCTGCCATTAAATCATGGCTGATCTATCTTTCCCTCTCAACCCCATTCTCCTGCCTTCTCCCCATATTCCCTGACCCCCTTACAATCTGTCAATCTCCAGCTGAAAAATATCAATTGACGTGGCCTCCACAGCCATCAGTGGCAATGAATTCCACAGCTTCGTTCCATAGATGCTGCCTCACCCGCTGAGTTTCTCCAGCAGTTTTGTCCACCTTAGTGTATAGATTAGTTTAGTTTTGAGAAATAGTGCAGAAACAGGCCCTTTGGCCCACCTAGTCCGTGCCGACCAGCAATCCCCGTACACTAACACTATCTTACACACTAGGGGCAATTTACAAAATTTTTCAGAAACCAATTAGCCTACAAACCTCATACATCTTTGGAGCATGAGAGGAAATCTGAGCACCCGGGGAAAACCCATGCAGTTCACGGGGAGAACATATACGCACCGTACAGACAATACCTGTAGTCAGTATCAAAGCCAGGTCACTAGCGCTGTAAGACTGCAACTCTTTCTTTTAAAATCCTTTTATTAATTATTTTCAAAAGCAAACACAAGACAACGAAAAAATAATGATAAACATAACAATGATATTGATACATAGGGATCAGGGTTACATTAATAACAGGTATAACGTAAATATGAGCCCAGTGTCAAAATACACATTGAATATAGACCTCCCGGTTACTATGTAACTATAGTTAAGTGTTTAAAAGAGAACATATGTATAAAAACTAAAAGATAAAAAGAAAAAAAAAAGAAAAAAAGGGAAAAAAGAAAAAAAAAGAAGAAACTAAAAAAATAAGCAAAACAGAATCTGGGCAGCAACTCTACCATACCCCCCGCAAGAGTTAACTAAGTTGAGTTTAGTTTATTGTCACATGTACTGAGATACAGTGAAAAGCTTTAGTTGCGTGCTAACCAGTCAGTGGAAAGACAATACGTGATTATTGACGACAGATAGCATTTCAGATCGGGACTGAGTTGAGGCCTTGGGCAGGTCAGCCATGATCATATTAAATGGTGGGTATGATCATGGGACCAAGTGACCCTTGCTTCTTGTTCTGCTGTAATGGTTGATCGTGTGCCCAGTATTTGACCTCGAGGACACAAACAGACTTCTCTGCCTGACCGTGCATACATGGACGACTGAATCTTCAGGATCAGCCAACAGCCAGTGGAAAGCTCCGAGCTGTCCACAAACTGTTTACCTCATTGAGATGTACAGAATAATGAAAGGCATAGATAGAGTGGGTGTGGAGAGGATGTTTCCACTGGTGCAAGAGTCTAGGTCCAGAGGTCATAGCCTCAGAATTAAAGGGCGCTCTTTTAGAAAGGAGGTACTTTTTTAGTCAGAGGGTAGTTAATCTGTGTAACTCATTGCCACAGAGGGCTGTGGAGGTCGCCAGTGGATATTTTAAAGGCAGAGATAGACAAATTCTTGATTAGAACGGGTGTTAAGGGTTATGGGGAGATGGCAGGAAAATGGGATTAGGAGGCAGAGATCAGCCATGATTGAATGGCGGAGTAGACTCGATGGGCCGAATGGCCTAATTGTACTCCTATAATTTGTGAAGTTGGCGAACTCGATGGAGGAGCCGTCAATGCTGAGCCCGACAGGCAAGTGGAATGATGCAAAGCCTGGCGCTCCATCTGATTTCCACACCTCCGACTGCAATGATCTGTTCACAGAGCCACAGACAAAGGTCTGGCTGAAAACCCCAGTCGTGCTGAGATAACACAGAACTCCTCAGCCAGGGTGGAGCAAGCAGACAAGGTTGGCCGCGGTGTGAGGAGCTGCAAGCTCGTCAGACTAGTTTGGGGGACGAGTGGTTGGCAGGGGCTGAGTTGGACACAAGCCAGGATGGTCCCATGGTGTTGTGCTGTGGGAATGGTGTGTCACCGGAACTCCCATCCTTCAAACCAGATTAAATCCAAGCCCCCTGTTTACATCTTTTGAGAAACCAGATGGATAATAACAATCCCGCGACACTACTTGTTTACCTCACCGTCACAGTCGGAATCTTCCCTCGCACACACACACACACACACACACACACACACACACACACACACACACACACACACACACACACACACACACACACACACACACACACACACACACACACACACACACACACACACACCCTAGCATTTGGTCACTAATCTCGTTGTTCTTTGAAGCAACCTTCCCTGCACAGTGCCTGCCCACACTTGCCTGCTCTTGGTCTCAGTGGGTAGTACATGCTTCCGAGGTGGGACGTTGGGAGACCAGGTCCTGAGCCAGAAACCTGAGGACAATGCCCGGGCTGTCACGCCAGCACAGCACTGAGGGCTGTTTGTGCAACCATGCTGTGTACAAATTAGTCGCTGTGTTTTTTTCATCACAAGAGCAGGGCCCCGCGTTTCATAAAACTACTTCATCGGCTTTAAGGTACAAATGCGAGGTGATATTTTTTTTCTCTCTCAGTTCGCTGTATGTTTTTGGAACCCTGTTGCGGCTGCAAAGTATATGAATGTTTTTTTATGGAGAGGTGGATGGCTTCTAGATAAGTGGGGTGGGGGCGAGTGGGGTGAAAGGTTACCAGACTCATTGTGTAGGAAGGAACTGCAGATGCTGGTTTACACCGAAGATAGGCACAAAGTGCTGGAGTAACCCTAGCGGGACAGGCAGCATCTCTGGAGAGAAGGAATGGGTGACATTTCATAGAAACATGGAAAATAGGTGCAGGAGGAGGCCATTCGGCCCTTCGAACCAGCACCGCCATTCATTGTGATCATGGGTCGAGTGTGTGTGTACATGAAGCGGCACCTTTAGAGATGAAAGATGGCAAACTTTGTTTCTCTCCCCACAGATGCTGGCTGATTTTCCAAGTATTTACAGCATTTTCTGTCTTATTTCAGATTTCCAGACTCTGTATATTTTTAGCTTTGGAAAGGAAACACTTTATCTTTTTGTCAACCTATTCGGAAGAAACGAAACAAGTTTTCTTTGTTATCCATTCATGTGACACATATAATCAAATAATGGAGAGTGGGCTGTGAATAGTTGGCAGTCATTTAGTGGAGCTGTCCTGATAATATAATCTGTGGGAGGTATACATTGTAACCAGTTATGAACAGCTTCTGCAGAAACTGAACTCTGTCAAAAATTCTGTTCCTTTTGTATTTCTTCAATGACAAAATAAAGATCAGACAGCATCTACAGAGAGAGTTAGCAATTCAGATCATTGGCATTTCGCCCAATAAATGTTCATCAACCAGAAACAAGGAACTGAATCAAGTTGGGTTTGGCTGTGGTTGTGAAAGGAATCAGAGCAAGTAGTTCCTGGAGTCAGCAGATCAGTGTTTGTCACTGCCACACAGTCTTTCGCCTCTACTGATACAGCATGGAAACAGGCCCTTCGGCCCAACGAGCCAGTGCTGACCCGTACACCAGTTCTACCCTACACACTAAGGATAATTTGCAGAAGCCAATTAACCTACAAATCTGTACGTCTTTGGGTTGTGGGAGGAAACCGGAGCACCCGGAGGAAACCCACACGTTCACAGCGAGAACGTACAAACTCCGTACAGACAGCACCCGTAGTCAGGATTGAACCTGGGTCTCTGGCGCTGTAAGGCAGCAACTCTACCACTGTGCTGACCACCTGCAGAGGCTGGATGCCTGGTGCAACGAGAGCACAGGCCCTTGGCAATCCTCACCAGCCAGACCTGGTATGGGATCCAAGTTACTGGGAAATCTCAACCTGGAGACTGGTCAGCTAAAGATATTCACTCTGTTTTTTTATTATTCACATCTCCAGTTAGTTATTGGTGTTTTACTGTGTGTCTGTAAATTTTATTTTCTTAAAAATCACCTTTTTCTAATACCCTGTAGAAATGTCAATGGCCTTTGAATGTTTGTGAATGGATCAATGAACCAAACTCTTGGAAAGATGTTGACATGGTGTAAGGCTCCGCCCCTAGCCCTTGCATCCTATCAAAGGCTGTCCAAGTGTTTAAGGGGAGGTCACTAAGTGAGGCCTACTCACCTCAGAGGCTTTGCCAAGCCAAGCCCACAACAATTGGACCCAAGGCAGGTTAGTTAGTGGGTGGGTGGTGGGGGGAGTACATCAGTTGAATGTGTAGGGAGTGAAACTCTAGTTCTCTCTCTCCACAGACACTGTCTCAATTCCCCAGTATATTATGATTACATTTTGAGGTTTCAGGCACCACTTGTGTTAGGTCTTGCATTTCTTTTGTATCTTGATACAGCATGGAGGAGGCCTCCATTTCTGAATCTCCTGTATTCATTCAGGGCCTGTGGACATCATGGATAAGGTTGGCAAAAGCAAGCTGGAGGAACTCAGTGGGTCATGCAGCATCTGTGGAAGGAATGGGCCGATGACAGAATAGGTCGAGACTCTTCTTCAGTCTAACAAGGGGTCCTGATCTGAAACATTGTCTAGCCATTCCCTACACTGACACGCTGTGTTCCTCCAGCACTTTTTTCGGTTTTAACTACAATCGACAAATTTCATGGTCAGATTTAATTCATTATTTGGATTTACCTGTGGTGTAAACAGGCAAACCCATGGCTCTGGATAAATGGAACACAGCACAAGGGTGGTGGACCTCTCAAATAATCTCTACTAACTTGGGAATGAGTTTGCTAAAACAATCTCCACTATAATTCAAGAAGGGTCTCGACCCGAAACGTCACCTATTCCTTCGCACCATAGATGCTGCCTCACCCGCTGAGTTTCTCCGGCATTTTTGTCTACCTTCTACTAACTTGGGAATGGGTTTGTTAAAACATTGTCCAACCGCCTGTCCATGTGGAATTCATGTTATGGATTATCTGAGTATCTGTAGAAAGCCTCTGTAAAAAGAGTCAGGAAGATAGTGAAGGGAGGTTTGGCACAGAGATATGGAGTTTAATATAACTATATCCAAGCTTTCAACAATGGTGCAGCTGTTGCCTCACTGTGCTGGAGACTCTGGTTCAATCCTGATCTTGTGTGCTGTCTTTGTGGAGTTTACATATTCTCCCTGTGATTGTATGAGTTTCTTCCAGATACTCCAGTTTTCCTCCCACGTTGCATAGACGTGTGGGTTGGAGGTTCATCGCCCTCCTTACATTGACCCTAGTGTGCAAAAAGTGAATGCAAATGTGGCATGACTTAGAACTAGTGCAAATGGGTGATGAATGGTCGGCACAGACTCGGTGGGCCAAAGGGCCTGTTTCCAAGCTGTATATTTCAATCCGTCATTTTGCCCATTTTACCAATACATGCTCCATTCAGGCAATGACTTAACCAAGCACATCGCGTGCTCCAGTCTAATGAATGTAGTCTCCATTATGTAGTCCCTTCCACATCATCCACAGCAAGGAAGCAGCTTTGATGTGTTGTTACTCTGGTACTCTACCATAGAAACATAGACAATAGGTGCAGGAGTAGGCTATTAGGCCCTTCGAGCCAGCATTACCATTCAATATGATCATGGCTGATCATTCAAAATCAGTACCCCGTTCTGGCTTTTCCCCCCATATTCCTTGATTCCCTTAGCTCTAAGAGCTAAATCTAACTCTCTCTAGAAAGAGAAATGCCGCAAAGATTGTCCACACAACAAGAACCACCAATTAGCAAAGGGATTGGGAAACGAATATGGGAGCAAGACTCTACAGGCAGGTTTTCCTCTTTTCCCTTTGATAAAGAAGTGATATTGGTTTAATGTTTCAACCCAAAAGGCAGAACCTGCCAGAAAAAAAATGCACTTGGATGTGAACATGAATCTGGTGGTTCACATGAGGTTTCAAAACACAACCTCAGAGACGAGAGCCTTGAGTTGAGTTGAGTTGAGTTTAGTTTATTGTCACGTGTATTGAGGTATGGTGAAAAGCTTTTGTTGTGTGCGAATCAGTCAGAGGAAAGGCAATACATGATTACAATCAATAATAATAATAATAATAATAATAATATATTTTATTGTCATTGCACGTCAGTGCAACGAGATTTAGTGTGCAGCTCCACTGATGTACAAGAAAGGTAAATAAATACAATACATAAATAAGCAAGCTGAATTGATTGACAGATACATGGGTACAGGTACAGATACAATAATGTTTGGTCCATTAAAGTCCGATCAAATATAGTCCAAGGGTCTCCAGCGAGATAGGTAGTAGCTCGGGACTGCTATCTGGTTGTGGTGGGCTGGTTCAGTAGCCTGATTGCCGCTGGGATGAAACACTCCCTGAATCTGGAGGTGTGCGTGTTCACACTTCTGTACCTCTTGCCCGATGGAAGAGAGGAGGAGAGGGAGTGGTCATGAGCTGACATCCTTGATTATGCTGGTGGCCTTGCCGAGGCAGAATGATATGAGGTGTAAATGGAGTCAATGGAAGGGAGATACAAAATGCTGGAGTATTACCCTGTCCCACTTAGGAAACCTGAACGGAAACCTCTGGAGACTTTGCGCCCCACCCAAGGTTTCCGTGCGGTTCCCGAAGGTTTTTGTCAGTCTCCCTACCTGCTTCCACTGCCTGCAACCTACGGGAACCGCACGGAAACCTTGGGTGGGGCGCAAAGTCTCCAGAGGTTTCCGTTCAGGTTTCCTAAGTGGGACAAGGGCATTTTTTACTCAGCGGGACAGGCAGCATCTATGGAGAGAAGGAATTGCCGACGTTTCGGGTCGAGACCCTTCTTCAGACTGATGTCAGGGGAGGGGGCGGGACAGAGATAGAATGTAGTCAGAGGCAGTAAGACTAGTGGGAGAACTGGGAAGAGGGAGTGGATGGAGAGAGAAAGCAAGGGTTATCTGAAGTTAGAGAAGTCAATGTTCATACCGCTGGGGAAGGGGGTTGGTTTGTCTGATGTTGGTCTGGGCTGCGTCCATAATTCTCTGCAATTTCTTGCAGCCCTGGATGGAGCTGCTCCCAAACCACTCTGTGATGCATGCCGATAAAATGCTTTTAACGGTGCGTCAGTAAAATAGTCACTTAGTCACTGACCTGCCGCTGACAGTAATGTGGGAGTGATGTCTGTAATTCTGACTGTGCAGCATAATGTTATCATGTTAATGTGTGCACAGCTCAAAGGCATTTCATAAAGATTGGAGCAGACTGTAGGTGTATGGAGGACATAACCTTATGGCAAGCAACCTCACCTCAGATTATACATGTGCTGTTTTTAAACCACTTGTGCATCACTTGTCTTTGAATCAGAGTGACACAGCCACCATCCTCCCCTTGTTCCTGAATACAGGGAGTTGCATCAGGAACCGCAGTTAACAGCCCACCGCTGCGGGATAATGGGCAGCGACCAGGGTGAACATCAAACTCCACAAAAGGCGAAGGGAAAGACTGCTGGAGAGGACCCAGTTCCTAGACGTTCTACTGCTGGGTGAGCCGTTCCAAACAAGCTGAGCAGACTTGCTCAGCTGTCTGCTGGAGAAGTTGGCTGGTGGCCCGTGAATAAATTCCTGGCATGAGCCCTTGGACTGTTTGGGTTTGGCTTTTCCTCTGGTCCTTGCAATTATCACACGAGTTGATTAGAAGGTCCACAAGGCATCTGCTTCACATCATTGAAGTCACAATATGTTCCATGTACTGCCTGTTCCCTGACTGAAGGATATAATTTGAGCTGTGTGTGTGTGTGCCAGTGTGTGGATCTCACACTATCATCTTTGCATTATTGCTAACGTGGCTATTGCTTTAGTTCCTTGAACTGGAGTTTCAGACTTGGTCTGCTTATCCCGCTAATGGCATGACAAAACTTCAAATCTCATCTCCTCTCTGAATTGTTGATATCTTTAGGAGAGGTGAAGTCTCCTCTGGCGCTGCTCACAATGTTCCTGGAGACGTGCCAATCAGCAGGGACACTTTTATTCCCTCGCTCAGCTCCATCTGTGGCCTTTGGCTTTAGCGGCACTAACTCCTTCCTCAGTTGGCTGGGCATCACCCTAGATTCAGAGTGTGCGGGAAGGGACTGCAGATGCTGGTTTAAACCGAAGATAGACACAAAAAGCTGGAGTAACTCAGCGGGACGGGCAACTTCTCTGGAGAGAAGGAATGAAGAAGGATCTCGACCCAAAACGTCACCCATTCAATATCAATATCTATCAATATCAGTTTTATTCGTCACTTGCACATAAAGTGCAAGTGAAATTAATTTGCCAGCAACGGTACAAAGAAAAAGCACACACACAAATAAATAAAGAATGTTTAACACAAATATCCACCACAGCATTCATCACTGTGGTGGAAGGCACAACATTTGGCCAGTCCTCCTCATTCCTTCTCATGCTGCCTGCCCCTCTGAGTTACTCCAGCTTTTTGTGTCTACCCTAGATTCAGAGCTCGTTTCAGAAAGAGCTTGTGTTTAGACAACGTTTGCAGGACACAGGACATCTCAAAGTGCCCTGGATCGCTTGAGGTGTGGTCCTCATTCACAACACAGCAAGATCCCACAAATTAACTGTTCTGTGCAATATGGGGATACATATTGCTGCAATAGCTTAAGGGGCAATGAGGAGAAAGTGGGAATGTGGCATTGAGAGTGAGAGAGAGCGAGAGAGAGAGATGTGTTGAATAGCAGAGCAGGTTGAAGTGGTGGACAGCCTACAGCTGTCTCTACTTTCCATAGATTTAAGTTTTTCAGAAGGTTTTACATATGCTGAAGCCCATTCTGATCTGGAACCCTTGAGGCCTGAGAAGATGGATGGGGATTGTCAGAGAATTCCCCTATACCTCTCTGCAGTAAATGGCATGGGATCTTTCCCGCTACTTCATGCACTCGGACAGACAGCACCTCTGATGGTGGAGCACCTCATTAATATGGGTTCAACCAAGATATTTCTTGGTTGCCCACTGCCCCCCACACACACCAATCACACTCCCATCCTTGCCCGCACCAATAACGAGCAGATATTAGCGACCATGTGGGAACCCGGAGAATTTTCAACCAGAGAGTTGTGAATCTGTGGAATTCTCTGTCACAGAAGGCAGTGGAGGCCAATTCACTGGATGTTTTCAAGCGAGAGTTGGATATAGATCTTGGGGCTAACGGAATCAAGGGATATGGGGAGAAAGCAGGAACCGGGTACTGATTTAGGATGATCAGCAGCGTAGGTTCACAAGGTTAATTCCCGGGATGGCGGGACTGTCATATGATGAAAGAATGGAACGACTGGGCTTTTATTCACTGGAATTTAGACGTTTTCTAAAGAAAACTATTGGAGAAATAAGGGTTACGGGGTGGGGTTGTATGTGACTGTCAGATCAGATGATCCTGGTTAAAGGCCAGCCCTTTGTTCATGTTCCTCATGTTCCTCGGCTCCTGCCAAGCCACTCTCACCTCGATGGTCAATGACAGGGTCATCTCACCCATGACATGGCTTGAGCTTTGTGCAAGTTTCCATCAAGCCCACTCCTTGCAGCATTCCAAAGATCAAGGTGTGACAATTGAGGAATTGGGAAAAATTGGTCGGAAGATAGATAGATAGGCCGAGCATTTCAAACACGGGGCTAATGTAGGTGAGGCATATTGATCGGCATGGACAAATTAGGCCGAAAAGCCTGTTTCCTTGATGTACAACTCCATGACATCCTTTGACTAATTCTATCTTAATCTCAATTCTATGTGTCCTAACCTTGTTATACACCTCTGGGGTGGATCTGAAGGGGCGGAATTTCTGCTTAAAAGTACTTCACCGTCCCACTGAACACCTCAGACAGTTGAACAGACTCAGACTTATGACTTATAACTTATGATCTTATGGACAAGGATCACAAACATCAACAGGCACCTGGACCTTCACTGCAAGAGGATTTATTTGCAAGAGTAAAGATTTCTTACTGTCAGCATTCAGTTTTCATCTCATTTTATCGAGCTGGTCTCTGAGATGTTTTTGAAAATTGTCGGCTTCTATAAAGCTGTTGCTGGGCAACACTCTTCAATCTAAACGGCACAGATTAATAACTTGGCTCAAGTCCAGCGAGCCCATTGATCTCAATGGGAAGAAATTGCTGCAGACAAGAGGGTAAGTACAAGGCAATGTACTTCTGATATGATTTAATTGAGTTAAGTTGCGTTTAATTGAATTTAAATCTTTTAATAATTTCAATGGTTTTTGTTAGTATTTTTAACTTTTAGATACTTTTTTAATGTTTTTTTAATATTTTTCAATGCCTACAACACTCGGCATGTGAGGTAGGGGAAACTCAAATGGTTGCCTGGGGCAGAGCTGCTGAGGCATCCAAAAGATAGCCAATGTCGTTTTGGTTTGGGCGATCCTGGCCCTCTGATCAGTGGGGAGCCGGTTCCTAACCAGAACCCTGTGTCTGAGCCTCCATCCAAGGCAATGGCAGGCAGGAGACCCAGGGTTTCGAGCAGCACATGTGTGAGAGGAACGGTTCCCATCCTGGACACTAGTTGGGAGGCTTCCACCAAACCTTGCTTCACCTGTTGACCCAGTGTTCAACACAAGAGCTTCAGAGAGAGTCATACTGCAAAGAAACAGGCCCTTCGTCCCATTTGCACACACTGTCAAAAAGCCCAATAATCCCGACTACAGAGTAAAACTGGAAAGGCTAATCATCTGACATTGCTGAATTCAATGTTAATACCTAAAGTGGGAATGTGTCTGAATTGAGAGTCCCGATGCAGGTTGCCAATCTAAAACTCCAACCATCATTTGGACTCCACAGAAGCTGAGTTTTTCTAACAATGTGTTTTTTTTGCTTCAGGTTCTCAGCTTCTGCAGTGTTTTGCTTTTCCGTTCCAGCTTTCTCTGCTTTATTTCTGCTGTCCCTATATGTGGCTCAGTGTCACATTTTTCTAGTTTAGTTTCGAGATAAAGCATGGGAACAGGCCCTTCGGCCCACTGAGTCCGTGCCGACCAGCGATCCCCGCACACTAACACGATTTTGCACACACTAGAGACAATTTACAATTTTACCAAAGTCAATTAACCTACAAGCCTGCACATTATGGAGTTCGGGAGGAAACCGGGGCACCTGGAGAAAAGTGGGAGAACGTGGTCAGGATTGAACTTGCGTCTATGGCACTGTAAGGCAGCAACTCTACCGCTGCACCACCAGGCTACCACTTGCTATTGCTCCTTGAGATGATTCACTGCATCCTAGACGTTGCATAAATGCAGCTTATTCTTGTCAAGTCCTCTCCTACTATTGCCAAATATATGTTGCATGCGGGCTTACGTCAGGATTACAAAGTGTCAAAAGTCTTTCTTCACCCTCGCCCTCTTGCCTTGTGTGCAAGAGGGGTGCCTCCGTGCTCAACCTTGCCTTTGATTCAGGTTTCATTAAAGCGGCCTTGCTATCCAATTCTCGATCGTTTCCCTCCGGAGCTCGGCCTCCTTGCTCCCATAGCAACCACAAATGTTTCACAAAATGTCTGCACTGATCTTTTGCAATGAAGCAACAATCAGATGGGGGTGACACACAGGGTTAGCAGGCCTGCCTGTTTCTCGTAGATCTTTAACTATGAATTAAATGCCTTTCTGCACCCATCTTGGCTCATTTCACTCACGAAAGGAAGAATCCATTTGAATTGCAATCTCTAATTTGACAATGGCATGCTGATTCCACCCACCTCCCCTCTGCACGATACTCAAAACGTGAGACCCTGGAAGAAGTTTACCATATGAACAATGTTGCAGAAAGAGCCACAATGGAGTTTGTCAGCTGAGTAAAAGATTTATCGAAAGAATGTCTTTGTTTCCCCGAAAGTCCCGTGTAAACCCATCAAAGAATGACGAGTGTCAGGATCCAGATGACTACTTAAAAGCTTTTTAAAATGCCATTGTTGTATCTGCCTCTACCACCACCACCACTGACAGCACATTCCAGACTCTCACCACTAGCTGTGTGTAAAAAAAATTAAAAAAAAAAAAATCTTGTCCCACACATCTCCTTTAAACTTTCCCCTCTAACCTTAAAGCTACTTGGCATTTCCATCCTGGGGAGAAAATAAAAAAATGTCTGTCTACCCTGTCAATGCCTGCCGTCATTCTATATGCTTCTAACTGGTTGCCCCTCAGCCTCCGAAGCTCCAGAGAAAATAATCCAAGTTTGTCCAATCTCTCCTTACCCTCCAACCAAGGCAGCACTCTGGTGAACTTCTGCATCCTCTCCTACACCTCCACATCCTTCCTGTCATGAGGTGAACATGAAGCTGGTTACTAATGAGGCAATAGCTTCTTTGTCTTCTGTCGTATGTCTTTTCGACCTGCAGCTCCGTTGAGACGAGCCAGGCCAACGTGTCATCCTCCAGGTCAATCAGACCTCGTTCACCATTTGGTGGCCGATGTTTGGAGCAACTGGTGACTATGTGCTCCACTGTCTGTGTTGGGTCCCCACACTCGCAGGAGGCGGGCGCTGTCCACGAGGCCCCACCTCTTCATCGCTACTCCATAGCGTCCAATGCCTGTCCTCAAGCGGTTGAGGGTTGTCCACTGCTTTCAGGGCAGGTCCTGGCCAGGGACGTCCATGGGGTCATTGATGTACTGGTAGTAGCCCAGATGGTTCCGCTGACTTCCACTGGTCTCTCCATCTCGTCTTGGCAATAGCGAGTTCAGGCGCTTTACCCAGAAGGTGGTGACAATGTGGAATTTGAGATGAAGGATTTACATGAAGGCTAGATGATCTGGAACTTGTACATGCAGAGGAGATGAGTTTACTTTGGCATCATGTCCGGCATGGACATTCTGTGCTGAAGAGCCTATTCTGATGCTGAACTGTTTTATATTCCAGAGAAGGGAATAGAAATTTGTCATCATCGATAGACTTGTAGGCCAAATATAGTAGCTCAATAGACTTGTAAATCAAAATGTTGTCAGTTCAAATCCTGCTAAGGGTCTTGAACAATCCCATGGCTGACACTCTGGCACTGAGGGAGTGCAGGTCTGTCTGAGATGAAGTTTGAGGTAAAAGGGGAGTGGATGGAAGAAAAACTGCATGGCTGTGATTTCAGAAAGAGCAGAGGAGTGTCCTTTAGACTTTACTTTACTTTAGACTTCAGAGATACAGCATGGAAACAGGGCCTTTGGTCCACCGGGTCTGTGTCGACCACAGATCACCCCATACACTAACACTATCCTACATACTAGTTCTATCCTACACACCAGGATCAATTTACAGAAGCCAATTAACCTATGAACTTGCATGCCTTGTTCAAGAGAGAGTTGCTGTAGATTTAGCTCTTAGGGCTGAGGGAATCAAGGGATATGGGGAAAAAAACAGAACGGGGTACTGATTTTGGATGATCAGCCATGATCATATAGAATGGCGGTGCTGGCTCGAAGGGCCAAATGGCCGACTCCTGCACCTATTTTATATGTTTCTATGAATGTGGGAGGAATCCCACGTGGTCACAGAGAGAACGTAGAAACTCCGTACAGACAGCACCTGTAGTTAGGACCAAGCCGTTGTCTCTGGCACTGTAAGGCAGCAACTCTACCGCTGTGCCATCGTGCCACCCTTAAGTCTGCCTTCCTGACCATATTTTGACCTGTGACTCCTCAGTCTACTATCACTTTCCCAAACAAAACACAAAGTGCTGGAGGAACTCAATGGGTCAGCCAGCAGCTCTGGAGATTAGAGACATATGATATTTTGGGTCGGGATCCTTCTTCAGACCAGCATGAAGTAGGGATGTGACCCAAAATGCTGTCTATCCATTCCCTCCATAGATGTTGCCTGACCCGCTGAATTCCTCCAGCACTTTGGCTTTGCCTCATGATTCTCAGCATCTGCAGTTCTTTTATGCCTACTGTCACGTTCAGTTTGTTTAACTTGTCCGTCAAGAGCCTTGAGACATTTTCTTCAGTGAAAGGTGTTTCTGTGAATGGACGTCGCTGTCAAATGGCTGTTTTACTCTCTATGGGCAGGGAGTGAGGTGTGTGCTTGAAATTATCGACGTGAAAATTAGCATAGAAAATTCAAGGTTCCACTTTTATATTGGCTGAGATAATGTAGTGCTAATGTTGAGCAGAGGCATCCAGCTGAACATGAGGTCTAATAAGCCAAATTAAGTAGTTTAACAACTGGAAATGATCCATTCAACGTCTCTTAACAAGCCTGATTTAGCAACAAATGGGGAAAGATGGGCCTGTAAACTTTCATAAACACCATTTGCCGAGAGCAATTTTATACTTTACCAATTTTATGCTTCAATTATGGACGCAACGATTCCAATGCCCGTGTTAATTGGGTCTAAATAAAATGTTGCACATTACACTTCAGCCAAACTCAAAGTGACCGCGTCTTCACTCCAAGTCTGCCCGTTCCCAACCTTCCCCGTCCTCTCATTAGAGTTTTGATTGAAAGAGCTAATAGTCAAATCTAATAGGCAAATCTAAAATGGGGTCGTTCTTCTACAAAAGCATGATCTAGTAGAGCAAAGGAATGGCTCAGTGCCAACCCCCCCTGCACCAAGATGAACTGAATAGGCTGACAACTGTCCGTAAGTTTATAACACTGACCAAGATGGATCCATTGCCACAGGTAACCAGAAAAAGGTGGCAGCTTATCCTGGAGCTACAGACCGAGCTGAAACAGATGAGAAATGTGCTCATCAATGCCCAGTCTGAAAATGACCATCTCGCTTCCATCACACGGCAGCTGAAGGAGAGCAATCAGGTTGTGGAGTTGAAAAGCCCTGATTTTGGAGTGCAACTCAGATTGAGGTAAATCCCAGCCGGGATCAAAGTGAGGAGCTGAGTTGGGATGGATCAGACAGCCAGTTGGCATTGATGGAGGAGGAAGAAGAATGCTGGTTTCACATGCTGATGGACAACTTGGGAGAAAGAACGACGTGATTTATGAAAATAAACTACATCTGTGATGAATGTGGACCTACTTTCAAACTGTCAGTTCACCAAATGCGCCATACTGGAGCAAAACCTTTGCAGTGTGAAGTTTGTGGTTACCGGTGCAGGCAAAGAGCGTCCTTGAAATACTATATGACCAAGCACAAGACAGAAGCTGAACTTGAATTTGCTTGTGACCAATGTGAGTAGCGGTTCGAGAAGGCTCACAATTTGAATGTTCATATGTCCATGGTTCATTCCTTGACCTAGAATACAGATAAAAACAAACCCGTTGAAATTGAATCGTCAGCTGTTTGGAAACATTAATTAAGCAGGAACCCAGTTAATAGTTATTAACCAGCTAAATGATGAGCCTAAAATATCTTTCACCCCTTTTCAATGTCAGCAAGACACAAAGGATTAACATGAATAAATGCAATCAAGCCAGGCTCACCTAAACTAGGTAGAGCAAAGGAAAGGGTAGTGTGGAGAACATAGTTCTGAGCATTGTAGCACAGCAGTTCCAGAGTCAAAGTCCAATGTCTGCAATGGGGTAGAGGTGAATACTTGAGCCGGTTCAAGGACTCGTCCGCCGCCTGTCACTTCTGCGGTGAGGAAGAGACCGTGTTCCTCGTCTACATGGAGTGTGAGAGGTTGCAGTCCCTGTTCGAGTATCTGAAGGGGCTGATCCTCCGGTTTTGGCTCCACTTTAGTCCGACGCTATTGATTTTTGGGCACCCGGTACAGAGGGGGGAGGGTCGGGAGGGAGGAGGGGGTCTCCCTGTCGGTCTGCTCCTGGGCCTGGCCAAGATGGCCATTCGCGGGTCCAGGCAGCGGGCAGTCGATGGCTGCACAGCGGTCGGCTGCCTGCCCCTTTCCCGGGGTTACGTCTCCGTGCCCGCGTGTCCCTAGAGAGGGTACATGCGGTGTCCACGGGGACTCTGGAGGCCTTCTGTGAATGCTGGTCACCGCAGGAGGTCGAATGTATTATTGATAAAAATGTTAATATTTTAATTTGATAACTTTGTTTGCAAACTGCCAATATAGGCGATCTTTGATCGTGTTACTACTTTGTATTTTTGTTTGTTCTGAATAAAAGCATTTTGTATGGGGAAAAAAAGTGTTAGCAGACTTTCAGCCTTGTGCATGTAGTGGAACCACTTTGTGGTCAGTGGATCTGAAAGGTATTTATCAAGTGAAGATGACAGAGAAACAAAAGTTCGGAATGGTTCTTCAGATGAGTCTTTTCAACCATATTGGAAGAAGAAGAGTAAGTTACCAGTTAAGAAGTGCAATATTAAAGATTTTCTCTCCTTCAAATCCCAGTCAACTGGACATCTCTTACTCAAATCCCGGCCAACTGCACCCTTTTACTCAGTCATCTGTTGCTGGTCCCAGCGAGATCCCTGCCGACTACAGCTATCATGTAGTCAAATGCAACCAATATTAGGAAATCTCTCCCACTCGGGTTACAGAGTTTATGAAAACAGTGAGATTACAAGATGGTGGAATGAACAGCACATTATCTGCGGCCATTTGGCAACTTGGACAAAGCTTTATCTTTGGGATTTTAGAGGATGCGACAAGTAAAATGGATGAAGGAGAGCCAGTGGATGTAGTGTACCTGGAATATCAGAAAGCCTTTGATAAGGTCCCACACAGGAGATTACTGGGAAAAATTAGAGCACACGGTATTGGGGGTAGGGTGTTGACATGGATAGAGGGCACACAGGAAACAAAGAGTAGGAATAAACGGATCCCTGTCAGAATGGCGGGCAAGAGGCGAATGCTGGGCCGCAACTATTTACAGTATTTACGAATGATTTGGATGATGGAATTAAAAGTAACATTAGCAAATATGCAGAGACACAAAGCTGGGTGGCAGTGTGAACTGCGAAGAGGATGCTAGGAGGTTGCAGGGTGACTTGGACAGGTTGAGGGAGTGGGCAGATGCAGTATAATGTAGATAAATGTGAGGTTATCCACTTTGGCAGCAAGAACAAGGAGGGAGATTATTATCTGAATGGTGTCAGATTAGGAAAAAGGGAAGTGCAACGAGACCTGGGTGTGCTTGTACACCAGTCACTGAAAGTAAACGTACAGGCACAGCAGGCAGTGAAGAAAACTAATGGCATGTTGGCCTTCATTGCGAGAGGATTTGCGTTTTGGAGCAAGGAGGTCCTACTGCAGTTGTACAGGGCCCTGGTGAGACCACATCTGGAGTATTGTGTGCAGTTTAGGTCTCCTAATTTGAGGAAGGACATCCTTGCCATTGAGGGAGTGCAATGTAGATTCACAAGGTTAATCCCCGGGATGGCAGGATTGTCATATGAGGAAAGACTGAGCTTATAGTCACTGGAATTTAGAAACATATAAAATTATAAAAGGACTGGACAAGCTCGATGCAGGAAAAATGTTCCCAATGTTGGGAGAGTCCAGAACCAAGGGCCAGAGTCTAAGAATAGAGGGGGCATTTAAAACTGAGATGAGAAAAAAACTTTTTCTCCCAGAGAGTTGTGAATTTGCAGATCCCTGCCACGGAAGGCAATGGAGGCCAATTCACTGGATGAATTTAAAAGAGAATTAGATAGGGAGCTTTTGGGGCTAGCGGAATCAAGGGGTGTGGGGAGAAGGCAGGCACGGGTTACTGATTGTGGGTGACCAGCCATGATCACAGTGAATGGCGGTGCTGGCTCGAAGGGCTGAATGGCTTGCACCTCTTTTCTATGTTTGTATGTAATTAGGAACCAGCACTGCACTGCTCAACGAGTTAAGGATTTCTTTCCCATGTACTTATACCATTAGTAATTGGTCATGAGTCTCTGAGGTTAAAAACCACTTTGTTTTCCTTGACTGTTAGACCTGGCCTGTGGCTGCCAGTGATGGAAGCAGCAAGTCTACCTCAGAACATTGCCCATGGCTTACTGGTTATCCCTCTGCGCAGCTGGTATCTGCGGTGAAACTGAATCATAAAACAGAAACCAAAGCCACTTTAATTTACTTTGGGATTTTTATGAGCTTACCACATGGAGGATAGTTTTGAGTTTAGAACAAGTTAACCAAATGGCTCCAAACCTTTTGTTTGTCGGCGGTGTAAGAAGTGCATTTTCCTATAATGGACGTTAACTTCCACGGACGAACGTTATTAGTTTTGTTGATTTAAAAAGTCTGCTTTAATCGGTCAAAGCTAAGCCGGTCACTCTTTTAGAATTGTCACAAGGTGCCTGCTGCTGTGTTATAATGCTGTGGAATTATAAGTCAAAGACTCAGCCCAGCTGATCTATGCAGTGCCCCCACCCGATCCCTGCCTCCCTCCTTCATCTCATCGAAACACCGCACCCTTTTCCACTCCTCCGGAACCCCACAGAAGCCCCGCCAGAGGACAACAACATGGAGGAGGACTGAACTTTGGTGCCTTCCCTCACAATGGGAAACTTTGATACCGTTCTGTGGGGATGTTTTGTTAAAGACTATCGTGTTCTGTGTTCTTTATTTTATTCGTATGGCTGTATGGTGACCACACATTTCACTGCACCAATTGGTGCATGTGACAATAAATGTCTCTTGTCTTATCTCTTGTCTTGTCTTGTCAGTGTTTATACAACTGACCCTTATCTGCCCCTCTGCTCTTGTGCTCTCCCAGCCCAATGGTCATCAGCTCCATTCATTCTCTCTTGCACACATTATGTGGCCATCTTATATTTGTAGCTTGTATTTAAATTACTTGTTCCTGCAATGATTCTGTTTTTCTCTTCTACTGGTTGGGCAGTCCTGTTAGCAAGTGCTGAGCCACCGGGAGGTCAGGTTGGTTCTTGCGGACCGAGCGGAGGTGTTCGGCGAAACGATCGCCCAACCTCCGCTTAGTCTCGCCGATGTAAATTAGCTGACATCTAGAGCAGCGGATGCAGTAGATGAGGTTGGAGGAGATACAGGTGAACCTTTGTCGCACCTGGAACGATTGCTTGGGTCCTTGAATGGAGTCGAGGGGGGAGGGGAAGGGACAGGTGTTGCATTTCTTGCGGTTGCAACAGAAAGTGCCCGGGGAGGGGGTGGTGCGGGAGGGAAGGGAAGAATTGACGAGGGAGTTGCGGAGGGAGCGGTCTTTGCGGAAGGCAGACATGGGGGGGAGATGGGAAGATGTGGCGAGTGGTGGGGTCACGTTGGAGGTGGCGGAAATGGCGGAGGATTATGTGTTGTATTTGCCGGCTGGTGGGGTGAAAGGTGAGGACCAGAGGGACTCTGCCCTTGTTGCGAGTGCGGGGATGGGGAGAGAGAGCAATGTTGCGGGGTATGGATGAGACCCTGGTGTGAGCCTCATCTATGGTGGCGGAGGGGAATCCCCGTTCCCTGAAGAACGAGGACATTTCCGATGCCCTGGTATGGAATGTCTCATCCTGGGAACAGATGCGGCGTAGGCGGAGGAATTGGGAGTAGGGGATGGAGTCTTTACAGGGGGCAGGGTGGGAAGACGTGTAGTCCAGATAGCCATGTGAGTCAGTAGATTTGTAATGTATGACGGTCAGGAGTCTGTCCCCTGCGATGGATCCATTCAAGGACCCAAGCAGTCGTTCCAGGTGCGACAAAGGTTCACCTGTATCTCCTCCAACCTCATCTACTGCATCCGCTGCTCTAGATGTCAGCTGATTTACATCGGCGAGACTAAGCGGAGGTTGGGCGATCGTTTCGCCGAACACCTCCGCTCAGTCCGCAATAACCAACATGACCTCCCGGTGGCTCAGCACTTCAACTCCCCCTCCCATTCCCAATCCGACCTCTCTGTAGCACCCTGTTGTACACCTCGTGCAGCCTCCCTGTGGAACACCCGAACCTTGCTGTTGTCCACCCCGGCAAAAGTCTCCCCTATTATTCCCTCACCACCAACCCCGTTACTTTCTCAGCTTCGTAAAACCAGTTTATCTCCTCTGTTTCCCAGCTCAAACCTCAAATCTTCTCCAAGTCAAACCCTTTCATACACTTAAAGACCTCCTTCAGGTCATGCTTAACTCATGCACTCTTTGTAACAGGAACCAAGCCGGCACATCATTCCTTTCTGATCCAACAGTTGCCATTTCTACAAGTTGATCATTCACCTGAAACTTTGGCTCTCTCTCCCTCGCTCTTTCGCCCTCTTTTTCTCTCTTTCTATCCCTTCTGCCCCTCTCTCCTCCGATGTTGTTCCTTTT
Source organism: Amblyraja radiata (assembly GCF_010909765.2). Classification (NCBI taxonomy): domain Eukaryota; kingdom Metazoa; phylum Chordata; class Chondrichthyes; order Rajiformes; family Rajidae; genus Amblyraja; species Amblyraja radiata. The sequence goes on from NC_045989.1 coordinate 11,707,618, forward strand.
AAGGTCATAAGGGATAGGACTAGAATTAGGCCATTCAGCCCATCGTCTACTCTGCTATTCAAACATGGCTATTCTATCTCTCCCTCCTAAGCCCATTCTCCCGCCTTCTCCCCATAACCTGTGACACCAGTACTAATCAAACATTTGCCACTGTTGCTCTGGAGAATTGCAGGGATATGTCTCATCTCTCCTCCCCAACACAACACCTGACCCTCTGATGCTTCTTCCTGACCATCACTGTCTGTTTGAGGCGAGTGGGGTTACAGTAGTTACTGGTACTACAGTGAGACTGGGAGAAAAAAATACTTTGTGTTAATTCTGGCATTCTGCACATTCTCACCACCTCCCTTCCAACAGAGCAAAGACTCCTATTGTTAGCCCGGTTTGTGCTTTGCAAGTTTAGACAAAACTAATTCTTCAGCATAATAGTCAGAACAATTGAGCCTTTGACAGGAAAATATTTGGAACATCCCACATAACAGGAAACGGCCACCTCTGGGTGACAATTATTGTGGTATGATAATGTTCTTTGAGTGGCTGTCTTGCTGCTTGCTGTTTACTCTGGCTCTGCGGGCATTCGTGCATCAACATTAGTGTCGCCTTGTGGAAACCGACACAATTAGATTACTCTTGTAAGTTGTGTTGGCGGAAAGATGTGGTGTGGGCTACCCAGTATGTGGAATCAGTTGATTGCTGAGTCTGAGTCTGCACTGGGGAATGTGCTATAATAACAAGTGTTGAAGTGTGGGCAGTGTGCGTGGGTGTGGAAAGAATGACTTTGCAGTGTCAGGGATTGGTGATGATGGACTGGGCAGAGACCGAGCCTGAGGGCATGGAGGTTGAATGTATCTTGTGTGAATGTAATCACCGAAAAAGAGTTGTCGCCACTTGGCTCCTTGAGTCAGAGTACTAGCTGTAACAACAAGGGACTGCAGGCAAAATATGTGGGAAGGAACTACAGATGCTGGTTTACACCAAAGATAGACACAAAATGCTGGAGTCACTCAATGAGTTGATGCTGCCTGACCTGCTGATTGACTCCAGCGTTTTTGGTCTTTCTTGAGTCAGTGAGTTTGAGTTTAGCTTATTGTCACGTGTACTGAGGTACAGTGAAAAGCTTTTGTTGCGTGCTAACCAGTCACTGGAAAGACATTATTTGGTTACAATCGAGCCATCCACAGTGTACGGATGGAGTCGAGGTTTAAAAGAATGGGCCAATTATAATGCGTGATTACAGATCCACTTCTGTGACCAGCTCACAGTCGCCTGGTTTGGGTGCCATCTTGGAAGCTGCTAGCTCCTGCTGAAGCTGTCCCTTCAATCCCAATGCCCATTCTTTCCCCCATGCCCAGCATGATGGCTGGAGGCCCACAACTGCCTGGGACTTGCCTGGAACAGGCACTGCTCATCAGCATTGAATAGTGTAGATGCATCAAAGGGAAGGCAGGACAAGCTGCTGAGGGCGAAGGGAGATTAGAGTTGGATGGAGGTGAGGAGAGAAGGGGAATCTTGATGTTGCATACATTCTAGCACAGACTGTTGGAGACCCATGCCATGTTTCTACCTGTATATCCTGTGTAGTCTGATGTTTAAGAAGGAACTGCAGATGCTGGAAAATCGAAGGTAGACAAAAGTGCTGGAGAAACTCAGCGGGTGCAGCAGCATCTATGGAGCGAAGGAAATAGGCAACGTTTCGGCACGAAACGTTGCCTATTTCCTTCGCTCCATAGATGCTGCTGCACCCGCTGAGTTTCTCCAGCACTTTTGTCTGCCCGTGTGGCCTGATGATATTGATTGAGAAATATTCATGAGCCAGGACAAGGGTGCTTCACTACAGTTTAGTCAGTTGTCACGTGACATATGAGGGCAACACGGTGGCGCAGCTAGAAGGAACCAAGGCCATCCTGACCTCGGATGCTGTCTATGTGGAGTTTACACGTTCTCCTTATGGCCGCGTGGGTTTCCTCCCACATCCCAAGGACGTGCGGGTTTGTAGGTTAACTGGCTGCTGTAAATTTCCCCAACTGTGTTGGCAAGTGGTCGTGAAGGAAGTATAATATAGAGCTAGTGTGAACAGGTGATCGGTGGTAGGCATGGACATGGTTGACTGAAGGGCCTGTTTCCACACTGCATCGCTAAGTAAGTAACTACCATGGAACATGTGATACTTCATCGTAACCTGCTCATAACCTCCTCGTGTGTAGGAAGGAACTTCAGATGCTGGTTTACACCAAAGATAGACACAAAATGCTGGAGTAACTCGGCGGGACAGGCAGCATCTCTGGCGAAAAGGAATGTATGACATTTCGGGTCGAGACCCTTCTTCAGACCTTGTAGCTGTCGATTAGTCATTTAGGAAGATAATTTTCTTCCCTTGGATGTGATTCATTTGGAATTCTTCCTCTATAGGGTTGTGGTGATGAGTTTAGGAGTTAAATTTAAGCAGGTAAATTTTGACCACAATTAGATTAGTGGGAACATGGAATAAGAGGATCAGTCATGATTTTTATTGAAGAACTCAAGGAGTAGAATATCGCAATCTTGCTGCTATTTCCCTCATTATTTTCTTGTGTAAGAGAAGGCGGGAGACTGGAATGTTGGGGAAGGAGTTCACAGCTGTAGCCAGCTGGGTTATTTCCGTAAAACTAGGATGGTGTTTCGGTATTTTGGCAGACGAGATAAACTGCCGGAAACCTGAACGAGTCCATATCTTAATTGCCCATGGAAAAGCTAACAGATAAATGAGCCATGAGGCAATAGCAAACTCCATTGAGGAAACAGCAAATAAAACCTCGGTCCAAATATTTCTCAACTGATCATTGGATATGACAAGGGAGTCAGTACCAGGTCCGCGCTGACCAGCGATCACCCTCTACACCAGCGATTCCCAACCTGGGGCCATATGGCCCCAATGGGCCCATGGCAAATTTCAAGGGGGCCACAGAAACATTTTGGGATTTAGGGGGCCACAGGTTCAATGAAGGGGGGGCACTTTTTTTCCACTAATAATGTCAGGGGGGGGGGGGGCACAGAAAAATTAAAGATCCCAAGGGGGCCATGAGCTAAAAAAAGGTTGGGAACCACTGCTCTACACTATCCTACACACTAGGGACAACTTTACAACTTACCAAAGCCTGCAAGCCTATATGTCTTTGGAGTGTGGGAGGAAACCAGCGCACCCGGAGAAAACCCACGCATGTCATGTGAGGGAAGGTACAAGCCATGATCGGGATTGAACGCGAGTCTCTGCCGCTGTAACAAAGGCAGCAACTCTCCCGTTGCGCCGCAGTCGAATCTTTGCCTGAAATTGAGCGACTCTTTTAATTTGCGCAGCTTTATATTGTGGCCCTGCTGCCCTCATGCCCATCCATCCACACTGTCCTCCGGTGATGACGGCTTTATTGCCTTGAAGCTGTCACGCAGGCCAGCTAAATTTGGCCATTCGGCATCCATCTCCATCCCAGTGAATGATGCTTCAAGTGGATCCACGGCAGCAGAAAATATGCAGTCTAAACGGATGTAAAATCCTAAATCCCATTTCCAGTAATTACACTCTGGGGGGAAAGCGAATCCCTGAAATTTGACTTTAGTCTGGCTCTTGAGAAAATGAATCTTTCTTACTCCCTCCTTCAGCCTGAATATTACATCGGCCTCTTCATATATCTGTCGCAAGCACAACTCCTGTAGCAAGCAAAAATACTGCTTGTTTACCATTGATCATTGCATGCCTACTTACACACACTTGCTATTGATTTCCAGCATTACCCATATGAATCACATCCACAATGGGAACAGGTGCAACAATGCAAAGATTACCAGCAATTTTACTTCGGAGTCACGTGAGTGACTACGTGAAGAACCCCGCCAGGACGCATGCGTGCCATATCGCGTTCACGCTTGCGAAACGACAGGCGGGGTGGAGCGTTCCCCCGCAGCGGTAAGTTTGAAACCGCGACCTGCAGGTAAGTGATTTACTCTGCGGTAGTTTTTGTCCCCGCGCTGTTTTTACACAGGGGGGGAAGCTGGACAAAATAGTGTCCACAAGTGCTGCGAGTAAAGCTGGCTGGGGAGGACCGCGAAGTTGCGGGAGCCAGCAGCAGCTGAAGGCACAAGCCCCGTAAGTGGGATCAGCTGTGCCGACTTTTGGTCCCGCGCCGGCCAGAACACCACGGCCGGGCGGGAGACTATTCAGAATGGGGCCGTCGACTTTGACAAGTCGAAAACGGCAGGAGGCGGGGTGGAGCGACGTTCCCCCGTAGCGACAATTTAAACCAGGACCTGCAGGTAAGAGTACTCTGCGGTCTTTTTGTGTTTTCCCATGCTGATTACAGGTAGGGAGCATGGAAAAGTCGAAGAAACCAACGAGGGCTGCGACAAAGCTGGTGGGCCAGCAGCGGCCAGCGGCACTTGAATTACCTATAATGGGATCAGCTGTGCCCGATGTCGCCTCCGCACCGGCCAGATCCACTCCGCGGCCGGGCGGTAAGGCAAATCAAAAAACCATCAAAATCGTGGACTCAGATGAGTCCGACTTTGAGCAGCCGCGGGCGGCCAGCGACCGTGAGCGCTGGAGCCGGATGGAGCGGTGTGTGGAGCATTTGCTCCAACGTGACAGGCTCCGGGAGATGGAGTCGAGTCACTGTGGGCTCTATGTAAAACCCACAGCAGCACCTCTTGTAGGGCTGCACAGTGCTTCTCCCTCGTCAGAGGGGAGTACTGGGGGTCAGTTCTGGGCTGATCCTGAAGAGGGGTTTGCAGAACAGAAATCAAGTGTGCAGGGGGTGCAGGAACGTGAAAATCTACTGGACATGGTGTCCAACTTCATACAGCCAGACCAGACTGGCCAAAACCTGGAGGACACCTGACACCGGGTAACTGTATATCCCTGAATGTTCCTGTAATAAATAATTGTATATGGAAACTCCTAAACAGCGGGGATAACAGCTTTCACCCGCACAGTGGATGAGAAGGACATGTCGCAGGACCAACAGGATGCACTGGCACTGCTTTGCAACACACGGCCATAGACAGCACCCTTACGCACCCACCAGTAGAACAAGACCGACTGGTGAAAGCTCGAAGGTCCGGTACACCAAACATGAGTCTTTCTTAGGCCATGGCCCAGACCGGCCTTCTTGGAAGATACGCAAATCTCCAACATCAACCAAACCACAAACCCAGACACCGACGCCTCAACATGAACGAAGGATTTACAAAAAGAAGTAAACCTGCCATTGGTAACTATGGAGGTAGGTGGGTCTGGTTCCCTACAAATTGCAGGGAGCATGGAGGTTGGGGGGAGATTACTCTCCTTTCTGGATGCATGGAGTATGTTAACTACCGATACTTATATTTTAAGCAGTATCCAGGGATATACAATAGAATTATACACAAGTACAGCCCTCCAGTTCAACATATACCGAACCGAATGTTCGTACTTTCCGGTAAAGAAAAATCAGAAGCGCATGCTGAACTGGAGCGGCCTTACGCAAAAGGGGTAATTGAAAAATCCCAACACGAACCGCTAGAATTCATGTCCAATATCTTTACCAAAAACAAAAAAGATGGTGGTTGTCGCATCATCATAGATCTGACCAAATTGAATACATTTGTACAATATATTCATTTTAAAATGGAAACCTTTGTTACTGCTAAACAATTGATTTCCAAAGGTTACTTCATGGCTAGCATCGATTAAAAAATGCTTACTATTCAGTGCCTATACGAGGTGACCACAGATGTTACTTAAAATTCAACAGGATGGGACAGCACTGGCAGTATAGAGCGCTGCCAAATGGATTAACATCAGCCCCCAGGCTATTCACTAAAATTTTGAAACCAGCCCTAGCGTTTCTACGGAAACGAAAACACATAGTCATGGCATATCTAGATGACATAATTATTGTGGGCAAAACTTTGGAATTGGCCAAACAAACTGTAACAGCCACAAAACAGTGATTTGAAAAGCTGGGGTTTCTTATCCATCCAGTTAAATCTAAATTAACGCATTCCACTACTATGGACTATTTGGGGTTCACCATTGACTCAGTTCACATGTCGGTGACTTTGCCAAAGGGAAAGGCTATAGACTTAATAGAGGCTTGCATTAACCTCATTGACATCAGTAACCGTCCATCAGATTGGTAGCAAAAGTAATTGGCAAAATGGTGGCTGTTTTTCCAGCCACACAATTTGGACCTTTACATTACCAAAATTTACAGAGAGCAAAAATACAAGCACTCAAAATCAATGCTGGTCATTTTGACAGACCAATGAAGCTACCAATCAAAGCTATAATGGAACTAAAATGGTGGATAGATAACATTTGGCTTTGTTTCAATCCAATCATTATCAGCAACCCTTCTATGGTGCTACAAACTGATGCCAGTGCACTTGGTTGGGGTGCCACCAATTCCATCTCCAGCTGTGGAGGTAGATGGACTGCTCAGGAGGCATCATTATTACTAACACTGGGCATAAACTACCTAGAAATGTTGGGTGCATTCTATGGCCTAAAGTCATATTGTACTGGGTCATATCACCAGCATGTTAGACTACAGATTGACAATACCACCGTGGTAGCATATATCAACCACATGGGTGGAAACAAATCGACATCATGTGACAATCTGGCTAATACAATTTGGCAGTGGTGTATCCAGAGAGATATTTGGATATCAGCTACTTACCTACCAGGTAAACTAAATTTAGTGGCAGACACCAGGTCACGCAAATTTAATGAAAACACCGAATGGATGTTGAATAAAAAGTATTTGCTGATATTACAGCACGATATGGAACACCAGATATCGATCTATTCGCATCCAGGCTTAATCACCAGTTATCAAACTATGTTTCGTGGGAACCAGACCCTGGGGCAGCGGCGACAGATGCATTTTCGCTGCATTGGGGGGGGGGGGGGGGGGGGGGAATTGTTTATTTATGCATTCCCTCCTTTCTGCCTCATCAGTCGGGTATTAAGGAAAATACAGCAAGACTCTGCGTCTGGTGTTTTGGTAGTACCCGATTGGCCTACTCAACCATGGTTCCCAGTGATACTGAACATGGTATTAGAACCATGTATCACCATCCCGAATAGACCAGACTTATTGGTTCATCTCGTAACAAGGGATAGCCACCCATGCCATAACTATTTGAATTTATTAATTTGTAGAGTTTAAAAATACCACTACTACAGCTGGGACTGACGGACCAAACAGTGAACATGATTTCGGCGGGCCACAGACAGTCCACCAAAAAACAGTATCTGGTCTATATCAGGAAGTGGGAGATGTATTGTCACAAAAACAGTATCACCTACAGAGATATGAACATCCCGTCTGTTCTGGAATACCTGGCAGGCCTCCATTATGATGAGGGGCTCAGTTATAGTGCCATCAACTGCGCCAGAAGTGCCCTATCAACTTATCTATGGCAAGGAACAGAGCGTCACTTTGCTGGGACTCACCCACTGGTAACAAAACTTATGAGGGGAATTTTTAATACCAATCCCCCAAGAACCAGGTACTCCCAAATATGGGATGTGAGTATTGTCCTGAAGATGCTCAGGAATTGGTCTCCAGCAACAGCTCTGTCCCTACATAGACTGACATTAAAAACAGTCATGCTAATGGCATTGGTCACGGCACAAAGGGTACAGTCATTACATAAATTAAGACTGGACACATGACTTCTTCATCTGAAAATATTACGTTTCATATTTATGAATTAGTAAAGCAGAACAGACAGGGATCAGCAGGCCTCAATATAGAATTTAGGTCTTACCCAACAGATGATCATCTCTGTATAGTAAGACATTTGTCGTTATACATGGAGAACACGAAAATCATCAGAGGCAATGAGAAGGCACTTTTAGTCAGCCATAAGCAACCACACAAAAGAATGACGATCCAGACCATCTCAAGATGGCTGAAACAGGTTCTAATACAGGCTGGGATGGATACTAATATTTTTAAATCTCATTCCACCAGGGCTGCAGCTACATCGGCAGCTATGCAGTTGGATTTACCAATGGACCAAATCCTCAAGGCAGCAGGATGGTCAGGGGAAAAACATTCCAACTATTTTATCATAAACCAGTCATTAAACCTGGAACATTTGCAGAAACAATTTAAGTTCTGTAATTTAATTACCCCATAAATAGAGGCTATAATTTGTGTTAATCAATTCATGGATTTCAATGTCGGATTCATGTCTAAAATATGTTGACACAATTCCTCCTACAGTCATTAAGGCAGATGTGATGCATGGACTCGTTTCCACGGCATGAAATCACAGAGCTTTGAAATCTTCACGTAGTCACTCACGTGACTCCGAAGTAAACTAGTAAGATTAAACGAGAACTTACCAGTTCGAAGTTTGATCGTTATTTTATGAGGAGTACGTTGAGGGAATACATGCCCTCCGCTCCCACCCATGATCATATACTCAACTGGTATTTCTTCTCTAATCTTACTATGTTTAAGTCATTACAGTTATCTGTGATTTCACACCGCTGCTTTGAAGAATGACACGCATGCGTCCTGGCGGGGTTCTTCACGTATTCCCTCAACATACTTCTCATAAAATAACGATCAAACTTCGAACTGGTAAGTTCTCGTTTAATCTTACTATTAATCAACCTTGCAAATACGAACAACTGCAGGTTTAGCAACTGAGTCCGTATCTCTGGTTGGTCATAAGGCCGGGATTGAAACCTGGATTCTATTCCACAGTAACCTGGTGGCAGCTAACGAGATGGTGGCTCTATTGCAGTCCAGGAAAATTTGCTGTCAGATTACATACACAGCAGGATCCCACAAAGAGCTCTGAGGTAATGACTGGAGGGCCACTGAAGGGGTCACACACCTGGCTCTGCTTCACCACCAGCTGAGAGAACCCACAGGGTCTTGGTTTTAATGTGGCACCTCTGACAGTGTAGCACTGTCTCAGTGTCACAAGGGAGTGGCAGACTAGACCTGAGAGGCCACACAGTGGCTCAGCGGCAGATTTGCAGAGTTGCCTAGAAGCGGAAGAGACCCAGGTTCGATCCTGAGTACGGGTGCTGTATACAGAGTTTGTACGCTCTCCCTGTGAATGCATGGGTCTTCTCCGGGTGCTTCAGTTTCCTCCAACACTCCAAAGACAAACAGGTTTGTAGGTTAGTTGGCTTGGTAGAATTGTAAATTGTCCCGAGTGTGTGTAGGATAGTGCGAGTGTGCGGGGATCGCTGGTCACCGCGGACTCAGTGGACCGAAGGGCCTGTTTCCGCGCTGGATCTCTGAACTAAACTAAACCCTTGAGCTCAATTCTCTGGTGTGGGACTTTAAACTCTCCCCTGCTTCAGAGATGGCAAAATACTACTGCTATTAAGCTCGTCACATAGCAAGCAAATAGTATTTTGTTTGTTATGTGACGAGCTTAATAGCTAATACTAATGGCTTTTAAAAGAAAATTAAGTGCCGGTGGGGGGGAGGGGGAGGGGGCGGTGGGGGGGGGGGGGGGGGGGGGGTTATATATAATAAATTATAAATTATTATAACTGCAGACATCCAATAATTCTAGAAACTGATTTTAAACAAGGCTCAACATTCCAGATCTAATCCACCATTTCTGCTCAGATTATTTTCTTTGGCAATCAGGTCTGCAGTTATTATAAAGAGCAAAGCAGGGGGGAAAAGAGCATTGTTAATGATCAACATGTCACACATTTTACTGTGCAATATACACCGCCTTCCCAGGTAGCAGCGTGTGTGTCCAATGTACTACAGGGCCAGTGATGTCACCTCTGAGCTGGGCAGGTATCTAGGCAACAGGATTCGTGGCTCAGCCTGTCCGAGCAGGCCCATTTAGCTTTGGTAGCAGAGCGGTCTTAAAACATGAGTAACAGTTTGATTGGGTTAGATGTTCAACTGCAACTCAATTAGTGTCACTCACGCACCAAGCAGGAGGCACCAGCGATGTCTCTGTTACAGTATTAGGAGGCGTCTGTGCAACCAACCCTGATAATTAAGATCTCCTCTCGACACCATGGCAGAAATATATTGCAGGCTGAAGGGTTGAGGTTTTAATGGGTCGCCTGTTTCATTTTCCACTTGTCACACAAAGCACCGCAATAAAAGGGTTCTGTTATGTTTGGCAATCATATTTTAGCACTGTTAATGTCAGGCTGTCAGACAGACTGCTGGAGGCTTCAACAGGGGAAAAAAATGTTTGTTCCTTCAAGTGAATTAGGAGTTTGTGCGGAAATGCTTTCCTCCCCCTCGTGGTGCTTTATGCATGCAGCATTGCATTAATCGCCTTCCCCCTCCCACCAATAGTGTCCCCCAGACCTCCGTGTTCCTCCCCAGACCCCTCCGTGTTCTTCCCCAGACTGCTCCGTGTTCCTCCCCAGACCCCTCCGTGATCTTCCCCTGCAACCCCTGGGCAGGCTGCTGGTTTTGCCAGTGACAGTGATTTGCTGGCAGTGGGTCAGCTTTTCGAGAGGGTTGGCACTGCTTGACACTGGAGGGCAACACAGGGCAGTCTCACCTTGTGTGCTGCCTTCTTCCCTGTCCTCTTCACACCACTCACATGCGCGCGCACACACACACACACACACACACACACACACACACACATGCACAAACACAGGGAAATACGTACCCACAATAACACACATGCACGCACACACACCTACAAACATGCGCATGCACACACGCACTTGTACTAACACTCTCATACATATTTTCACAAGCATTCACAAACATTCACATGTAGAAACATACATATACACAGGCACACATATACACAGGCACACATATTAATGCATAAATATATGCAATACACAGCCTTACACTCAAACATACATATGCACACACACACACACACACACACACACACACACACACACACACACACACACACACACACACACACACACACACACACACACACACACACATGCAGACACACACACTCACACACATAACTTGCAGCAGCAGGCCATTCGGTCCCTTAAGCCTGTTCCACCATTTAATAAGATCACTGCTGATCTTTCTCAGCGCCAGTTACCTGCACTCACTCCAGATCCCTTGATATTCCTGGTATCCAAAGATCTATCAATCTTTTTTTTTACAGGTCCAGTGCCTGGACATCCATAGTGTTCCTGGGGAAGGGATTCCAACAGCTCACCACCCTCTGGGTGAAGAACCTCTGCTTCAATCCTGACAACACCATCACCTTCCTTTGCTCTAAGCTACGGAGAGTCAAAGCCCAATCAGCCTGACTTCCCACATAAACAAACTGCCCATTCGAGGACTGAATCTCTTTCACAATGTACAAGACCAGACATGTACACAACACGCCTGCTACAATCTCACCCGACCTTTGTATAATTGCTGCAAGGATTCTTTACTAGGGACTGAAATCTTTGTCAAATCCAGTCTGAGGGTCTCGACTCAAAAAGTCACCCATTCCTTCTCTCCGGAGATGCTGCCTGTCCCGCTGAGTTACTCCAGCATTTTGTGTCTATCTTCAAGGAGTCTTTAGCCTTCGATTCATAGAGGTATGCAGCGTGGAATTGAGCCCTCTGGCCCAATCACTCATGCCGACCGAGATGCCAAGTGCCATTATCCTATTTTCCTGTGTTTGGCAATATCCCTTTGAACTTTTCCTGTACCTTTCCAAATGTATTTTAAACTCTTGTACTTAAATCTTCTTGCAATATAAAATGATGGTCAGTTGGCCTTCCTAATTGGCCTTCCTAAGCGAGAGTGGAAAGATCTAAAATTAGCCTGATGGGCACCATTTGTATGCAGAGTTCCCAGATGCAGAGGTGAGACAATAATAACATTTGAAAGACATTTGGACAGGTACATGGACAGGAAAACCTTATAGAGATATGGGTCAAATGCAAGCAAATGTGGCTAGCTTAGATGGGCATCCTCGACCATGAGCAAGTTGGGCCAAAGGCCTATTTCTGTGCGGTGGAGGCCCATGACTGATTCATGTGTGGAGACACCCAGCTCCTTCTGAATTAGCTTTGATCTGGCCCAAGCTTGGACCTGGGCAATGCTGCCTGTACCTCAGGGCAATGAAACAGTTGTATGTTGAAGGTCAGAATGAACATCACGATTACTCTAAACACATTTCTCTGGATGCATTGCAGGCATATAACTGCCTCCATGCAATGTGTTCACTGGCACATACGTGTACACACACAGTCACATGCAGTCTCATGCACGCACGCATGCGCACACACACACACCCCAACTACTGGAAAGCAGTTCTGAACTACTATCTACCTCATTGGTGACCCTCGGACTCACTGGACTTTATCTTGCACTAAACGCTATTCCCATTATCAATGTATCTCTACCTGTGGATGGCTCGATTGTAATCATGCATTGGTTTTCTACTGGCTGGTTAGCACGCAACAAAAGCTTTCCACAGTACCTCAGTACATGTGACAATAAACTAAACTCAACTAAATCTAAACTGCAAATGCATACAGAGAGAGAGAGAGACACACACACACACACACACACACACACACACACACACACACACACACACACACACACACACACTCACTCACACTCACACTCACACTCACACTCACACTCACACTCACACTCACACTCACACTCACACACACACACACACACACTAAAGTTTATTGTCATCTGCACAAGTATGATGAGGTGCAGTTAGAATGAAAACCTTGCTTATAGCAGTTTACATGCCCTGAGGTGCAGGCATGTAAACTCAAGACAACACAGAAACATCAATTATACATCAATTATCCAAGTTAGCGAAAAGAAAACAACTGTACAAAGACAGGACATTGGTGCAAAAAAACAATTAGAAAACAAAGCCAGTGGATTGCAAGAGTGTTCTGTTGCTGAGGTAGGATTAGGGTTGCGCAGGTCGGTTCAAGAATCTGATGATTGCAGTGAGGTAGCTGTTCCTCAACCTGGTGGTGTGGGACTTCAGACTTATGTACCTCCCGCAGTGAGAAGAGGGCATGGCCCAGATAGTCAGGGTCCTTGATGAAAGTTGTGCCTTTGTGAGGGAGTGCCTCGTGTAGATATTTTGGGTTGGGATGAGAGGCTGTCTGCCACTCTCGGCAGCCTCTTGTGTTCCTGTGCGTTGGAATTGCCATGATAGGCCGTGATGGATATTTTCTGCAATGCGCCCAGAAAAATTTGTTAGAGTATTCGACGACATGACGAAAATTTTTAAACTTCTAAGAAAGTCAAGATGTAGGCAGACTTTCTTCATGATGTGTTGTGTCCAGGACAGGTCAGTAAAGGCCAGGAATCTGATGCATGCATTGGCATGTATGCACACCATCATGCACAGACACGCATACATACATGCGATCCATACACACATTTACTCAAACACTCATAGCAACAGTAGAGTTGCTGACTTACAGTGCTTGCAGCGCCAGAGACCCGGGGTCGATCCCAACTGCGACTGCAAATGCTGTCTGTACGTAGTTTGTACGTTCTCCCCATGACCACATGGGTTTTCTCGGAGATATTCAGTTTCCTCCCACACTCCAAAGACGTACATGTTTGTAGGTTAATTGGCTTGGTATAAGTGTAAATTGTCCCAGTGTGTGTAGGGTAGTGTTAATGTGCTGGGATCGCTGGTCAGTGCGGTCTCGGTGGGCCGAAGGGCCTGTTTCCACGCCGTATCTCTAAACAAAACTAAACTAAATTTAAAAGAAGCTTCTTGTTCTGGCCCAACAGGCTGGCATTGTGCACAGTGAATAGCCAGCACTAAGCTCAACTAATAGCAACTAGAGTGGGGTGTCTAGAGAGTAACTGGACGGTCTTGGGGGACCACAGATCTCTGCTTCTGGAATTGACTTTAGTGGGACTGAACTTCAGAGGTACAGAGTGTGGAGAATCTGCTTATAAACAGGTTCAGCAATGCCAGCTGGCGGTGAATTACTTTGCTGAGGTGTTTTTCTGCTGCATTTGCGTCAGGCCAAGGGATCTAAGCGATGGGAGAAAAACCCATGACTGCCGACTCTTCCCTCCAACTTGCTCTAATCGGACCCTCATCCCGGGAGCCCGCACAACTCTCCCACCATTGTGCGGCAGGCATGGGCTCTATCTGTGGTGATGTGTTGTGGGCAGTGGGCCACTGTCCAGCCTGCAGCGTATGTGGTATCAATGTGATGACTGGGGATTTTAAGCTTCTGGTCTAAGAATAGGTTTATTGCTGAGAGCCACTAAATACATTAATATCAACACTGTCAATGTGACTGGTGCATTTGCCAAACGTCTCCGCTATTTATACACATGCTGGCTAATGGAATGTTAATTGATGTGCAGCATTTTCTAAGCAGGTGGTGACCTTTTTTTTCGAAGTGCGGTAACCTGAAACTTGCTTTAATCCTTCCTGGGATTAGGTTAATGAAGAGATGTGACCTTTGCCTTCTCCGCCTGGGCGCGGCCTCCACTCATCTTTGGTGGGCGCAGAGTCGGGGTGCTGGACTGAGGTGTCAGTGGTCTACCCCCAACTCCCCCCAAACCTGCTCACACATAGCCCCCTCGCTCGCTCCCCTGCATCTGCTTCCAAAGTCTAGGTTTTAAAATGGTCCCTCCCTCTCCCGTGGTCAAATTATGGGGTGGCACAGCGGTGATATTGCTGCCTGACAGCGCCAGAGACCGGGGTTCAATTCCTAACTATGGGTTCTGCCTGCACGGAGTTTGTACATTCACCCCGTGTGTGCATGGGTTTTCTCTGTGTGCTCCGGTTTCCTAGTGAAGCAGGCACATGCCATATGCTTGCCTTCATGGGTCGCGGCAGAGAATATAGGAGTTGGGATGTTATATTACAACTTTCCAAAACACTGGTTAGGTGGCACTTGGAATATTGACTGCAGTTCTAGTTATCATGTTATTGGAAAAATGGGATGAGACTGGAGAGCATTCAGAGGCTCTCTTTGTCTGGACTTTTGCTACAGGGAGAGATTGGATAGGCTGGGCTTGCTACTGCTGGCTGAATAAACACTAGGTGCATCAATCACAATAGCCCCCACGCATCACCATCCCGCCTCCCCCATCATCCATTGGCCACCAGAGGCACGGAAACATTACATTGGTTTTGTTTAGTTTGTTGTCACATGTACCGAGGTGCGGTGAAAAGATTTTGTGGCATGCTAGCCAGCCAGCTGAAAGACTATCCATGATTAGAATCGAGCCATTACAGTGTATAGATGCATGATAAGAGAATAACATTTAGTGCAAGGTAAAGCCAGCAAAGTCCGATCAAAGATAGTACAATTGTTGAAGTGTGGACAGATCTGAGAGGATTTTAAGAAGCTCATAGGTAAAGTAAGAAATGTTGCTGTAGGATTAGAGATTAATAAGTGTGGAGTGATTGCAATATGTGATTGTGGACCTGCTTCTGTGGCTGGCATGCAGGTAGTCGCCTGCCTGGGTTGGGTGCAACCTTGGAAGCATCAGCTCTTATTCATGCATGCACGGCTTTCAACGCTTCCTGGGAAGCTCTGGGCAGTGTTTGTGGGCTTTGACATTGGGACATTACTTTTTTGCACATCTTTCATTCATTCGTTCTATATATCTCTCTATATCACCATCTATATCTCTCATTTCCCTTTCCCCCTGTCTGAAGAAAGGTCTCGACCTGAAACATCACCTGTTCCTTTTCTCCAGAAATAATGTCTGACCTGCTGAGTTACTCCAGGTTTTTGTGTCTATCTATTGCATATAACACGATTGATGAATTAGAGAACACTATTTGTATTATGCGTTCAGCATTGGTTATCATGCAATTTTGAGCTGGGACCAGCCTAGGATTAATCAGACTCCTTTGTTTCTTAAGGACACGGGCTGCCAGTTTCACCACAGGGGGTCACTTACGAGAGTTGTGTTGGAAATTGACAAGCATTTGCTTCTACAGATACTTGTGCAACCGTACTCCATTGAGGAAGGTAACATAAAGCCTTTGGTATTTTTAGCTTGCAGTAACAAAATAAACTTAATTGAAAATCCTGCAGGAAAAATAACCTTGTTATGCAAATCTCTAGCCCCCAACCTACTTTTCCCCAACGACACAATTGCTTTTCTAACGTGGTTTTCTATAACGTGAATTTTTTTAGGAGTACAACTATGACTTTGTAGCAGGACTCCCTGTATTGAATTCTGATGGGGTGTTTGGACTAACTATGATGGCGTAATACCTGAGGGATTATGTGTTCCACAAAATTGAGTCATTGTTCTACTCTAAAGCACAACTTCTAAAAATTGGATTCTAGAGTGTAAGCTGTTAAGCATAAATTAAATGATCTTTGAGATAAATCTAATTTATCAAAGTTCCAGCAATGAGCCTGCCTACACCAACGTGTTGTTGTAAGGCCAGTGGGAGATTCGAGGCTTGAACCAGTTGGCGTGTGGTGATGTCTGTATGCGTCAGTTTGGATCAGGTCCCTTTCACAGCCAGTTTGAGCAGTCTGTCATTTCACAAGTGGGATCTTGAACTAACACAGCAGGGCGCGCCTGCACAAGGAGTGTTCCCTCTCTTATCCATCTGGCTGCGTTTAGATAAACCTCCGTTTTCACTTCAGACTACTTGTAACATTTCATCACCAGAGCGACAAGGATGAAGCCACCGTGTAAGTGACACGAGCCTGTGGATCACTGTGAGCCTCTAGTGTCAAGTAACCTCTCAGTGCCTTCGTCTACGGTGAAGATTGCAAGCTTGAATTTGGTCTGTAGATCCAAGAAGCTGCAGATGCCGGTTTGCAAAAAAGAAAACAAACATAGTGCTGGAGTAACTCAGTGGGTCAGGCAGCGTCACCGGAGAACATGTTGCAGCAGTAGAGTTGCTGCTATGTGGCACCAGAGACCCGGGTTCGATCCTGAATATAGGTGCTGTTTGTACTGGTTTTAAACGTTCTCCCTGTGACCGCGTGGGTTTTCTCTGGGTGCTCTGGTTTCCTCCCACATAGCAAAGACCTGCAAGTTTGTAGGTTAATCGGCTTCTGTAAGTTTTCCCTAGTGTGTAGGATAGAATTATTGTATGGCTGATTGCTGCTCGGCACGGATTCAGTGGGCCAAAGAGCCTGTTTCCATGCTGTACCTCTAGACTAGACTAATCCTATAATCCTCTCTTTAAAGGAGCAATTTGCTCCTGATCATTCGTCACATGCCTCCCTGTTCAGTATTTACTTACACACATACACACGTCAATACACACACGTGTCAACACACACACACACGTCAACACACACATACACATGCGTCAACACACACATGTTAACACATGTTAACCCGCCTCCACCACCCTCTGAGGCAGAGAATTCCACAGACTCGCCACTCTCTGTGAGAAAAAGTGTTTCCTCATCTCCGTTCTAAATGGCTTACTCCTTATTCTTAAACTGTGGCCCCTGGTTCTGGACTCCCCCAACATCGGGAACATGTTTCCTGCCTCCATCGTGTCCAAACCCTTAACAATCTTATATGTTTCAATGAGATTCCCTCTCATCCTTCTAAACATCAGAGTGTACAAGCCCAGCTGCTCCATTCTCTCAGCATATGACAGTCTCGCCATCCCGGGAATTAACCGTGTAAACCTACGCTGCACTCCCTCAATAGCAAGAATGCCCTTCCTCAAATGAGGGGACCAAAACTGCACATAATACTCCAGGTCTGGTCTCACTAGGGCTCTGTACAACTGTAGAAGGACCTCTTTGCTCCTATATTTGATTCCTCTTGTTATAAAGGCCAACATGCCATTCGCTTTCTTCACTGCCTGCTGTACCTGCATGCTTACTTTCATTGACTGATGAACAAGGACCCCCAGATCCAGTTGTACTTCCCCTTTTCCTAACAACGCCATTTAGATAGTAATCTGCCTTCCTGGTTTTGCTACCAAAGTGGATAACCTCACATTTATCCGCATTAAACTTCATCTGCCATGCATCTACCCACTCCCCCAACCCGTCCAAGTCACCCTGCATTCTCATAGCGTATTCCTCACAGTTCACACTGCCACCCAGCATTGTGTCATCTGCAAACTTGCTAATGTTACTTTGAATCCCTTCATCCAAATCATTGATGTATATTGTAAATAGCTGCGGTCCCAGCACCGAGCCTTGCGGTACCTCACTAGTCACTGCCTACCATTCTGAAAGGGATCCGTTAATCCCTACTGACTACAGTTTCCTGTCTGCCAACCACTTCTCTATCCATGTCAGCACTCTACCCCCAATACCATGTGCCCTAATTTTGCCCACTAATCTCCTATGTGGGACCTTATCAAATGCTTTCTGAAAGTCCAGGTACACTACATCCACTGGCTCTCCCATGTCCATTTTCCTAGTTATATCTTCAAAAAATTCCAGAATATTAGTCAAGCATGATTTCCCCTTCGTAAATCCATGCTGACTCCGACCGATCCTGTTACTGTTATCAAAATGTGCGGCTATCTCATCTTTTATAATTGACTCCAGCATCTTCCCCACCACCGATGTCAGGCTAACTGGTCTATAATTCCCTGTTTTCTCTCTCCAGCCTTTCTTAAAAAGTGGGATAACATTAGCTACCCTCCAATCCACAGGAACTGATCCTGAGTCTATAGAACATTGGAAAATTATCACCAATGCATCCACGATTTCTAGAGCCACCTCCTTAAGTACCCTGGGATGCAGACCATCAGGCCCTGGGGATTCATCAGCCTTCAGTCCCATCAGCCTATCCAACACCATTTCCTGCCTAATGTGGATTTCCTTCAGTTCCCCCGTCACCCCAGATCCTCTGCCCACTACTATATCAGGAAGATTGTTTGTATCCACCTTAGTGAAGACAGATCCAAAGTACCTGTTTAACTCATCTGCCATTTCCTTGTTCCCCATAATAAATTCACCTTTTTCGGTCTTCAAGGGTCTAAGTTTGGTCTAAACTAATTTTGTACTCTTCACATACCGAAAGAAGCTTTTACTATCCTGTCCTGTTTACTATTTACTATTTACTATCCTGCTTTATATTCTTGGCAAGCTTACCTTCGTACCTCATCTTTTCTCCCCGTATTGTCTTTTTGGTTATCTTCTGTTGTTCTTTAGACATTACCCAATCCTCTTGCTTCTTGTTCATTTTTTCATCACGCAAGATGAGTGAATAGAGGAGCTGGAGAGGCCATTCAGCCCCGTTCCCCATGCCCGCTCGATATCCTAACTCCACTCTGTCCCCTCAATACAAACCCACACATCTTCAGCTCAAAGACTGATTATCCCCCAGCACCTCTGGGGAGAGAGGTGCAGATCCTCTTTGCCTACAACAGACCTCACTGCCATCAACCCTCAGCTAAATGAATGAAAAGCAAAGAAATAACCAGAGAGAGCGCAGCCACTCTGTATTTAAATCATGTGATATAAATTCCCCTCTTCCGGGGAAAAAATAACAGCTATTTTCTAAATGGAAACAAAAAATGATTTAAAGAGGACAAAAATGCCTAGATGGAGTCTGAAGTGCTCAAATTGCAGATGAAGTGGCCCAACGCACTTGTTGAACAGCGTGAGGTGTAATTTGTTCTCTCTTTGCAACATGAAATAAATGGATTTGAAAGTATCGAAATGAAAGGGGAAGAGCCAGCAAGTGTAATGATTGCCCGAGCAGGGCTGGGAGAGAGGCGGTGAAGAGTTCAGCTCTGTAATGCACCATAATTGAGCCTGCAAAACCAAGACCCAAGCTGGCATTGTAATGCCTGGAGCGGACCGCTGTGGTGTTCTGCACATCCCATAACCTTACCTTGCACTCTCCATCAGTAGCATCACAATCTCTGCTTGTGGCCCAGTGGTAACTACGGATGGAGACATATAGCACGGAGTCTGGCCCTTCAGCCCATCAACTCTGTGCCAAGCATCAACCACACATTTACACCAATCTCACAATATTATTCCAGAACAAGGGGTCACAGTTTAAGGATAAGGGGGAAATCTTTTAGGACCGAGATGAGGAAAAAAATTTTCACACAGAATCTCTGGAATTCTCTGCCACAGAAGGTAGTTGAGGCCAGTTCATTGGCTATATTTAAGAGGGAGTTAGATGTGGCCCTTGTGGCTAAAGGGATCAGGGGGTATGGAGAGAAGGCAGGGATGGGATACTGAGTTGGATGATCAGCCATGATCATATTGAATGGCGGTGCAGGCTCGAAGGGCCGAATGGCCTACTCCTGCACCTATTTTCTATGTTTCTATTCCCACATTCAGCAGCAAAGGTGCCAAAGTGGAGATGGTCAAGAGCTTCACGTTCCTACGTTTAATTATTGCCAACTTATCTTGGACTAACCATGTCGAAGCTATGGCCATGACTGCACACCAAAGCCTCTTCTTGCTCACCATGTCTCCAATAACTCTGATTAACTTCTACAGAAGCCCAGTAAAACACAAGCTATCAGGATGCACCACAACTTGGTTTGGCAACAGCTCTGCCAAAGATCACAAGACATTGCAGAAAGTTATGGATGTAGCCCAATCTATTACACAAAGCAGCCCTCCCAACCCCTCTTTGATTCCACCCACCCTTCATACTGCCTCAGGAATGCAGCCAACATCATCAAAAAACACTCATACCCTGGTCATTCCATCTTCTCCTTTTGGCTGCAAGATAGAAGAGCTTGAAGGCTCGTGCAACAGATTCAAGAACAACTATTTCCCCACTGTTGTCAGACTATTGAACAGTCCTCCCAAAACCTGGGGCGTAGTCCTGGTCTTCCAGCCTACCTCATCGTAGACCTTGTACTCTTTCTCTGTAACTGTAATATTATAACAGCGTAACATTATATCCTGCGCTCTTTCTCTTTGCACTGCCTGCTGCACTTGTGCATGGCTTGTTTGTAGTTTGGCTCAGTGATGTAGATAGAGAGTGATATTAGAAAGAAAGGATTGTGAAAGATTGCAAAGTGAAACATGCCCAGCAAGGTGAGATGTGCAGGAAGGAACTGCAGGTGCTGGTTTAAAGTGAAGATAGACACAAAAAGCTGGAGTAACTAACTGGGTCAGTCAAAGATTACGTTTTAGGTCGAGAGAATCTGAAGAAGGGTCTTGACCTGAAACATCATCTATTCCCTTTTCTCCAGAGATGTTGTCTGACCCGTTGAGTTACTCCAGCTTGTTGTGTCTATCTTCCCAGCAAGGTGAGGCCTGCTATATGATTTGAACCGGTTGTATGCAAAACAAAGCTTTTCACTAGGTACAAGTGACTATAAAGTATCATTGAATGATTGAAAATGGCTCTTGCTAACGGGGAGAGGAACCGGAGTCAATATCCCCGATGGATGATGACAGTAGAATTGGCCGGTTGTGAATTGGCCTGAAGTTGCAACGTTTTCACATGGCCAGACAGGAGATGAGGTGTGTTCTGAAGCTAATGTTGGGCATTGTGCAGGAGCCCACAAACAGATAGACAGGGAATGGAGAATTAAAATGTTTAGAGTTGAGAGAGATGCTGCCCAGAAACAGGCCCTTCGGCCAACGAGTCAGCACCGAGCAGTGATCCCCGCACACTAACACTATCCTACACACACGAGGGACAATTTGCAGCTATACCAAGGCAATTAGCCTACAAACTTGTACGTCTTTGGAGTGTGGGAGGAAACTGGAGCACCTGGAGAAAACCCATGTGGTCAGGGGGAGAATGTACAAACTCTGTACAGACAGCACCTGTAGTCAGGATTGAACCCAGGTCTCTGCTGCTGTAAGGCAGCGACTCTACCGTTGTGCCAGTGTGCCGCCTGTGGCAAGCAACAGGGAGCTCTAAGCTACCCCTGTGGACTGAACACAAGTAGATGGTCCCCTAATCTGAATATAATTCAGTGCAGAGGAGACCACTTTGTGAACACCCCCCATCGCTATACTTGAGAGAAGAAGTGAATCGCTGCTTCACCTGGAAGGAGTGTTTGGGTCCCAGGTTAGTGGGACGAGGTTTAAAAGGACAGGTGTTGCAAACCTTGCATTGCCTGATTCCAATCTCAATGATATTCCCTGCTTAAATGACCTGGACGGGGCCAGATGCTTTCCAAGGGAGAGATGCGGAGGCAAGAATTGGCCGATGAGCAGGGCTGGTTGGGGTACCCAATTAATTCAGTTTGTATGTGAGTGATTAAAACCATGTTTCATGCCAGGGTGATTTGACTCACATCGCATGCTCCTTGCGTGTTAAGCCTGGCAAATAAAGGTTTTGTTTAAAATGAAGATAGACACATGATGCTGGAGGTGGGGTATAGTGAAAAGCTTTTGTTGCGTGCTAACCAGTCAGCGGAAAGACTAAGCATGACATGATCCAAGCAAGGTGTACAGATATAAAGGTCAATAAAGGAGAGAGCTGATAATTGTAGAATATTCCCAAATACCTTGTCCTTGTTCCAGGGAGATTCCCTGTGGATGGCCTATGGGAGGCGGTTAAATCCATTGAATCAGGTACGTTGGGGCCAGATGGGGTTGAGTGGAGAGATCTTGATTAATTTGGAGTCATTTGTACGTGTGTTTACCTTGAAATAGTATTTACTGCGTTTAATCCCATGGAATGATGTTTGAGGTTAGCTCAAGTGTTTCACAAAGCTGATATAAAACAGAAGCAGCTGCTACTGTAACCACAGCAATGGTTAAAAGACATTTGGACAGTTCATGGATGGGAAAGGTTTAATGGGATATGGGCCAAATGTGGACAGGTGGGATGTGTAGATGGGGCATCTTGGTCGGCTTGGACAAGTTGGGCCATAGGGCCTGTTTCCATCCAGTATGACTATGACTAATTACTGAGAATTACTATTACTCATTACTAATTTCCTATTACTGAGAAAAAGACTCAGTATCTATGCCCCTCATCATTTTATAAACCTCCATAAGGTCATTCCCCAGCCTCCTTATAACTCAAAAACAAACAGTCCCAGCCTATCCAGACTCTCCTTAAAACTTGTTCACCAGTCCTGGCGTCATCTTTGTGAATCTTTACAGCACTCTTTCTAGAGTAAATCACATCTTTCCTATGGTATGGTGTCAAGATCTGTACCACTCAATATCCTAGGTACAGCCTTGCTAATGTCATGTATAGCTGTAACATGACATCCCAACTTGTGCCCATTGAAGGGAAGTGTTCCATACATCTCTTTCACCACCCTGTCTAACTGTGTCACCACTTTCAGAGAACTATTTGCACCATGGGGTCTCTCTACTCTACTCCTCAGGTTCCTATCATTTGCTGTGTAAGTTCCATCCCGGTTTAACTTGCCAAGATGCATCATTTCACACTTGTCCGAGTTAAACTCCATCTGCCATTCCTTTGCCCGCTTTCCCCATGGATCTAAATTCTGTTGTGACCCTGGACAATCATTATTACTCTAGAATAGATAGAATAGAATAGAATAGAATACCTTTATTGTCATTCAGACCTTACGGTCTGAACGAAATTTCGTGCCTGCAGTCATACATACAATCATACAATAATAAACAACAATAAACACAAATTAACACCACCACAGTGTATCCTCCAAGCATCTCCTCACTGTGGTGGAGGCAAAAATCTTAGGGTTACTGTCTCTTCCCTCCTCTTCTCCCTCTGCGCTGAGGCGATTCCCCACCGGGCGATGGCACAAACAGTCTCGCGGCTCACCGAACCCCGCAAACGGGCCGGTTCAAACACCGCGGCCCGGGGGTGGTCGAAGCTGCCGCCCTCCAGTCCAGCACACGCAGCCGCTGACCCGCGGCTCAACCCAGGACTCAGGTCACCGCCTCAGAACGCCGTCCCAGCCACCGGAGCACCGTTCCAGCCCCGAGCCGGATCGCCCTCACGTGAGTACCGTTCTCCCTTGGGCTGGGCCACTCCGACGTGAGTGCCGTTCTCCCTCGGGCTGGGCCACTCCGACGTGAGTGCCGTTCTCCCTCGGGCTGGGCCACTCCGACGTGAGTGCCGTTCTCCCTCGAGCTGGGCCACTCCGACGTGAGTGCCGTTCTCCCTCGGGCTGGGCCACTCCGACGTGAGTGCCGTTCTCCCTCGGGCTGGGCCACTCCGACGTGAGTGCCGTTCTCCCTCGGGCTGGGCCACTCCGACGGGCCACAGCCCCTCACGGGAAAGTCTCTCAGCCCCTCGCCAGGCCGCTCTCACGAGAGCGCAGTTCCAGCCCCGGGCTGGGCCACCCTCACGGGAGCTCAGGGCGAGTCCTGTCAGCTGCCTCCAGAGTCCCGAGGTCGCCAGCTCCGCCATTAGGCCTCAGTGTAGACGGAGGCAGAGAAGGGGGATACGACAAAAAGGTCGTATTCCCCCGTAGGGAGAGACAGCAAGCCCCGTTTCACCCCCCCACCCCCACCCCACATAAACACGACCTAAAAACCAAAAACGTAACTAGACAAAACGAAAAAATACAACACAAAAAAGTAAAAGACAAACGGACTGCAGGCGAGCCGCAGCCGTTCCCGGCGCCGCCACTTCCACGCCGCCGCTACTTCACCACCAAAATTATTAATAGGCCACCTACTATCTCAATCAGATGTTAGTAGCTATGACAAACAAATAGAGGTCCTCCATCTGAAATGGATAGATTTTTATTTTGACGTTATGTTGCCTTGCTTCTGTTAGAGAAACATTCTCTCAGCATCCACCCTGTGCAAAGTTGCATCAAAACTGCCTCTCTTTTTATGCTCCACAATCCTTACAATTAAAAAAAAGGCCATTATTCCTTTGGCTTTTCCAATTAAATTTCTCTAGTAAGGAGGGTAGAAGCAGGAATTTTGACAGAGAGCTGTAGGAACGTCTTGTGAACCACTACAGATAAAAGAGCCAGTGATGTTGCCTCATGTCACTATCTGAAGTAACTAAGCAGTTTGACCTGTAGCTGCGATCTCATGGCTCGGGAACATGGTGTTCCTTTGTAAAGATTTATAGTCACTTCGTGCTCGTCACATGCAAAAGAGTTTGTTCCAAGGAATGATGGCAATGTCTAAAAATGATAACCTCTTAGACCAACTCCTGAAGCATGGATATTTATGGTATTGACTTCCCATCCAATGATATCAATTCATTTTACATAATCTAATAAAGGTTGGTGTCTCAAGTTAGACAGGAGATTTTTATGGATCAAACCCTCCCCTTCAGCCATTGCCTGTTCATTTTCAGGGTAAGTCAATATGGACCGCATTCCCTACAACCCCATGATGCTGCATTGCAATTAGCTTCCATCAGCCCCAAATACTGGGAGCAGCGCACCCCACAAGGGCACAACAAAGGGAAAATGCACCATTACTCTGTGCTGTAGGAAGGAACTGCAGATGCTGGTTTACACCGAAGATAGACACATAATGGTGAGTAACTCAGCAGGACAGGCAGCATCTCTGGAGAGAAGGAATGGGTGACCTTGAAGGGTCTTGACCCGGAACCTCACCCATTCCTTCTCTCCAGAGATGATGCCTGTCCCGCTGAGTTTCTCCAGCATTTTGTATTGCTTTATGCTGTTTGGTTGCTGGAATGCAACCAAAGTTGAATCTTTAATGGGTTTTGTGGTTGACACCACTGGATCAGAAATAGACAAAACGTGTAGGAAGGAACGGCAGATGCTGGTTTACACCGAAGACAGACACAAAGTGCTGGAGTAACTCTGCGGACCAGGCAGAATCTCTGGAGAAAAGATATCAGTGACCTTTCGTGTCGAGACCTTTCTTCGGATTGAGAGTCAGGGGCTAAGTGTTCGGCTGGCAACCGGAAGGTAGCCGGTTCGAATCCCGCTTGGAGTGCATACTGTCGTTGTGTCCTTGGGCAAGATACTTCACCCACCTTTGCCTGTGTGTGAGTGATTGGTGGTGGTCGGAGGGGCCATAGGCGCAGATTGGCAGCCACGCTTCCGTCAGTCTGCCCCAGGTCAGCTGTGGCTACAGAAGTAGCTTACCACCACCGAGTGTGACTGAGGAATGAATGAATAATGCGATGTAAAGCGCCTTGAGTATTAGAAAGGCGCTATATAAATCCCATCTATTATTATTATTATTATTAGTGGTATGAAACGGTACAGAACAAATCAGAACCGGCACCGATGACTCATGAAGGGTGGAGCCCACAATGGTTCATTGTTGGCTGAGGAAGAGGTGATATCAAAGGGATACGAACAGTGAAACTAGCAGGACGACTAGGGTGGAGGAGGGACGGAGAGAGAGGGAATGCAGGGTTTACTTGAAGTTAGAGAAATCAGCATTCATACCGCTGGGTTGCAGGCTGCCCAAGCATAATATGAGATGCTGTTCCTCCAATTGGGTCTCACTTTGATAGTGGCGGAGTCCCAGGACAGAAAGGTCAGTGTGGGAATGGGAAGTCAGAAGCAGGTCACGTCTCATGCACATCCATCTGATTGGGCATCAAAATCCTGACCAAAACTGCAGAAAAGATCCCCTGATTACAGCCGGGCTATTTCTCCAGTGAAGCACAATACAGGAAGGGCATGGCGCAATACAAATTAGTGGCGTAAAATGTAATGCCGACCGTTGAATGGAGCGTAGTCTGTAGACAAGGTTGCCAAGAAGAATCTGAAGAAGGGTCTCGACTCAAAGTCAACTTTTCCTCCTCTCCAGAGATGCTGCCTGTCCCGCTGAGTTACTTCAGCTTTTTGTGTCTATATTCGGGTTTAAACCAGCATCTGCAGTTCCTTCTTACACAAGAAGAATTAACTAATCATCTCCAATCTGACCAGGACCTGCTGTCACCATTTCCATCCAATCTCTGCTTCTACACCCAGTTGGCCCATCCAACTCAGTGTCTCATTTGAAAGTATCTTGTTGTCATCAATATTTAAGGCAAAGCACTTTACCCGCTACCTGGTATATCCCCGCAAATGAATGCCATGGACACAATCTACTTCTCTTAGACTAAAACTCATCCACAAGAGGATTGAACCTCAGGGGGCTGAAAGATCAAAAGCAACTTTAAGTCCTTCCTCCACCACCTCCAGTTTAAATTCCATTTGGAATATTTTGGAGGACCAAGAAACCAAGAAACCAAGAACCAAGAACTCAGTTCACAGCCTGACCACAGCAACAAAACACAGAAAGAAGCCACTGAAACAAGCTCAAAAATCACTTTGGGTCAGGAAATGGGATGTCTGCCATTGTATTGACATTTTTGCCTCATCTCCCAATTTTCACCCACTGTCAATTTATTAAAAGCTCATTTACGCTTTTAGCTCTGTGTCAGGGGGTTATGAATTCAAACATCTCCACGGAAACTTGGCTCATGAGCTGCCCTGATCAATAATGAGAGATTGATTTGTACTTAGTCATGCACTCATTGAGTTCTACATGCAGGATGGAAACAGGACCTTTGGCCCAACAAGTCCATGCTGATCACCAAGCATCCGTTTCTATTAACCCTACACTAAGGCCATTTTTATTCCTTGAGCCTTCCAGATTCGACCACCTAACTACACATTATGAGCAATTAACAGTGGCCACTTAACCTTGACTTTGGGGCAGGCGAGGAAACCAGAGTACCCAGGGAAAACCCGTACAGTCACTGGCAGAACGTGCAACCTCCACACAGAGAGCACTGGAGACCCGAATAGAAGTCAGATCAGGCAACAGCACTACCTGGAGCGTCGGTGTGCCAGGAATAGAACTGGCAGATCAAAGATGTACTTCCAGCAGAAAGGGGACCAAAACTGAACAGTGCCAGGACTTCCTGCCTGATTTATACTCACAGTACAGTATCGTGGGAAGACTATACATGACTGTACATGGTGGCATGGGAAGACTAACACCCACTCAGGCAGCCAAGACAGATGCCCCAGCTCTGTTTATAGAGAAGCGTGGACCTTCTTGCCAGTGGTCTGGCTGGCTTTGGGACTCAGCAAAACTATCCTGAGCAAGCCCATTGGTCATTTATTCCACCATTGGTTCTGAGAACTTGCTGTGCACTACAATAAATGCTCTGCTGGCAGTGCTTTGAAAGAGGTTTTATAGATAGACCCACACTCTTTTTCGTTTATATCAGAAAGAATATCTATATTTGTTTTAGTGAAAGCACTAATTTTAAGATTTGAAGCAAGTTAGTTTATAAATATTCCCTCATGTTGAGCTGAACAATGTAAAACAATTAAGATTGCAATTATGCAGAACTGTTTTCATTACTACAGCCCAGACTGGTGTTAGTTATTACTTGAAGTAGGTAATTCTATCAGTGATTCTTAATGAACTGTTACAGTTGAGTAGGTTTGAGCAATGCAAGCAGAACACATAATGCCATTCCAGAGCATTTGAGATATGCAAAGGCTTGTCACTATGATTCATATGGAGGTCTTGCATTTCTATAGCGCCTGCAGAAGTGATTCACCAGGATGTTATCTGGACTTGCAATCCTGAGTTATAGGGAGAGGCTGGATAAGCAAATGGCTTTTTTCTTTGGAGCGTAGGAGGCTGAAGGGGTAACCTGGTTAAAGTGTTCAAAACCATGAGAGGTATTGCTAAAGTAAACACAGTCTTTCCCCCCAGAGTAGACGATTCTCAGACTAGAGGTCGCAGGCTTAAGGTAAGAGAAGAGAGATTTAAGAGGAATCTCACGGGCGACCTCTCACTCAGAGGTTGACCGTATCTGTAACGAGCTGCCGTAGGAAGCTATAAAAGCAGATACAATTATGACTTCCACAAGACATATAGGTAGGAAGGGTTTAGAAGGATATGGGCCAAATGCAAGCAAATAGGAGTAGCCCGGAACATCACTTTGGTTGGCATGGACGAGGTGGGCCGAAGGGCCTGGTTCCCTGCTGTACAGCTCTACGACTCTATGACCTTTCACAAACCTTGGGGCATCACAATAATATTTGTTAAACATTAAAGTACCTTTTTTTGAAATTTGGCCACTGTTGTAATGTAGGAAATATTGCACCCAATTTATGTCCAGCAAGTTCCCATGAAATAATCGCAAGGGAACATGTTGAGGCATTGGAGGAAAGAGCCTCCCTTTAGTAACTTACAGGCAATGCAGCAACTATGACAGAGCAGGGATGCACTGGACATCAGTCTAACTCCATCTGCATAGATTTCCAGATACAGACCTCACGTGGGTAAATAGGATTGGTGTAGATTGGTAAAAATGGATGTGTGGGCTCAAGGGACCATATCTGCGCTGCACCAGCCTGTTCCATTTTTATTCTCCTGACAACGCCATGAACTGCCCCAGATTCCACCACCCACCCACACATCAGGGGCAATGTACAACAGCCACGTAACCTCCCAACCGGCAGGTCTTGGAGATGTGGGGGGAAAGCAGAGCACCCGGGGGAAACCCGCATGGTGGCAGAGAGAACGTGCAAACTCCACGCAACTTGTGCCAGAGATCAGGATTGAACTTGGGTTGCCTCAGTAGCAAGAACACCACCCACTGGCCATAACTGGAACCAGAACTTGAGACCCCTCATCGTCCAACTCAGCTCTGCTTTCCTTCTCTAACCAACAGGAGTTTGACCCAAACTGAAATGGTTTCTTCATCAACTTCCCTAAATCGTCCACTTGTTCTGCCACAAGATAACTAGCGCGAGTGTGGTCTATGCAGTGCAACCCCGATGCTTCCTTTACTCAGATGAGCAAGCATCCAGCAGGTCTCCTACCAGGTCACCACCATCCCCAACTTATTGCTGCTTCATCATTGCAGGGTCTAAATCACGGAATTCCCCAAACAATGACACTGAGGGAATTCCCCAAACAATGACACTGATGGAACACATTTACCAGAAGAACTGCAGTTGTTTAAGAAGGTTTCCCATCACCCTCTTGCCAAAGAGCAACTAAGCATAGGTGATAAATGGTGGTCTTGCCAATGACATTAGACGAGGGAATTACAACATAGTACAGTATAGTTACAGTTACATAGTTTGGTGTAAACCAGCAACTGCTGTTCCTTCTACACAATATAGAACCATCCATTTTGTCCAAGCCTCTTCCAATTTTATTAAAATTATGTTCTATAAGCAGATCCCATGACAGAAGAACAAAAAAATACTTCAGTTTCTGGAAACGAGGGATTAACTAGAAATTGCTGAAAACACTCGGCAGGTCAAGCAGCAACAAGGGAACAAGGAACAGATTGTACGTTTTAGCTTGATAACCTTAGAGTTTTAGAGAGATACAGCACGGAAACAGGCCCTTCGGCCCACCGAGTCTGCACAGACCAGCGATCCCCGCACATTAACGCTATCCCACACACACTAGGGACAATTTACACTTACACCAAGCCAATTAACCTTCATACCTGTATGTCTTTGGAGTGAGGTAGGAAACCGAAGATCTCGGAAAAAACCCACGCAGGTCACGGGGAGAACATTCAAACGCCGTACAGACAGCACCCGTAGTCGGGATCGAACCCCGGGACTCTGGCGCTGCAAGCACTGTAAGGCAGCAACTCTACCGCTGTGCCACCGTGGCCGCCCTGCCCTTTCGTTCAGAACATCGTCCTATTCCTTTACTCCTCAGGTATTTACTTGGCTCAGCCACTTCATCTTGTAGCAAGTTTCACAGTCTAACCACTGTCTGTGTCCTAGAGTTGCATGATCTTGTATATCATCTGCTGGTGATCAATGTCTGACCCACTCTTCATTTCACAACCTCTGACACAGGACAAAAGACCATGGGCAATTGTTATTGCAAGCACAGAGTGTTATTGCGTACCGGTGGGAGACACCCATTTAACTCTAATTGTTACAAAATACACTTTATAAGATTAAATTCCATTATAATTGATTGTGGCACTTCAGCCCCGATGCAGGTTGACGAATCAAACTCAGTATTGTCTCTTGTTGCAACATGATAGGAATTTAAGCTACAATATGAAGAAAATTAACACCACAACAACATGAGCCTTAAAATCATGACCCCCAGGTTGAAGAATAGTGCAGGAAGGAACTGCAGTTGCTGGTTTACACTGAAGATAGACACAAAATGCTGGAGTAATTCAGCGGGACAGGCGGCATCTCTGGAGAAAAGGAATGGGTGATGTTTTCGGCCGAGACCCTTCTTCAGACTGAGCCATCAAGTCATTGTGAATCCCTAATCGCTAACATCTTACTCTTCTGGATCAGCCGACCATGTAGGACCTTATCAACAGCCTTCCTAAAATCCCTGTATACAACAACCACAGTTGTCTGAAGAAGGGTTTCGACCTGAAACGTCACCTATTGCTTTTCTCCAGAGATGCTGTCTATCCCGCTGAGTTATTCCAGCTTTATGTGTGTATCTACAATTTAGTTTCGATTAGTTTAGTTTATCGTCACGTATATCAAGGTACAGTAAAAAGTTTTATCTTGGTACACGTGAAACTAAACTAAACTAAGTTAGGGGTGGCACGGTGGCACAGCGGTAGAGTTACTGACTTAAAGTGCCAGAGACCCGGGTTCGATCCCGACAACTGGTGCTGTCTGTACGGAGTTTGTACGTTCTCCTGCGTGGGTTTTCTCCGAGATCTTCGGTTTCCTCCCACACTCCAAAGGGTTTGTAGGTTAATTGATTTAGTATAAATGTGAATTGTCCCTAGTGCGTGTAGGATGGTGTTAGTGTGCGGGGATCGCTGGTCGGTGCGGACTCGGTGGGTAGAAGGGCTTGTTTCCGCGCTGTATCTCTAAACTAAACTAAACTAAACTAAAGCATACCCACAGCCCGTTACATCCAATGAAGCTCTTTAGAAGTGCGGTCTCTATTTTAATCTGAAAAACATGACGCCTGTTGTGAAGGGCTGTGTCAAAATGCAGTTGCCATTTATTTTATAAGGAGGTGGTGAGTAGTAGAGGGGCTGAGTGCTTCAAGAGGCTGCAACACCCACAGTTAATCACACTCATAGGTTCAATCTTACGGCATGCTTCTGCTGTGTGCTTCCTACCACAATTGTCCTTGAAGGGAATATCTTCCAAAGCTTAGTTGAAGAGGTTATTTTGAGGATGCACTCACTTTCTGCACAGTGCAAGTCACCTGCTCAAGCAAGGCCCTTCACTATTAAGTAGTAATGAGCAGTAAAATCGTTTTTAATCCCCTTCTGCTTTTGTTTTGTCGAGATAATCTGTTGCGATCTAACAAGCAATTTTTCGTCCTTTTAATCCTCGCATTAGATTAGTTCCAAGATTTAGTTTTTCTTAATTTTAATCATTCTATCCGGGAAGAGTTATAAGTTGCATCAATTACCCAGGCATGTGCAGTGTGTAATAATGAATCAAGGCTTGCTGTAAACCAGAAGCAATTAGATAAATCTAAATCTTGCTCCGTGATGCAGAAAGGAATTTAATCTCGCTGCTAAAATCAATTATAACACTGTAATATTTAATTTGATTTCAGCCATGCAACATATATTTTTAAGTCTGACTGGGATTTGTATCTGAATTGCACAGTTGGCTGTTGTGTGTGTTCTAGGTAAATAGCCCCAGTGGGAGAACGATTAGACTTCCTGTAATTTCAGGAATTGCATTTCCTGATTGCCGAGAAGCTTTATTGGGGACAATTTCTCATAGATTTGTCAATAGTGGGAACGTGGAGTCTGGGGCTGTGATGATTGATATTCATAATGGATCTCCATAATTAAAACAGGAAGTACTGCGCCAATCCTTTTCTGACTATCAAACAGTTATAAAGAGTAATGTCTAAATTAATAATGGTACTTGCGTTTATGGGGCACATCAAAGCATCTCAAGCGACCTACGCTCTGAATTAACTAATGTTTTGATCGCAACTGGGAAACACTGTTTCGTGGCATCGTCGACGCCTCGGACCATTGGCGGAAAACCCGGGGGGGCCAGGGGGGACGTGTCCCCTCCATGTTTTCAGAGGTGGGGGCCGGTCCCCCTCACGTTGCAAGCTTTAAATCTGTGGTACAGATCTGCAGTAAATGATTCATTCTAATGGTAACGGCCCTGCAGTAGAAGCATCCACGTCGCGGGGCTAGAAACTGGAAGAATCCCGAGCTAATTACCGTTCACAGGGCGCACGGCTGAAGCTTTCGATGCCTCGCGTGTGAGTGTGCGCATGCGCGCGTGGCCGCCAAGAAATCGTCTGCCCCCGGTCCCCTCCAAGTTTTGACAGCGGTTTCCGTCTCTGCCGTCGGACTATCCTTGACCGAACTTTGCTGGCTTTACCTTGCACTAAACGTTATTCCCTTCTCATGTATCTATACACTGTAGACAGCTTGATTGTAATCATGTATTGTCTTTCTACCGACTGGTTAGCATGCAACAAAAGCTCTTCACTGGACATCAGTACACGGGACAATAAACTAAACTGAGTAAGAAAAAACTGCAGATGCTTGTTCAAAGAAAGGTCTCAACTCGAAACGTCACCCATTCCTTCTCTCCAGAGATGCTGCCTCACCCGTTGAGTTACTCCAGCATTTTGTGTCTAAACCAAAACTGAAACACACTCAGTATTGACTCAGTCTGTCGTCTTTGAGGTTGCAATTTGTGGGTTCAAGTCCCTCATTTTTATACCTTCAGGACAAGCGATGGAATGCAGACGGACATCAGTCTTTCAGACAAAAACACTGTTTCCCCACTTGATATTTGAGATGCTTCTAAAACAAGCTAACGCTTAGTCAATGGCTTGCTCCATAAGATGGGAATTCCTCACAGTATTCATGATTGAGTCGGAAATTCAACGACTGCAGAAAGGAAGAAAATCTCCCCATAGAATTGGCACTGACAAGACATTGACGACCTAGAAAGAGCATGGAGTAGATTGCGAGTACATTGCCTTCACTGACCTTCGTGAGGCACGTGAGGCTGTGGAACTCTTTGCCCTCCCACTCTGTCCACAGACCGAAGGTTCGGGTGGTTTGGTGTTTACAATTCATAGATGCGCAAAGTCTGGATTAAGGGCCTGTCCCACTTATGCGACTTTTTCAGCGACTGCCGGCACCCGTCATAGGTCCTCACAGGTAGCCGAAAATGTTCAACATGTTGTAAATCCAGCGGCGACCAGAACAAGGTACGACTCTTTGGGCGACTACTCACGACCATACAGGCTTCATCCCGCGACATGTCGCCAGGGTGTCGCCTGTATTGTCGGGAGCAGCCTCCTAGTCACCCAAAGATTTGTACCGTCTTTCTGGTCGCCGCTGAATTTTCAACATGGTGAAAATTTTCGCCGACCTATGACGGGTGCCAGCAGTCGCCGAAAAAGTCGCGTAAGTGGGACAGGCCCTTTAATCAAACACAAGTACACATGCTCATCAAGGAAAATAAATCAAATTGTTATATTTCCATGGCCAGCCTGTCTGTATTCACAAGATAAACTCATTGGAGAACCTCACTCTATTTACTCTCATGCCATGGGAACATTAACAAAACTAAGGATTTTATTGAAAGTGATTGACAAAATAAAATGGAAGTACTCCTGTTCCTTCTCTCCAGCGATGCTGCCTGACCCACTGAGTGGCTCCAGCATTTTGTGTCTATCTTCGATGTTCATTGCATTGGGTTGTAAGCTAGCCAAGTGGAATACGAGGTGTTGTAGTCTCTGCTGCCTATTGCTTCCCCCTTAATCTCAACCACGACGTTTATACCAAACCATCTGATTAAAAAAACATGTTTAAGAAGGAACTGCAGATGCTGGAAAATCGAAGGTAGACAAAAATGCTGGAGAAATTCAGCGGGTGCAGCAGCATCTATGGATCGAGAAGAAGAAAGGAAGAAGTGGAGCCAGAGGGCTGAGGGAGAGCTGAGAAGGGGAGGAGACAACAAGGGCTACCGGAAATTGGAGAAGTCAATGTTCAGGCCATGAGGTGTAGTGCTCACTCTGGCAATGGAGGAGGCCCAGGACAGAAAGGTCGGATTCGGAATGGGAGGGGGAGTTGAAGTGCTGAGCCACCGGGAGATCAGGTTGGTTATTGCGAACTGAGCGGAGGTGTTCGGCGAAACGATCGCCAAGCCTACGCTTGGTCTCACCGATGTAGATCAGCTGACATCTAGAGCAGCGGATGCAATAGATGAGGTTGGGGGAGGTGCAGGTGAACCTCTGCCGCGCCTGGAATGACTGCTTGGGTCCTTGAATGGAGTCGAGGGGGGAGGTAAAGATTTTTTTTAAAACAGTTGGGAGCTTTCACCTTTAAAGTGGGGTCCAGTCTACAAGTAAGGTTTGGAAAGCATTCCCAGAAGAACAACTGGAACGAGAGTCAACTTGTAGACCCATTCCACGTGCTCATTTTGTTGGCGAACGCTGACCAGTGTCTGCAGGGAGCGGATTGAATTATTGAACCCAGCACTGGTCGGGATGGACAGCACGAAGAGGAATGGTGCTGGCTGTAGATCTGTTTTAAAAATGGGTTTGCTCTTTGTGACCGCCCGCTAACGATGATGGTGAACTGAGAGAATCATTAGTGGGTAACAAATTGCTTCTTGTACTTGTGATCAACATTTGGAGCCATGAAACCTAATTAAAGTGAAAAGATAATGATAAAGTATCCGAATGAATTTGCATTCGGTGTTAGTGGTTCTGGGCAAGGTGAAGTCATCCATTATCCTGATTAATCAAGGGCTTTGGTTGTTCAAACACTAACCAAAATGAGCTCAAGCTCCCAGCATTACTGCACCTGCAGTTTACTCCTAATTGATTGTGGTGAGGGAATGTTGCTGATCCAGGGCAAGATATATCAAAAACTGATGCCACTAAATTCTTCTGTGAGACGGAGAAATGTAGCTGTCACCTCATTCTCTGCATCGGTTTGGCAAGAGTATCACGAAAAGGTTAAAAATCACGGTGTTAGACTTGGAGTAACTCAGCGGGACAGGCAGCATCTCTGGAGAGAAGGAATGGGTGACGTTTCGGGTGGAGACCCTTGTTCAGGTGGCTGAAGCGGCTGCTCTGGGAATGAACAATTATAGCCTGGGATGCAACCATGATCACTCATCAGGCGGAGAAAATTACTGGCAGCATCCAATGCAGTAAACGGGTACCACCCTACTGCGGCACGGTGAAGCAGCGGTGGAGTTGCTGCCCTACAGCGCCAGAGACCCGGGTTCCAACCTGACTATGGGTGCTGTCTATACGGAGTTTGCCCCTTCTCCCTGTGACCACGTGGGCTTTCACCGGGTGCTCTGATTCCCTCACACATTCCGAAGACGTGCAACTTTGTAGGTAATAGATTTCTGTAAATTGCTTCTAGTGTCCAGTAAGCGAAACTGGGGTAACATAGAACTGGTGCACAGGTGATCGTTGGACGGTGCGGACTCGATGGGCCGAAGGGCCTGTTTCCACGTTGTGTCTCTAAACGAAACTAGACTACTGTTCCACAGTCGTAATTACCGGCCTCAACCTCCCCCTGCAACGTCCACACAGACCACCTGCCCACAAATGGAAGATGCGGTTTGACCCAAACCATGGACCCATTGCATCCAGCAGCCGGTGAGAATTGTTTGCAGGGGGCACCTCATTCTCCACGAGATGTCTGATGGAGTCACTGAGTGGATCGGCCAATTGGTCTCCTCAGTGTGAGGCTTCTCAAAGACTAAAGCAAAAAATAAGAGATGAGCAATGTAGCAATTTGCAAAGATTATTTTTTTTGCCATGAACGAGGTCAGGAACCAAGAGCCGATAAACTGGGCACATTGAGCCAAGCTGGGCTCGATGTGTAAATAGACAAATGAGTTATTTCATTTTAGAGTTTCTATCAATGCTCAATGAGAGATACCCTCCTTTACTTAGTTACTAATTTATGAAACCATTAATTATAGGTTAATCCATGGTTAACTGGACTATGGCAGGAAGGTTAATGTTTCCGCACTTTCCTGCTGAGACTGGCCTTTAAGTCTAGTGTGGAAAAGCAACTCTAGTTAGTGCATCGTAGAAACACGGAACTGCAGATAGTGGTGTACGAAAAAAGACACAGTGGGTCAGGCAGCATCCCTGGAGATCATGGACCCTTCTTCAGATTGATAGTGCTGGGGGTCATGGGGAGGGGGGGGGTGGTGGTGGGGGAAGAAAGATGGAAGAGATGATGGGAAAGACAAAGCCTGGCAAGTCATAGGTGGAAGATAGACGCATAAAGCTGGAGTAACAGGCAGCATCTGTGCAGAGAAGGAATGGGTGATGTTTCGGGTCGAGACCCGTCTTCAGACTCTATCAGTCTATCAATCTATCAGTCATAGGTGGATACAGGTGAGGTGGGGGAGGATTAGAAGATAGTTGGACGAAGGCCGGAGATGCGAAGACAGAAAGTGTGAGACAAAAAGATTGAAGATGTTGCAAAATGTGAAGTGAGAGGAAGGATGTGGGTGGAAGGGGAGTGGGAGGGGTGATATAAATGCAAGTCCAGGTAGGGAACAGCAGAGATAAGGGGGAGGGGGAGGGGGAGGGGGGGGGAGGGAAGAAAGAGGGGGGAGGGAAGAAAGAGGGGGGAGGGAAGAAAGAGGGGGGAGGGGGAGAAAGAGGGGGGAGGGAAGAACGTCCAGGCTTGGTAGTTACCTAAAATTGGAGAATTCAATCTTCATACCGTTGGAAGACCCAAAAAGCTGGAGTGACTCAGCAGGACAGGCAGCATCTCTGGAGAGAAGGAATGGGTGACGTTTCGGGTCGACACCCTTCTTCTGGATTGAAAGCTCCCTAACGGAATATGAGGTGCTGTTTCTCCAGTTTGTGGTTGGTCTACTCTCACTGTGGCAATGGACGATACCCAGGACAGAAAGGACTGTAGGGGAATGGGAAGGGGAGTTAAAATGGTCAGCAACTGGGAGGTTCAGT
Organism: Amblyraja radiata; assembly: GCF_010909765.2. Classification (NCBI taxonomy): domain Eukaryota; kingdom Metazoa; phylum Chordata; class Chondrichthyes; order Rajiformes; family Rajidae; genus Amblyraja; species Amblyraja radiata. The sequence goes on from NC_045989.1 coordinate 11,745,314, forward strand.
ACGCTTGGCAGTAGACCGAGCGCAAGTGTTTGGCGGAACAGTCGCCGACACTACACTTGGTCTCCCCAATGTACAGGAGGCCACGTCGGGAACACTGGATGCAGTTTGCACATCGTCGGCTGATCATCGAGTTTGATGGTGTCAGTTGCACAGTCTTGTTAGTGAGCCTGAGTGTAGATACCAGGACCAGCCTTGGAGGCACATATTCACGGACATTGCGGGTTCAGACAGAGGCCTTGATGGATGCACATGCCATGGCCTTCCTGCACTCTCATCCTCAGTGCAATGTTTACCCCATCCCTCCTCTCTCTCCATTCCTTCCTCGTTATCCCTCTTGTTGCCATCTCTATGATCATCTGAAGCTATTTATCAAATGCATATCCATCAAATCAATACCATACAGACCCTTCTTCAGACTGTTCAGGGATAAGGGAAAAACAAGAGATATAGACGATGATGTAGAGAGATAAAGAACAATGAATGAAAGATATGCAAGAAAGTAACGATGACAAAGGAAACAGGTAAGATGTTTGTAGGGTGAAAATGAGAAGCTAGTGCGACTTGGGTGGGGGATGGATAGAGAGAGAGGGAATGCCGGGGCCTACCTGAAGTGAGAGAAATCAATATTCATACCACTGGGCTGTCAGCTGCCCAAACGAAATATGAGATGCTGTTCCTTCAATTTGCATGTAGCCTCACTCTGACAATGGAGGAGACCGAGGACAGAAAGGTCTGTGTAGGAATGGGAAGGAGAATTAAAGTGTCCGGCAACCAGGAGATCTGGTTGGTTCACGCGGGCTGAGCGAAGGTGTTCTGCGAAACGATCGCCCAGTCTGCGTTTGGTCTCGCCGATGTATAAGAGTCCACATCTTGAACAATAGATGCAGTAGATAAGGTTGGAGGAGGTGCAAGTGAACCTCTGCCTAATCTGAAAGGACTGTCGGGGTCCCTGGACAGAGTCGAGAGAGGAGGTATAGCGACAGGTGTTGCACCTTCTGCGGTTGCTGGGGAAGTACCCGGGGAGGGGGTGGTTTGGGTGGGAAGGGATGAGTTAACCAGGGAGTTGCGGAGGGAGTGGTGGGATCCCGTTGGAGGTGGCAGAAATTTCAGAGTAATATGTGTTGTATGTGACGACTGATGGGGTGGAAGGTAAGTACTAGAGGGACTCTGTCTCTGTTGCGACTAGAGGGAGAGGGAGGGGGAGCAAGGACAGAGCTACGGGGTACCGAGGAGACATGAGTGAGGGATTCATCTATGATGGGAGAGGGGAAACCCTGTTCCCTAAAGAATGAGGACCTCTCAGATGTTTTGTTTAGTTTAGAAGTACAGCGCAGAAACAGGCCCTTCGGCCCACCGGGCCCGCGCCGACCAGCGATCCCCCACATTAACACGATCCTACACCCACTAGGGACAATTTTTACATTTACCAAGCCAATTAACCTACAAACCTGTACGTCTTTGTAGTGTGGAAGGAAACCGAATATCTCGGAGAAAACCCACGGGGAGAATGGGCAAACTCCCTATAGACAGAACCCATAGTTGGGATCGAACCCGGGTCTCCGGCGCTGTATTCGCTGTAAGGCAGCAACTCTACCGCTGCACCACCATGACCCCCCTGTTCTAGTATGGAACACCTCATCTTGGGCGCAGATGCTGCGTAGACAGAGCAATTGGGAGTCGGGGATAGGGACAGGCTCTGGCTGCATCCGGCAATGTGGGTGCCAAGCATGATGCCAACACGCACTCCTAGCTGCCTATAATCCACAGTCATCCATTCCATGTGCCGACCCAAAATCCTCCGAAATGGGAGCGGCACTCCTAATGCTTGACTGACGGCGGTAAGGTGGAAGATATATTTATTTTTCCTTGCTTGATGCGTTTGTTCTCAGCTGGTAAGGAAACTGCAGGCTGCCCATTGTGATTCCTGCGTGTCTCTGGCCCTGTAGACATTTGCCTTTCTATCCTGGCTAATTAACACATTCAGATGGGTGACAACAAACAATAAACAAAGCATGCAGTTCAGAAGTGTGTATGATTACAACTGTTAGTGGGCTAATTAAATGCAAATTCTTACATTAGTGATGGTGTCTATTACATTAACAATGCACTTGCTATCATAAAACTGCCGTTAAATTAATGTTAAATACATGCAAATTTCCAGATTTTTCAAAACAGCATCTTATTACATTAATGATATGTTGCTGTCACAATACTGGCGACAAATTAATTATAATCATCATTTGGTAATGTGCCTGTGCTTTTGTCAATTACTGATTTGAAATCTGACGTATTTAATTTCTTTCTGGTGCTGAACCTTACTGTGGAGGAACACGAAACATTGGATCCATTTCAGGAACTGGAAAGTGATTCATTTCAGAGTTCTGTCTAGTAGAAGAGGAGGGAGAGAACAGATCCCTGCATTTTAATTAGCTTTTAATTGACGCGCCGCAGGCAATTTGAGTAAATTTATTGTTTCGCGGGAGTTGCCAACAAGATAAGTGTGAAGCAATTATACACTCAGTGATAAAGGCGCTGGCCATTCTGTCCACCTGCTTCATGCCACCATTGTCAGAATCCTTTCTCCCTCGTGTGTTATCAGCTCTCGTTGCCATGGTAGCTTCTCTTTCCAGTGATGATCGTCAATGCTCAACATTTCCTAGTCCAGTCTCCTAGATGCATGGATAGAGCCACTGCCTCACAGCCTCAAAGACTTGGGGTTGATGCTAACCTCTGCTGCTGTCTGTGTGGAGTTTGCATGTTTTCCTTGCGACTCATTTTTGAACCCTTATTTTCCCTCACATACCCCAAAGAAGTTGGGGGGGGGGGGGGGGGGAGAGGGGTTGGTATTTTAATTGGTAAGTTATCTCTAGTGTAGGCGGATGACAGGAGAATCAGAGGAGCAATGATGGATATGTAGAGGGAATGTGTTAGTGGGAAATGAATTCAAAGTTGCAAGGAAATATGAGAAAGCAATTGCTGTGAGAGGTGTTAAGCACGAGCCTCAGATGATTACTGTGGATGTGAATCAATGGAGTTGCGGACACTGAGGGAGGCTGACAAAGATGCAGCGGCATTTGGATCAGTGTGAGGTGTCGCACTTTGGGAGGTTGAATGGAAGGGGAAAGTATACAGTTAATGGAAAGATCCTTAACACCATTGATGTACAGAGGGATCATGGAGCCATATCTCCCTGCAAGTGACAAGTTGAGTTGTAAAGAGGACATGTAATATGCTTGCCTTCATCGATCGAAGTATTGAGTATAAGGGTCAGGAAGTCATGTTGCAGCTATATAAAACTTTGCTTGGGCCACATATGAAGTATTAGTTTATAGTTCATTGTCATGTGTACCAAAGTGCAGTGAACATTTTGTCAGCGGAAAGACTATACATGATTACAATCGAGCCATCCACGATGTACAGGTACATGATAATGGGAATAACGTAAAGGGAATGATATTGTGTATGGTTTTGGTTGCCCCATTATAGAAAGGATGTGAAGGCTTTGGAGAGGGTGCAGAAGTGGTTCATCAGAATGCTGCCTGGATCAGAGGGCATTAGTTAGATGGAGAGGTTGGACAAACGTGGAATTCTCTGCAGTGCTAAATTTGTTAAGAAACCTTTTTTTTTTTTTTTGCACAAACATAACCCATTTTATTATTTTTAGATTCTGTTAAACCTGCAAAGGCACAACAAGGAAAGTTTTAGCTTCCATTTAATAGAAGCCCTTGTATTTCAAAACGGCTACATGGCACTCAGCACATTTGTGGGGACAATAGAAAGCATATTAACAAAAGCATTTGCTTACATTCAGTCCACAAAGTAGCAAATACCAGGCTGAATGTATGCCATTGCTGTCATCGTACTTTCTTATTTATTTATTTATTTATTAGAAGCAAGTGTACAAAAATATAACCAGCGGCATATGACATAATACAGTTATTGGACAGCTTCAATTTTGATTTTAGCTATAGTCGAGAGGAAAGAAGAAAGAAAAAGCAAGAGAGAGGAAAAGTTAGGAAACTTGATAGAAGTATAGAGAATTGCGAGAATTAAGGGGAGATGGTCAGAGCCTTTTTACCAGCGTGGAAATGTCAAGCACTAAAGGGCAAAACTTGCAGGTTGGAACGAGAATGTTTAATGAAGATGTGGGGGCAACCTTTTTATGCAGAGAGTGGTGGTTGGCTTGGGGTGGTGGTGGAAGCAGATATTGTGGCTTTTAAGTGTTTTTTAGATGGGCACATGGTTATGTGCGGAATGGAGGAGAGATATGGATCACATGCAGGCAATTAGTTTAACTTGGCTTCATGTTTCGCACAGACATTGTGGAGCGAAGGACTAGTTCTTGTGCTGTCCTGTTTTATCCTCTCTGTTCTAGATGTTACTAGATGTGACATGTACCGACGGAGATGCAATCCCAATGCCATGCCTTGGTGCATTTTGTGCATTGGTTGCTGAAACACATTAAGATCAAAAGCGGTGGAAGTGAGTGTTCTTGATGGCTGTGGGATGCTTTGCCTCGTTGCTTGGAGGACATTTAATCAGCAAACACAGGACGAAATGTGCCTAAATCCAGACCTCCGCACCCTCTCTGGCTTTCCTTCTTGAAGTAGAAGACGTGGCGTTTTTATGCTCCTGCCGCTCACAAAACTCTTTACGACCAATGAGTTATCTTCAAAGAAGGCCACATGGGGAATAGGGACAGCTGATGTGGCTG